>NC_084962.1:16870033-17201121 GCF_949316205.1 Platichthys flesus
TGTCCTAACGACCCGTCACAACGAATAATGTGCGTTGTTGTGTCCTGACTCACACACACATGCACACATACACACAAACGCACACACACTAGCTGTGGCACAGTGATATCAAGGAAATGTGAAGAATGCATCAAACAGCCTTGGTTGCTCTTATCTCGCCCAGCATGTGGACAGGGACGTCCCAGAAGAAGAGAATCCTCCCGGACACGACTGAAGAGAGAACATTAAGGGCCGAAAAGTTCCAATTCAGAAGTCTGTGATGAGTTTCAAGTGAAGGAATGCTGTTCGGGTTCTATAGAAACATTGTGTCGTCTCAACACAAAGATTCAGAGTGATCGTCCTTGTGACAGGTTTTGCTGTTCGTTCCAACGATTCACGATTTGTTCCACCGCAGCTTCGTATTTGCACTTTTGTAATATCTTGTACAGTAAAAGCCGCCCTGTCAAAATTGAAAATCTTATCTGACATCTGACTGGATTACCTTCAAACAAAAGGTTTAAGAACTATTTTCACCACAGGGTCTTGGTCACAGTGGTCTCTCTCTCTCTCTCTCTCTGATCATATGACCAAAGGGGCCACTCCAGCCCCTGCTATTTATCAAGGGCCGAGCTGTTAAAGCCTCCTCTGTTTTACGGCCCCGGCCCACGTTGGGTAATACGCAGCAGTAATGGTGCAAGTAATCGTGTCCTTTAAGGGATTACCACCGCGTCCAGTCCATCCTGCTGCGCCATCCAGAGACACCAGCGGTGGTTGAAGGAGAATGTGATGTCTGTGTAATATCGGTGTGATACATGAGGGCAGTGCAAGGCGGAAATTCAACTGAGGATCGAGGCGTGGGAGCCAAATCCACTAGTGTCAAAAAACTGTCCACACACACACACACAATAGCTCAATAGGAAATGTCCTCTTTTGGCTACACAACCAACACTTGTCAGTCGGACTGAGACACTGGAGTTTTGGTCTTCTCATGGGTTTTATGGTCAAAGATAAAAAAATACCAAGGGTCACCAGGTGTCTCAATTACATTCCACTAAATGGCGAGTCACATTTCTTCCCTGTGTTCTGTTTTGAAGGTTTTAGAAGCTGCCCCGTGCTAAGCCTGACAAGTCCGCGCTCAGTTGGGTGTGAACTGAAACTCCTGTTGGACAGACGCAATGTGATGGACACGTTTATCTGGACATTTTTAAGATGCCTGGCCCCGAGTGGAAATGAACCCCTGACCCGTGGCAGCACAGCCAGACCCACTCGGCTCCACGCTGCACCGCGTTATTAAAACCACTGTGATGCGCTGCCTGCTCAACTTCAGGCATCAGCTGCTCGCGTTGTAATGTTTCCTAGCAGCTGTCGCACTGTCAGGTTGTGTGTGTGTGTGTGTGTGTGTGTGTGTAACAAAGAGAGTGATGGCAGCAGGAGTCCCTGTCGGCCCATGGGACAGTCGGAGAGGAGCAGACGGTCGTGTTGTTTCACTGGAAACATATGGTGAAACTCAAGTGTGTAATTTACCTAGGACTACGGGTGGCCCCCGAGTAGCACGCGCACACACACGCACACATGCACACACACACACACACACAAACACACACACCCAAGTACACTAGGTGACAGGGTGTAATTTACCTGGGGCCTATGGGTGGCCCAGGATCCCGTTGCACTTGTCATACACACACAGACAGCTCAAAAACAGTTCACACTACTTGACACAGACGCAGAGAGTGAAACTAATTTTCCCAGGCCTGCAGGCAGGAGAGTAAGAAATCACACCTTGACAGAGATGTTAGAGCCTCGGAGAGAGAGAGAGAGAGAGAGAGACGGAGAGCGAGGCTGAGCTTCCAGGAAGAACTTACCTCTAAAAATCCCAACCTGTGGGAGTTGCTGCACACCCTGGATCACATCCTCTCCAATTCATCAACCTGGATCCTTTTCAAAGCCGCTGCCGCCCCCCCCCTCCATCCCCTCTCGAAAGGAGAGAGAAGGAGATGAAGGTCATGGGAGCACCATCGAAGGGGAAAGAAGACAGATGAGGAGTATGTCCCTCCCTGCATTCCTGCGCTGACCTTCATCGTATTGTTGCACTGTAACTATCATCGGCCCACCATGCTTTACAGTGGGTTGTTATCGAGGTGGTGGGTGTGGGTGTGTGTGTGTGTGTGGGGGGGATTATGGGCTCCCTCGAACCTGCATGCCCCACCCTGGTTCCACGAAAACCGTGAACGGAGCGTATCTGGTTTCAACCTGAGGATTGACAGACAGGCGGGTCCCAGACGTTTGCAGTTGGCACTGTTTGAGGTGTGGGTCTGTCAGGGGCTGATGTGATAGTCTGTCTGCGACTCTATGTGTGTATGTGTGTGTGTGTGTCTGAGAGAGAGAGAGAGGGAGGGAGAGAGAGAGAGAGAGAGAGAGAGAGAGAGAGAGAGAGAGAGAGAGAGAGAGAGAGAGAGAGAGAGAGAGAGAGAGGGAGGGAGAGAGAGAGAGAGAGAGAGAGGGAGAGAGAGAGAGAGAGAGAGAGAGAGAGAGGGAGCTGGTGTTTGATCTCCGTTCCCAGCCAAGAGGCTTTAACTTCACTCCAGGTGCAGAGAAGTCAACCTGAGGGCATGGGAGGCACATACAGTAGAGATCACAACCATGAAGTACTTAACACACACACACTAACACACACACAGGCAGAGGCAGGAAGTATCCTCGAAGCAGTAACTCCTGTCTGAGTAGCTCTTGCGGTTTGTGAAACTGGTTTACCGTTTCAGTGGCGTCACCGTTTCATAAAGCCTCACCGGCGTGCTGTTGGATAACCATCTGTGTTGACATCCCGAAGCAGAAGTCCTGAGAGTGAGAGATGAAAAGGTGAAAGGGCCTCGGCCGGTGCAGTGGGCAGCGTAATGACCACGTGCAGGACGGGCTCCCGGCCCACTGGTACACAACAGCCACATGGAGATGGGTTTTTTTCTTTTGCCCGGCAGAGAGTTAAACAAGGTGGAAAATCAACAAGTAGTGATTTCTCGCTGCGATGCAAATGTTCAACAGGTGCAGATTTGGCATAAAAAAAATAACCGGGGAGCCATTAGCTCCGCTTTATAACCCGCCAATGGCCGTGTTTGGACATTAAAAGCTTCTTATCCTCTTCACGGCCCTAAACGCAACGTGAATAATCGCTCTCCTCATTCCACTGGATCTGCGCACTGGGAATCTGTGTGGTCCATAATGAGCGCAGTAAACATCTGCTACTCCCGTATTAGAGACCGTTTTCCCTGCATCTCATCCTGTAATATGGAGAAATTAGAGTGCAGGGACTCATTCTGCGTGTTTACACACACACACACACAAACACACTGGGAGAGAGAGCAGACATAACATCAGGAGTCCAAGTGTTTTTATACTAGCTAACTGACGCTCTAACATACCATCTCAACACCACAATTTTCCATCCACAGCGGCAAAACACTACCGGGTGTCCTCACTCCTTTTTTCTTTTCCTCCACAACCCCCCAACGAGGTGCCAGTGTACTCTGGCTGATTCCAAAAAAGAAGATTATTTGGAAATCTTCATAAAGTTAAACCCTAGAAGAAAGAATAAATCCAGAACATGTCCTGATTGGACCTGTTTTCCTACTTTTATACCAGAAAAGTCAGAAAACCTGCTTCTCCTTTGGGGAACCGGCATCTCCAGCCTTTGTTCAGCTGGAACAACATGTTTATTTAACATGGCAGGAAAATACCCTCGAAACGCTGCAACACACAACACAACAAAGGATGTTATGCAACGGCTGGTGGTCGCCACATTTATGGAGAAACGGTGCCATCTAGTGGCAAGACGCCGAAGCGCAGACCAAAGTGAAAAGAAACAAAACAAACCACCAAACATTGGAGTCTCGTGAATATGTTTTATTATAGGAAACACTTAATAGCTGCTAAATGGCAAATGTCACATCTTATACCAGTGATGACAGAACTCATCGTCAGGCAGACTGGTGGATAAGAGGAAAATGGAGAAGGCAGAACACACCAGCTTCCATGTTGGCTCCTCCTCATACAGATGTGCAGCTGTAGCAAACATCTGGATGAACGTCCAGCAGAGTTCCACATCCCTGCCACCCTCACATCACTGTCTCTTCCCATTGGTTAAACCAAACGACCTTTGACTTTCAGGTCCTCACTTGCTCATCTCCTGCTGCACCTCCTTGAAGATTTGCTCCTCCAGTTTGGAGGTGTCGTACTCCTTCAGCATGTCGTACTCCCGCCAGGGCTCCGCCCACTTCTGCACGAACTCCGTCTGGTGGGGGGTCATGCACAAGTCGTAGCGGATTCCCTGGATGTTGAAATTCGGCCGTTCCCAGTGTTTCGACCACGGCTTGGGGCGCATCCTCACTTTGAGCTGGTGAGCGGACAGATGGAGAGAAACTCGATTATTACACATCGCAACATGCTTGGCTTTCAATAAAGCTGCTTTCAACATGCAGTAACTCCAGAGATCCTCCAGGGGCTGAAGGTGAGGACGCAGATATCTCCGTCCGGTTCCCTTAATAAAAGTTGATCTGTGTGTAGCCCTATAGTCAATTCCCTGTTAAGACTCGGCTTTTACCTGAGTTCACTTTATACCACCTGAATAATGTCTAATAATGGAAGTGAGTGGAGTACATAACACAATGTAAATTATTTACATAGAATTTATTTAACCAAAGCAGTCATGTAGTTGAAATAATAATGATTGTTACCAGAAATAAGATTTAGTTATGTTTAAGCTATTTAAACTATATTTAGGCCCTGTATAACAAACCTAATGGATATGGGCACTAGGCCAATAATGAAAATAGCAATCTCCCTTATCAATGACCTGCACAAACTGAATTATCAATATGGGAGCTAATAATAAACCACACAGAGTAATAACTGTCACAAAAGACTCCCTAGTATAACATACACTTTGTGTTCACATGGACTTACAGTCACCTGTTACAAACAGCAACATCCTACGGGTATAAAAGAAAACACAAAAGCCTTTTGTAGACATATGATTTCCCAACCATATCCCCTTGCTTTATCAAAAGTTATTTAATTAGCATCTATACACTTTAGGTATAACATCATTAATATTATGGCACTACTATAGACTTAGGTTTTACCCGGGCTTCATGTGTCTCACCTTGTTGACAGTAACCTCTCCGGTCGGGGAGAAGGGCACGGGCTTCATGTTCGGGTCCACGGTGCTGTACTCAGGCATCGCATCTCTCAGATACATCAGGTTGTCGTCCAGACGTTTCTCCAGCTTCAGCACGTCGATGCTCTGGATGCGAGGACTGTACAGCTCGTAGCAGATCTCCACACCTGAGCCACACACACAGAGATACGTGAGTCAAACAGGTGTTTTACCAGAAGGTGTGAAGAAACTCGTCTTTCCTCTTCCTCTGTGAAGTTTAACTTTAATCTGCACCTGTAGTTTCCATTGAATAATTGTATTTATATTCATATCCCATGTTGTTATCTATCAGTCTTTCCTGAAAAGCATTCCAAAGCCTCACCTTGGTTGTCGATGATGTTCCTCAGGACGAACGTGGCTCCGAGGCCTTTCCCCCCCCTCTGGATGCAGATCCCAACAAAGCGGTTTGTTTTCCCGCTGGCGTTCGGGTCGGCCATGGTCACCGCCAGGACACTCCCTGGAAAACAATCAAAAATAACATGCATGGTTAGAATTGATCAGATATTAAATAGTCCTATTTTAGACTTTGAGTGAAGGATGTGGTTTTAAACGCAGAGAACATTACAGGCAACTTATCAATGTGTTTTTGCTGTTGATAATAAAGTTTATATTGTAATGATTATTTGTATTGTGTCATCGCCCGTCCCTATGTTAAAATGGCATCATTAAAGATTTATATGCTGTGTCTCAATTCAGGGGCTGCTTCCTTCGGAGCCTCCTCGGACCAGACTGTCTCATTTTGGTTTTGGGTTTTACGTAGCCTTAGCAGGACGTGACCTTGATGGACCAGGTCAGATCCTGTCCTTCTTAGAGAAGCCCCCGAGTTGAGACATGTCTACGTAATGATTTGCAGACACTGAATCCAGGGGAGGAGGAAGAAGCGTCTCCAGACCCGGCTCGTCTCCCTCCACCTGGAGCGGTTGGGGTTCCTCACCTGCGTAGAACTCCGGGAGGTTGAGCACCTTCCTCCTGCGGATCATGTCCTTCCTCTCCATGGAGAACTTCAGGGGCACGGTCCTCTGCCGTGGGGGGATGAACTCGGGGCTCAGGAACCTGCAGGGGGGGGGGGGGGGGGCAGAAGATGTTAAACCACCACATCAGACAACCTGGACATGTGACGAGTGTCAGAGACAAGGGGGACAACTTACTTCCGCAGAGACGTCACAGACTGAGTCTTGTCGATGATGACGGGTCTGGGTGGAGGAGTGAACTTGGGAGGCTCGCTGCTCCCGAGACGCGCAGACGTGCACACGAAGCCTGCACAACAACAACAACACGTCACTTTGTAAACATCAGTCACACGAGCTCAGCTGCAGTTAGCACGGCTCACAATTAGCCTGGGAAATGAGGTTTAGCTCGTGTAGCCTAGCCCGCGTTAAGTCCTGCGCCATCTAAGCGACCTGCCCGCAGACTGTGAAGTGTTCGAGTACATGAACGTCTTTCCGGTTTCACTTACGTTCATTCTTGAGCTGCAGGTTCCGCAACAACCTCAGAGAAGAGATGAACCTGTCCAGTCCTTTGCTGCGGGCGGCCATGTCTGACCTTCTGCTGTCACGTGGGAGCTCGTACGGAAGCCGAGCGGGACACACAGGCTTGATAACGCGATTGCTCCCGAGCTGTAATTCTGCAGGTGTTCCACAAGATGGCGGTAATGTTCCATCCGTCACACGTGCACAGTGTTTCAAAGTTCTTTTGTAACAAGTTCATCATAAACATACCCAAAATATGAAATACAATGAAATCAAACTTATAAAATACATTATTATTTATAATATTAGTAGTAGCAGTAGTATTGGTAGTAGTATTGTTGTTATTATTATTGTTGTTATTAATAATAATAATGACGTGATTACTTCATCGATAACAGTCCTACATATTTAATTAGATGACTAGATATTAGGTGATCAAACAAGCTGGTAGTATATGTGTCAAAAAGTGATCGTCAATGATAACAAAAGTACCATTTTAACCTATGAAAAGTTCGGGTTACACACATCAGTACTCATCAGCCTGTAGCCTGAGAACTTCTGATATTTGGCCCTGATTGATAATCCATGACTGAAGAACCTAAGGTGAAGGGGCCTTTGATGTCGCCCCCCCCCCCCTCCGACATCACCCCCTAATTGAGCAACTCAGACCTGAAACATCACAGCAGGTTTTTAAATCATCTCTCAAAACTTACTTTTAACAATTAAACTCAAATAATAATCTTTTATATTATAAAATAATCTTGGATTATAGATTTCATATTAAACCATTTGGTGTCTTCGATTTAAAGTGTTTAAAGTGTTGCTTGTTTATTTATTTGTTTGTCCTCTTGTTGAAGCACTATTGAAAGATGCCACAGAGTAATAATGATGGTAATAATTTGTGTTATTATTATGATAAGCATCAGCATTAGTGGCAGTAGTAGTAGTCATTGTTATTGTTGTGTTAGTAATATCAAAAACTAATAAAACTCAGATAAAAACATTGCTTTATCCATTGAGTTATATTAAAAAGATCCATGTTGCACGGAGCCAATCATCTCGACATAAAAGCTTCCTGCCACATCAGAAACTCTTGATGGAGACATTTAGCTGCTGCGTGCGTGAGGCGGGGAACTGTGGGTTTTTGAGACCAAACAGGGAGGAAGGGAGGAGGGAGGAGGGGTCGGTCCTCCAGGTGGGCTGCCTCCTCCACACGCCACACAACACAAAACGCAGTTAGAAATGAGGCACACACGGAGCTGTTCCCTGTGCCACGGCAGCGCGGTGGGAGGATGAGGCACATCTCCCGCACGCGACGACGCACAGCCTAAAAAGCTCGATGCTGCTGCTGCTGCGGCCGCTGGATTTTTCTAATGCTCCAGAGGAACCCGCGAACTTTGAGGCTTCAAGGATGTTCTTCTCGGATGGGACTCTCTCAGCCGTCAGTAGTGCGCTCCTGTTGGGAATAACGTGCCTCGCCGCGCTCTGCGACCTCACCCAGGGCTCCTCGGACCTCTCAGGTTGGCACTAGTTCGTGTTTGTGTTGACAGAAGCTGTGTACGAGTTGTGAAACGCGCTTTGAAATCGCACTTTTATTCCACCTTTTTCTCTGGGTTTACTTCACACTTCATCCAGGACGTAAAAGTTACGCTCCTTGCACGCTTGGATCCGACTTTTACGCACGCGTTTCCCGAGCAGTGCGCAGGGATTTGCTGTGATTTGCAGTGTTGCGTCGCCTCAGCTCAGGACAGCCCGTGCCTGTGGCGTGCTGCAGCTTGCACGGCTCAAGTGTTTCGCCTCACAAACCGACTAGAACACATCCTAAACATGCGGAAAAGACCCGTATCCTGCGCTTATCTCCCGGCCCCATTCTGATACACTTGTAGTGGAGGGCGCCCACATTGGAGCACCAAGACCAAATCCTGCTGTAATGGGGGATTAATGGTTTCCCAACGCAGCTCTGCAACTCATATCCCACTGATGCAATTGAGATAAAAGTGGTTAATGTGTCACTGCATCCCTGTGAGCTGTTGTCTAAAGACCCAGTGATCTCCCGTGCAGCTTTTGAACAGTTTATTGTGCTTCACATACAAGTCGCTGGGGAAGTGGCAGCGAGTTACTTGAGGTTTAGGTGCAAGCTGGTGTGACAGAGTCTGCAGGCTTTTTTTTATTTAGGATATCACTAAACTAATGAGTTGTTCCGTGTTGCAGTCGAGGCCACTGAGCTGCTGAGCCCAGGGCCAGCCTGCAGGTCGTGTTTACTGTGCAATAAAACAGGAAGGGAGCTTTGTGTCGGTGTTAATTGGCCTCTAATGGGTCTAATGGTTGGAAACGAGCAGCCTCGACACTGTGGGGAAAAGGTGCTAAAGAGCAGCTGTGTGTTAACGTGCCCTCCTCCGTGCGTGAGGCCCGTGCTGCTGCCTAATGAGCTGCTAAAGATGAAGGTGCATTAACAAGGTTTCAGTCCTGTAACGTGCCGGCGTGTGCATGTGGTTGTTGATTGAGCCAAATATAATACAACCGAGTTAATCAAATGGTTAATTAAGCACGGAGGGATAAAGACCATCTGATTCCAGATTTCCGCTGCTCAGAGCAGATTTACCAACACCCCAGCTTAGACATGATTATGCAAATATTATGTCACAGGCAGAAAATAACTTGTTGGAAGGAGAAGTTTGGTTTCTGCAGGAATTGTTTTCTACCTGACTGGAAGTCGAGTTTTCATTGGACATTTCTTTGCTCTGAACTTTTCCTTTGTAATTCTCAGTGACCCCCGATATATACTTACTTTCTTGTGGAGCTCTTCAGTTGCATATGGATCTTATATCAGTTTTATTGTTGGGACACTTGATGTTTAGTCCAAGGATGCAACTCTCTCTGCTCATCAGGGACAGAGCGTACTCAGAAGCCTTTTTCAGTCATGACCTCAGGAGAATGTCTGCAGAGTTGAGTCTGGCGTTCGTGATCTCCAGAGCTTTCATGTGAGGGGGGGGGGGGGGGTGCAGCAGGCAGAGGCAGGAGGTAACTTATAAATGGCTCTGCTGAGTTCACATGGTTTTGTTTCCAGTACATCAACACGCCCACTCTCTGGCGATGATCTCCTCCAGCTTAGGATCTCCTGCTGTGTCCTCACATCAGATCCTCCGGACTCTCTGTGGCCTTCTCACATGGGGCTGGCTGGAGGAAGTCTCAAGGCTCTCTCTCTCAGACATTTGAGTTCACACATACAACCCCTCCGGAGAATGTTCGGAGGTCTCTCTAGAGTTCAGCTCACGTCTGAAAGCAGCTTTAGAGAACTGGTGCCCGAGCGTCGCTGTGAATGAAACGAGAAAACCTCAGGGGACAAAGAAAACCTTCAGTCTTCACATCGACTGGAGTCTCCCGGGAGACAGAGAGGAGCGGATTGATTGACAGGTGCTGCAGGGTGACAGTAGTGGTGGGTTTGGATCCAACTTCTGTCAGTAAGACCTCTCATGAGTCAGATGGTTGATTAGTGATGGTCAAGGCCTCGGTCGCTGAGGTGCATTCACCAGCTGGAGACAATTGTTGAATGTCTACAGTTGTAAAAGTTTCAATTTTAGTGAATCTGTGTCCATCTTGCATTTGTATCATTTGTTTGGGGGGGGGGGGTTATGGCAGTTTCATATTTCGTCAGCAGCTTTCAGTTCTCTGCTGAAATGGAAACAAACAATGCCGGAGGGTAATTTAATTCTGTCTCCCTCCCTGTTATCATCTGCTATTATACAGCTGCCTGAACGGCTAATTAGAGGTGTGGAGTGAGCGCCGCAACACTTAGCCGCCCCCAGGCTAACTGAGGGGGCAGGCAGCTAATTAATACTCTTTATCTCAAAGGTTATTGACACTTTGTTGTTGTTTTGTCACTTTTCTCGCCTCCTGCATGCTGGTGCACAGTGTTACTGATGTGACGAGGGAGAACAGGCTGCACCAACCAAACCCAGCCAGCTGCCAAACATCCTTCACTACATATGTCGAGCTTTGTCACTTCAAATATGGACGATCCTGCGCCTCAGCATCAAACTCACACCAAGTAGAGCCAACAAAAAGTTGATATTCAATAAATCCGTAGTTATTTTATTTCAAATATAGTAGCAGTTTCTCAGTTGTGGGGATGTGCTGCTTTTCTATTGAGGGATGAAACATCGGCCTAGAAAGAACCCATTCAACTTTGTTCCAGTCTAAGTGGCAGATACAGGGTTTTTAGGGGCTAACTTAGAATGTTAACTTTCTTTAACATTGTGAGGTTGTGTGTTTCACTACTTCCTGAAAGTACATCTAATTTGATTTCTATTTGAAGGGGACTGTGGGATTTGGGCAGATGTATGTTCTCTACTGAGTTCCATTCTAGCCGATAAGGATAATAATTGGTATCTTGGTTTGAACACTAACCGCATCTCTAAGACTACACATCACATTTTTGCCTTAAGTGTTTCCTAAGATACACAAGTGTTGTTCCTGCTCGTCTGAACTTTGCTACGATATTGAGATCGAATCATTTTAGTTAAAACATAGTTAACGTGATGGACACGGAGCCTTTTCTGCCGCTCGCTGAGCTTTTTCTCGCGATTATACAGAAGAGGCTCAATTAGAAGCGCATGCAGTGTTTATCACTTGTTGCCAGGCGAACTCCGTGCCGCTGCCAAAGGGCCACAGTGAGCGAGGCGGCGTTCATTCTCTTCCTCTGTCATAAAAAAACCCTGTGGGCGAAACCTTATTTAACCCCAGTGAATAGGATGTGAGGCTGTCGAGGGGCTGGGGGGGTCAACTGAGGTCAACCCATAGTAACTGTGAGTGTGTGGTTAGGGGGGGTGGGGGGGGTGGTATCATCCATCCCGGTCTTTGTTCCCCGCTGTCGAACCTCGTGAACACATGTCCCCACAATCAGGGATGATAGAAAGAAAGTCAACAGTTTCTCCATAGGTCGTGAAATTGGATTCAGTTCAAGAGAGGAGGAGGAAATTTAGATAAATTATCAATAAAGAGTAAAGTAAAATAACTTTTTTTAAAGTTACTTATTTTATTTATTTTCACCCAAAGATGAATCAATAATCATAACATTATCCAGCTAATGACAGCTACAGTAGTTTTCTAGAGTTGTATTTCACTGATTTATAGGAAGAAGTATTACTATAGGGCTGAAACAATAAAGAAACAATTAAGAACTAAATGAAGTGGGGACAGATCAGCTGATTGCTTCACTATGGCAAACCCTCCGAACTTAAAAACACTGCAGACAACACACACAAACACACAGACACACAAAAGTCTGCCTGCGCTATTACCCTATGTTAAAGTCCTGGATTAGGATAACTCTATCTGCCCACCCCCCCACACTACACACAAACCCCTCCACCGACCACTGAGCGCTACTCGAGGCCCCTCAAATAATAATCCACTCCGATTTTGCTCGTGGCCCCCAGATAAGGGTACAGGGCACCAGACCCCATGGTCTCTCCTCTGGACCCCTTCCCTTCCCCCACTCCCACACCCATCAGCTCCCCTGCTTCTTTCCTCACCACCACCACCTCTCCGTCTCCCCCCCCCCCACCTCCTCCCTGCCTCGACTCCTCCCTGGGGCTTGCCTGATCACTGTTTCTCTGTCTGCGTGAGCACCAGGTGAGCGCTGTCTAAACAAATCCTGCCGCCCACTTGTTTTGTCTAGCGTGGTGTCGGCAGGCGGCTCGGCCGACAGCTAGAGTCTGGCATGAGGCCGCTTCTGTTGCTTCTGCAGTTTTCAACCTGAGATATTTTGTATTCTTTTTGTTTTGCTCATTTTCTCACTTTCATTCCACATTCTCCAGACTTTTACGAGAGCGCTGGTGGCCTGAGGAAGCCCAGAGCCTCCTGGGTGTCGGAGAGGGAGCTTAGTGCAGTCAAACTAAAACCCCTTCCTGATTTTATCATTTAAATCCACCTGAATGCTGAGAGCGGACAGGTTGAAGAAGGTTTGATCAAATCTGAATGTTTTTCCCAAATCTGCTTATCGAAATCCTCTCAAATCCCTTTCAGCTTTGCTTTTTATAAACCTTCAGTAAAAAACCTGGAGAGAGGTTAAATGATAAGGTCTTGAACTAAGAACCCTGAATCATTTTTGCGCTCTTCAGCAATAATCAAGATGTAGTTGAAGATAGAAGTGTCTGGAAATTAAGCCAAAAATATTTCAGGTATGAAAGCTGTCATCTAGAGTCGGCCTCAGATCAACCATGAAGTTTCATCTAGTCTTTAAAGAATCTATTAACTAATCAAAACCAAACTTTCCAGAAAAAACTGTGATAGGATCAACCCAAAATATCAGACCTCTCAATACGGTCCACGTCCCATCCACTAACAGGGATGAGGCAGCAGGAGTTATAACCTCTACCCGCCACCAGGGGACAAGCGAGTTGCTTTGGCTTCACCTTTATGGAGAAGTCATGTCGTTCATCTTGTATATACAGTCTGTGTCAGAATCCCACAGAAGGTCATTGAAGCTCGGAGGAGTCAGAGGTCCGTGCTTCACGTTACAGAAAGCCAACACTTCGTACGCTGGGAATTTACTGCTGACACTTAAAATGTCATAAGCGGCCGTTTAGCTTCCCGTGTAATGTGGTCACATTTAGCCTGAATAAACCCCAAAGACTTCTGGGACATGAGCGACTGAGGGAAAAGGTTAACGTGCAACTATCAACCGCTGAATGTGCGTGCCTCCCGTGTGTAGTTGTGGGCGCAGTGTGTGTTTTGTGTGCGTGTAATTTAAGGTGGAAGTCTGGCCTGACACAACATGATAGCGATGAAAGACGTGACCTGCTGTGTAAGTCTCCCCACCTGGATACAATAAGCACATAAACAAACACACACACGCATTGAGCCGAGCTCGACATCACGCCGGGGAGCAGCACAGCGGCGCTGCCGATGAGAGACGGGTGTTTACAACAGGAAACGACGCTTCCACCGCCGCACAATTTACACACGGTGTGAGAACAATTTAATTATCCCACATCACAGCTGCAATAAACAGAGCTTTTATAGTCATAGCTTCACTGTGGAGGGGTTAGAAAGTGAATCGAGACGCAACTACAGATAAATCAAGAGTCTTGTGTGTGTTTTTTTTTTAACGAGGAAACACAACACGCCGATGGAAATTCCCGAATAAAAGCACGAAGCATTGAGGGCAGCAGCGTCGGCATGATTAATGTCCTGAGGGCGAGTTTTGTGTCAACTGAGTCAAGTCCTGGCGTATGAGCCACGGTAACCAATCAAATTCAGCTTTTGTCCCGTTGCCAAAATATGTGCAGGGCGACTGCACATCCTGACTGAGGTAATACTTATTAAATGATTTGGCTGCTGTCGGGGCAATTACACACTAAATTAAACGGAGGTATGTCAGTAATGTTCCAGAGTCGCAGGGAAGTTTCTGTATCGAGGACATTTTTATTGCAGTAAATTATCTGTTGTTGGAATGGTGGGTCTTCCTCTGCGTCCACACTAATATACTTTAGTTTTAAAAGGCATCAGCAGCTGCTTCATTCTTCACCTCATGTCCACGCTGCTGCTGAGCCACTAAAACAGACTTCAATCGGTCAGGCTACACAAACCCCTGGTCACTGCTGTTCCTTCATGTTTCCCTGCAACTAACTAACCACCTGCAAATAGAAAAACTGTTTCTAAAGCTACCGAACTTTCACTTCAGCCACTCGTTCAATCGATCGATCCCTTCATGTTTAAAGTTCATTATCAGTTATTCCCTGAGCTCTTAGATTTCCCTATGTGGGTTCATATAGAGACGATGATGAAGATGATGATGAGGGATGACCGTTGCTTAAAGACTCCGATGTTTAAATGTTTCCATTGTTGGAGTCGTATGAACTCAACCACCTCTGGTGTCTCAGCACTGTGCAGTAATGGAGCTTCATCACTGTGTTGACTGAGGACGCTAGCTGCTGTTGAAAAAAGAAGAAATAACTGTAATTGAAGTGAGAGTAGGTGTCACTCTTTCAAACAGCGTCTGATGGGGGGTGAAACTCCCAAATTAAACCCAGACCGGGTTTTAAAATCGCCAGCGTCGGCTGCATGAGGAGTTCTAACTACCAGCTGAGATGGGCTGGATGTCCTCATCAAATCGTATAATCGGCACAAAACTCGCCCGACCAGGCAGCCTGTAATACCATAATCATTATTTTTTTTAATCTGCTGTAATTCTGTGAATCCCTCAAAACCACCCAAATCGCCCATTTCAGTGTTGAGCTGGTTGCTTTTATAGTAATAACTGTTATTGGGGGAGGGAGGACGGGGGGCCTAACTCCTCACCCATTTACCTACAAAGACGTATATGTGTAGACACTGCAGGTGTGTGTTTGCACTTGCCCTCTCTCTCGTGTGGGGGGGGGGGGGGGGGGGGGGGTGTAAGAAACTCCAAAGAAAACACGGTGAAAATGTGCGAATCAGATTCCTCAGTGACACGCCGCTGTTGCTTCACGCAGCTGCACCCCCGGTGAGCGGTTCCCTCATCCTTACTTTTCTGTTTTGGCAACAGCCAGGGGCAATTAATTAATCAGACGTTTTCATTTGTCATTTTAAACACAATCTCCCTCTGTGTTCTCTGGGGACGGACGTGTTTTCTTTGGGGGGGGGGGCTGATAAGTGGCCGATACCCGGCGCCTTGCTCCATCCAGCGTGTGAGGATCAAACTAAGCTGTGTGGTGTTGAGAAAGAGACTAATGGGTGTGTGTGCACGGGCAATTATCCCCTCACGTCCACCCCACTCATGCAGGATTGAATTATGCGTTTAAACACCCCCCCCCCCCCCCCTCTGCAACAACGACACAAATGCACATGCAGAAAAAAAAAAAGACCTTTTTCGGCTCTTGCATCTAGAAGAATGTGAACCATGCTTTGATGCCACTCCTCCTCCCTCCTGTCTCCCTCTCTCTCTCTCTCTTTTCTCCTTCTCTTCCTGGGAGCTGATTTATGTTTGGTTTCGGAGTCTGCATGTCCGCCTCCCTCTTTTCTTCTCTTCTAATTGTGTCTGCGTCCCTCAATCCTCTCTTCCGTCTCCACCTCATGTTTTCTTCGGCGTCGAGGGGAAAACGCTTTGAACGTGAATCGCCTTTCTTTTTTCTTATGGTTTGATTAGGAAAGAGGGAAAGAGAGACAGAGAGAGAGAGATGGAGAGAGAGAGATGGAGAGGTAGAGAGGTGGGGCGCCGACGGGCCAGTCTGAACAAGGAGGCATTGTGTAGCCCCCCAACTGTGAGGGACTGACAGTCTGCATTACAGCACGCTACAGCAGCCTGCTCCCCAAAGCACTGCTAATCTGTCGCTTACTGGCCCCTCCGGCCTGCTCAGGTGAGGAGGAGGGAGCGAGAGAGAGCGGGGGGGGAGAGAGAGAGAGAGAGAGATTATTATCTTTTATGGACATGCCACAATCATTTTTATCTGCAACATTTGGACTGCTCCATTCCAACATCCTGTTAACAGTCATGAATAACAAAGTACCTGATAGGCAGTGCAAATAGAGGCCGACTGATTCATAGATATTTAACTTCAGCACATCTGGATTTATGTTACAGAATAATCAATGCATTAAAGATTCGTGTTTATATCCACACATTTATTAATTGTTTTAATTAGATTGCAGTTTATGGTTAAACAGTCAAATATCAACCGTCAGTGACGTTTCTTTGACATTGTAGAAATCATCGTCATGTCTCTTTTAATGTATCGACCGATGTATCAGTCAAAAAAAGAGTTGTCTTCTTCTCTTTATTCAAGTGTGTGTTCGTTCACTTTGAGGACTTGTTGATGTCATCTTCAGATTGTGTAATGCTCTCGCTCAAAACCCGGCTTGTTCTTCCATTTCATCAGCTTCAGCTCTTCAGCTCTTCTCCTCCAGCTCTTTTTCTGTTCTGACATTTCTCCTCTGCTCTGGAATTTTGTTTTTCTTCTCTGTTTGGATTTTTTTCGGTGCAACAAGTCTGTCACGTTTCCCCGAACCAGTAGAACCCCCCAGGTGTCGTGAGGACAAATGAAATGAATAGTAGTTATTAATCTAGTGAACATGTGTGTGTGTGTGTAGCAGCTGACTTCTTTTCCCAAATCCTGGCTCGTACATTCATTATGAAATAAAACCTTTTTCCCGAGCAGACCCCAGTGACTCGGTAGCTGCATAAAAACAAACGTCTCTGTGAATGACTGCAGCGCCGAGCTAAGCTTCCACATTGAGCCGGGTCATTCCTGCAGATCTCTCTGGGTTTGTTGTAAATGGAAGAGGATCTGCCCGCTAAGTCCCATTGGACATGCTGCAGATGGCTTTTCACTCCCTCGGCTCCTCAGGAGTTGTTCTATTGCTTGTTTTCACAGAGCTGCCCTCCAGATAAGCTTGTTAATTCCCCCCAAAAAGCTCAGCCTTTCAGTGCCCACCCACTCCCAGCAGAAGGAAATACCTCAGTGCACGCTCGCACCTTCGTCGGCTGCTGCAATCTCTTGCTGTTATTACTTTAGAACTAAGTTTGGAGGTTGTATGTAGACTTGAGACCAAACTGGAGCAGTGCAGAAATAGAGGGTGGGAGACTTTTGGACAGGAAGCAGCCACAGTGTTATTTTTGGTTGTTTTGCGTTGAGTTAATTTTGTTTTTTGCGGAGACGATGTGTAGCTGGATGACTTGGATGCAGCGTTTTGAGTTGGTGTTTAACTTCCTGACGACGAGTAACGAGAGAATAACTCAAAGGTCCGAAAACTTAGACGTAAAAACTCACAGAAGAGAAGTTAATCACTTGGCTATCAAGTTTACACTCTGCCAAAACCCGTTTATACATTCATTGTTCTCTCAAGTAACTCATTAATCTTTCGGACTTTATAATGTCTCATAAAATCAAAAATATTTTGAGGGGATGTCTTTGAACATCTAGTTTTGTCCAAAATAAATTTAGTTCAAAGGTAAAAGTAGAAAATACAACCACGTTGTGTGTTTGTCTATTTGGTTGAGTCGTGTGTATTTGCCGCACATTTTTCTATTTGCTTGCATTGTGTGTATTTGCAGCGCATTCGTGTGTTTGCTTGTGTTGTGTGGATTTTCAGGTCACAGTTAGTCAAACTGATGAAGATGTTTCCTTAACGCGTTGAACTCTCAGGGCCACCGTACTTTTCTCACTATTACTTATCCGATGTGCTCAGCCTTCATGGTGTCCTTCACTTCTAGGTATCTAAGATTGAATTTTCCCCAGGAGATTTCAGACTCAGACGGCAGCTTCCTCCATGTGCGTCCTCTCTTCTGCTCAGTCTGACTCCTCAGACGTTTATAACTTATGACCAGTTCATGGACATTCAGAGAAAACTGGAGAAAGGAAATCATTCCCCTGACGACCTCCTTTTGAAATCACGCCTCTCCAGCCCTCAGGCTCCCACTGCCACACCCAGCAATCAGTCCACTCCACTCTGCTGAAGGATCCATCTGTCGTTCACTTTGTCACATTAACCCTCGCACACACTGATGCATCTGTCTGGTGTCTGCCGCTCTGTGGTTAGCGATGGGCCGCTCTGGCTTCCTCCCAACTCTCCCAGGCCATAAAAGTGACCATTAAAATGATAGATCTCTCCTCCTCTCTGCCTCTTTCTCTCCGTGTCCGTGTGTCTTTCATTCGGTCGCACACTTTCTCTGCGTGGGTTCCTGAGGGCGCACAATGCACACGCTCACAGACTCGGAGTAAAAGCGTCTTCGCCCTTAGTGCCCTTTGACCCCCAGAGGTCGCAGGGACAGGCACGTGCAAGCAGAGGTCACAGGGAGGTGGCTCGGGTAAGACCAGTGTTTGGTTTTTCAGGGAGACTCAGTGGCCACTGTCCAACCACAAGGCCGTCTCCAAGCCAACAGATGTTTTCTTCCAAGTCCCCCCCCCCCCCCCCACCCCACCCTCAGGATGAGCTTAGACAACAGAGCCACAGGTGGACGTCTCTCTCATTGTCGCTGTTATCCAATAAGGATAAGCTGAAATATAAAACTCCCGACTTGCTGCTAACATGACAGAGTTTATCCTTCAACTCTCAGCTTCTCTTGTGGTTTGAGGCTGTTTTAGTTGGTGCAGACCCCCCCCCCCCCTTTGGTGTAGTGTGGTCATAAAGACAAACTGTTGTGTTCATGTTCTCCTCTGTAGCATGAATTCCTCATCCCGCCTGATGTGTGTCTGACTGAGCATGTGACATCGCTGCAGCTCTTTTCTATTTAATCCCCTCGTCTTGTCTGGTTTGTTATTGGACGCATCAAACATCCTGATCTCATTCAATCAGCTCCGCCCACATCCAGGCTCTCCACTATGAGTTCATATCCATCACATTAGCTTTATTGATTCTGCATGTCGGCCTTTCTTTTCTTTTATCTCTAATGTGTTGGTTCATAATGGTTCTACCCTCGCAAATGTTCTGACATCAAACCCTCGTCACCTCCTCTGATTTCCTCCACATACACACACACACACACACACACACACAGAGAGAGCATTTTAAAAGCCCGGGCCGACTGCTGCACTCAGACACGTACGTCATGGTGTGAACACATAAATGAGCTTTGTTCAGGAGAGCTTCGGGGGCTGGGCTGCAGAGTGTGGAGGTTTGTTGTTCATGTGGCTGGAGTTCATGCTGTGGCTGCGTGCCAGCGTGGAGCCATGTGTGAGTGTGGAGGTGTTGGAAAGATAAACCATCTCGCTGTGGAGGAGAGGACCGGGGCGAGCAGAGTGTTTGTGTTTGTGTCTCCGGCTTTAATGGCTTCAGCTGCTACAGGCTCGGGGGGGGGGTCAGAAGCTCTGCCATTCAAATCAACAGGACCATGACCTGAGGATGTTGATGGACACCGTGATGTTAGCAATCTCAATATTGTTTTGAGCAGAGCCCCAGCATTCTCTCCTGTTCTGATCATTATACCTGTTTAACACCGAAGTGATCAGGTTAAAGTGTTTTTATTTTTATAGATTGACAACTAGAAAAACCGCTCTGTGGTTCTATGCCTTTATCTGAAAGTCTTAGGTCAAGGGACAATGGGTCGAAAGCTGAAGAAGTTCCCTCAAGGAGTCTTGAGATATCGTTCAAGAGGCCACCGTGACCTATGACCTTTGACCACCAGATTCTATTAAGGTCACCCTTGAAGAGTCCAAATGAATGTTTGTACCAAAATTTGAAGGGATTCCCTCAGGGCACTCTCAAGATATCACACTTGACCCGGGAGTGAACGCAGATTGTGTCCACTCCCGCTGCAGATGTCAAAGGACAGATGTCAGTGGATGTTAGAGTTTCTTTTTTACTCTAGTCTTCTCTCTCAGGGCGGTTTTCTCCTCTCCTCAGGTCTTTCCTCCACGCTCTCACAGATTTCATTAGCTGTTGTTTGATCAGCCGTCAGTGAAGTCTGATAGCCGGGTGTGAAGCACATGCTGGGTGGATCTCCTGCAGGGAAGAGGGCGGATGCCATGAAGAAAAGGGATTAGAAAGTCCTGTTCTTTTTCAGGCCTGGTCCTCTGGGGGTTTTTAGTGTGAAGTCAAAATCGATGTTGGGGTTAAATCCAGGGGAGCAACCTCATGGGAGTAAGCCCCCTCAGCTGACACCCACCCCCCCCCACCCGAGTCACTGTGCGTGTACAGTATGTGTCTGTTAACATGTTCACTAAGTATTCACGGAACTCACACGGTTCAGTAGCCGTGATCACGTGCCGGCTTCTCACACACATTTTGCCACCACTCAACCAGCGACTCCAAAAATATGAAAGCAATGGTTTGGTATCTTGACCAGTTTATTCATATTTATAAATAAAATATTTATTTATTATACATTTACCTCTCAAAACTCGATTTAAAAATAAATTATATTAAACACCTTCATAACATAAGTCAGGGAAAATGATGAAGAAAATAATACCTACATATTCATAATTATATTTTTAAGAGTTTAATCATAACTGAAAATCAGACCCCATCATGAAGGCTACCTTCAGAATAATTAAGGTAAAGGGCTTTAGGCACTATTAAGACATTTTTAATCCACCTTAGCTAATATCCTCAAATCTATAGATAACAATACAACGAATATTTGCATGTTTCTATTGATTCATGCACTAAATCATAGTAATTCAAAAGTTAATCCCTCTCGGGGCTTGTGTCAAATTTAACTGCTTCAACAAAAATATCTCTGTGCTCTTTTTCTGCTCCGTAGCACGATTAGCCAGAAAGTAGGCTAATCCAAAACGTGACTATAGCAGCAAGCCCAACGTATTGTGAGCGGAGGAATGCTGCGTATTGTAGGAATGCGTTTTTCTTTTTTGTTTAAGCTCCTAACTGTTAATGGTTTTCACCGTGAGTACAGTACTTGGCACATTTACAGCAGCGGCAGCTCGTAGCTTTCCTCTGACCTGACGTCCTTTGTGCGGGAGCGTGTCCTTTGTGGGATCCATGTGAACTTTTGCTCCTTTTCTTCTTCTTCTCATGTTTGAGGTCTCATTCAAACGCTGGCTCACCTCATCGTTCGGTCCCAATCAGCTCACGTATCATACAGTCAGTCGTTTTGACCACATGTGATTTAGAGCCGGTGGTGGTTTTATCTATATGGCATGCCGCGCTCCGGGGTCCTTGTGCCGCCTCCGTGGTTTGCGGAGGGAGAGTAATTACAGCGTGGCTAAAAGCCGCCACACTCTGACCTCGGCTGCCACATCCTGTGAGCGGTGGCCTGCGCTTTTTCAAAATATCTCTCTTCTTCTCCTCGGCAGCTTTTTTTCTCCCGACCTGTATCACAAGGGTTTCCCTCTCGTCTGCCGCCACCCCGACGTCTTTTCAGATTTGTATTCAACACTTGAATATTCTCCAGGTTTCACTAGGTCTTCATCTCCCACCTTCCTTCTCCATCACTCACTCCTCCCCCCCCCTCCCTCGCCTCCTCCCGAGCTCTGCCAGTTGCCTTTTTGAGGGGAAACCTCCACTCTCCCCAGTAATCACCACTTAATGGGGAATTCCTTCCACCAGCAGCTCTGCTTCTCTGAAGATTTGATGTTTTGATGGCTATAATTAGCTTAAAATAACACCGATAAACTCACGAAGCTGTAAATGTTTAAATACCTAATGTACCGAGATGAAACACAGCACAGCCTTTGATTTCGCAGCTTTCAAGAACCTCATTCTGCAGAACGCATTTTTGAAGCGTATTCTTTATTACAGGCTAGAGATTGATTGCAGTTTATACAGCACATTTATCATCTCTAAACTAAAGCATAAACGTGCACTTTATGGCATTAAGCTAAGCTATATAATCCACCCATATTCAACAATGTTACACATTCTTCCCCGACGCCAGAGGCTTGACAAGCGTTACTCCACATGCAGCGCAAAAAGGAGTTTAGAGGCGTAAGCAGCTGAATAATAATCAGCATGAAGCCTATAATACTTCACGCTGAGGTGCATTGTTCACTCTGACCAATCGGAGGAGGAGGCATCTTACAAATAAACAAGCGAAAGCCCTGAGCATCAACAACAGACCGGGTTTCCACCTGAACTGCCTCTGGAATCAAACCGCCGACGCTCCCGTCACCTCCCTGTGCTCATGTCATTCTCCTTCTGAGCAGACACTGAACACCTCGGCTTCAGGGACCGTGAGCGGAATGAGTACGAGCTTCCTCCCGGGCTGACCTGAAAGGAGAGACGGCCCCCCCCCCACACACACACACAAACGCCTTTTCCTCTGTTTTTAAATCACGACTATCTCTGAGTGTATTTAACCAGACTCAGCACTGGTATGTGACCTGCACCAGGTTGTGACTGGCCAGCGGCGCCCAGGGAGGAAATCCTTCTCCAGCCGGCTTCTCTCTGCGTCGTGTTGACACAACACAGCGGCCCATCGCTAATCTCCCGACCCGCTCCACCGCCGGGTCAGACCTCAGGGTCGTCACATGACCACAGACGAGGAGCTAATCATCACAGGGGCCTGTGAATGGCTGGGAAATTGGGATTGCGGCCGAAACATTTTTGGATAAATCTCATCATGTGACAATTTCACATCTTGATTTTCCGGATGAAGGGATGAAGCGCTGCACCCGCCTGCTTCCTTAGCTCAAAAGAAAACACAGAGGTTGAATGCAGGCCTTTCAATCCAGCTCGTGACTGAGGTTCGACCTGTTTGTACACGAGCTGCACGGCGACCGCAGCCTCCTGTCTTTTAATGGCCAAATAAACAAGCCGGCAGACATAATAGCGCGGTGCCTTTGTCAAGGGAAAGGGCAGAGAGCCGGTGAAGGGAGAAGAGCCAGGGCCCACATGAAAAGAGCCGGGGGAGGAGGAGAGACGCCTGGGTGTTCCTCCGCCATTGTTTCGGCCTTCTGCCTCTGAGGGACACCTGTCATTGGCTGGGCGGTTTACACAGGTGCCCTAACCCCGCCTGATTTGTTGGCCTTGAAAGGAGACTTCAGTCAACAGGTAGTGTGGTGGGAACAATGGGGACGATCCTGAGGAGGCGAGGGAGAGAGGAGCGAGTGGGAGGAGGGTGCAGTGGCGAAATGGATTCTTTTCGAGAGCACCTGAGGGGTTCGAGTGAGATAATCTGTTTTGCGTTTTACCCACAGTCCGGCTCTGTGGGGCGGAGGAAGGCGTTTCCGAGTGCTGGTGGCGCTCAGATGGTTGCTCAAGGATCCCTCCTCTGAAGAAACCCCCCCCCCTCACTCCTCTATCCTCAGCCCCTCTCTGTTTCGCCTCCCTCGTAACCCCGGCCGCTGCCATGGCAGGGCTGCACCGAATCTCAGGGCACTGGGCGCTTCGCCAGGAACCAGCCCCGACAGTGTGAGACTGTTTCAGTAACGCCACACACACCCTGCAGCTCCGGGGGTTGTTCGCACCACGTTGTTTGTGTTGATGTTTTTTGTTTTTTTTTAAATGCATGCGTGTTTGTGTGTGGTCTCGCTGCCAGGGGGAATGCAACGTCCCCCCCCCCCCCCCCCCACCCCCCCTCCTCACCCTGTGTGGAATGTGGAAGGCAAAACAGACCTGTGACTGTGGAGGGGGAGAACCTGGTTAGAGTTCAAATTCAAATTGTAATATCGTCGCTATCAAGTGTCAGATTTGGATTCTGTGTCAGACAAAACATTTTTTGTTTTGTTTTAAATTGAATCAAGCACACATCAAGTTGTAAATAAATCCAAACATCTACACGCCCACAACTTATTGATTTAAATTCTTTGGGAAATTTGATTCTGTTCTAGTTCCAATGTTTACAAATGTAAAGACACATATTGTAGGTTGTCATAATATAAATCCAGGCAGTGACATGAAGACAGCTGCTGTGTTTATCTTCCAGTTCACATTCCTGATAATCTGGTTCGTGGCATCCAAATAATCCCTGAATAAATTTAAAATAGGATTTCATGTGCACCTGCCCTTTATTTTACAAGCCCCCGCAGCCACAGGTGGAATCAATAGCGTTTTACCAACAGTCCTTTATTTAGAGAGCGGCCGACCTTTTGAAAAACCGAGAATGTCTCCTGTGTCCCTTCCTCTTAGAACTGTGGCCATGGTGATAACGGCACAATGTGTGTGTTTTGTGTGTAAGTGTGCTTATGTGTGAGTTAGAAAAACACTGTTTCTGTGTAATTTCCTCTTCCCCCCGACAAACACAAGCCAAATAAAGTCAATTGAATCACAGTGTGTCCACTTTGTGAGCGGGCGTGCGTGTGTGAGCAGGAGTGTGTTGACTTTCTGTAAATGTGTTTGCCGAGCACTTACCCAGGAGGCTCAGGCTTGGGTTGCAGGTTGTCTGTAGCCGGGTGAAAAGGAGATTGTCAACATATCACATGATTTGATAAAAACACTCCCAGTATTAGTTTAATTCGAGTAGAAACAAAGAGATACTTTATTTATTTAATTTAACAATTAAAAAAAAGGCTTCAGAATGGGAGATGGTACAATTTGTGCGTTTGTTTCTCTTCTTCTGCAAATGGACCAGATAATTCCAGGGAGCCTTTCTATGACAGTGGTCAGGGGATCAGCTCGCTCCTTTCTCTGCGTCTCCCTTCTCACTCTCTGGAATGTTAATGGTGGCTTTGTGATGGGTCCAGCTCTCCTGAGTGACTGACAGGCCGACCGGCAGCTCTCAAAGAAGCAGACTTGGCTGAGAGACGTCAGTGTTTTCTAAAAGAATGAGAGCTTTTTATTTATATTTCGAGCAGCCCCTGAGGTTAAATGAACCTTGTTCCGTGAAATGGTTTGTACAGAGTTCCTATTCATGGTCTTTGATAGCAGCTGGTCTGTGTGGTGTGGAGTACGCACGGTTACTGGGAAGCTTCATCACGTGACAGTAAAGGCTTCAAGATTGACACTGACAATCGATCCCGCTGCCGGAGCGATATTACTCTTTGGTGTGTGAATATGCAGACCATCATATTTCCCTGTAGCAGAGCAGGAGTTGAATCCGAATTCTGTTGTAAATCTGTGGGAAAGGTCATTAGGTCGGTATCTATAAACTCCGATCCTTGTCTAGAAACTGTAATAATGTCAGGCTTTGAAGATATCATCCTTGGCAGATATTATTTAATATAAAAAATAAGAACATGTTCCAGAGCCATGACTGCAGGGCTGATGCTGGCAGCTAAATAAGCTGAAGCTTGACTCCCTTTCTCTGCCTTTGTGGTATTCTAGGCCTGGGGCCGTCCTTAAGATGTGAGTAGTTGTCTGCCAAGGAGTGCTTGAATGCAGCACTTTCATTTGACCGTGGAAACACAACTTTGAGGAACACAGGGGTCAGGGGAAGGAGAACAGGTTTGATAAATGAGGGATAAAGTGGTGAAGAACGTACGGTGATGCCATAACTCAAGAAAGCCTCAAAGGAACTCCTTCAAATCTGGTAAAAATGTTCAGTTTGACTCGTAGACTAACTGGTTCAATTTGAATGTTGAAAGGTCAAGGTCATGATGGCCTCAGAAAAATATGTTTGTCCTTTTGATTTTGATATCTAGTCTTTCTCAAGGGAATCTCTTAAACCATTTGAGTAGTTGTCACTTGGACTCAAAGAATAAGGGTTAGGTTTCACTGGTCACAGGTTAGAGGTCATGGTGACCTCATGGTATTGTGACTGAAGTATGTCAAGAAAACCTGCAGGGATGGAAACTGCACTCGTTGGCGGAGGCATTCGACTGCAGGGCAGTAACTTTAGGTTTTGTACAGAACGCTAAAGGGTTGCAACTTATTTTGAGAAGGTTTTTATGCATTAGTCTCAGTGTCTCAGCTAAAAGCTGCATTGGCATCTTGCTGTCTTACAGGTTACCTGTCCAAAGTGTTGAGGAACTACACTGAGCAGGCCTGTGAAGGGGACCTCCTATCCGTTCGCTGCCCGCCACGCACCACCATCACCGTCCAATCAGCTTTCTACGGGAGGAGGGGTGCCTCTGACCCCCAGCAGTGCCCTCAGACCTACCAGGCCCTCCTTAGCTCTTACAACGCTCAGGAGGATGTTCGATATTGTTCTGTGTCCACCGCTCTACAGGTAATCAGCAGGGCTCACACAGTGCGGATAGTTTCAGAGAAAATCTGAATTGGAGTTTTCCTAAATCCCTGCATGTGTCTGTACAATACCCACTGTGTCCCCTGCACCCTCATCCCCATCTTGAATCTCATCTGTGACTCTACTCTTAACGTAAACATCCTGTAACACACCCTGGGTCCGGGGCTCTGAGGCCTCTTGAGAGAAAGCCTCCTGTAAAACGGTCAAATTGGCCAAGGGTTAAATTTGGGAGGACCTGATTATGTAATGCTTTGTGAGGAGGTTTTCCGGCAAATTGCACTCTCTAAAGAGGAAGCAGCTTGTATGTTCCCACCACACAAAGCGATTTCATGGGGTCTCTGCCCCAGCATCCTCTCCTAAATTGGGATACGGCTGGACTGGAAGCCCCACTCTGCGGCACCAACACAAACACACACAAACACGTCCTGTTCAGCATTCATTGGGCTGTTTTGTTTATTCTTAGTCCCCCTGCCTCCCAGCGTTGCACACCCTCCATTTCCATAACAGACAGGACAGCTATGAATGCACACAGACACTGCATTGTGGGGAAGTGAGAGAATTACTGACCGCCACCCGTATTAGTAACCCTGAAGAATCCTGTTCACGACCCTTGTCCTGTTGGTATTACAGATTAAATCCTCAATGTAAAAGTTTATTTCTGTGCAACAAGAGCTGCAGATTATTCCTATTTTCTTTTGTGAATTATATACTTTATAATTTAAATTTGTACTATATGAAAATAGGGATGATATCATTTTCTGTCTTTCTTTAAGACGACACTGGCTGATGGTCAACATGACTGCTCTCCGAAAATTAAAGCCAAAGCGTACGGATCGCCATCTGGTGGCCGGCTGCAGTATAGGTCATATTACCGGCCTCCTCCTATGTTAGTGGGTGGGCCAAACTAAAACCGTTATAGTTAAGCTTCACTTCTGGGAAATGGATGGAAGTGGAAACGCGTCTTACATCTTTACATGCAGTCACAACAGTGATACTTTGAGCTTAATGCTAACATGCTCTCGATGAAATTGCCAATAAGCAGAAGGGCAGCCACTGTTTGCCAATTAGCACCAAACACACAATGCAGAAGAGGATGACGCGACAGTGATCAGTTTTGCATGTATTCCTAAAAGTATCTTCCAGTGTCTGTGTTCCACGACGTGTTGCACCTCATTCCTATGTTCCACTGTTGAACACGGGAAAGCGTCGGGAGCAGAACCCATTCAGTCGTCCCTCCAGCGAGTGGGATTTCACTGCGGGGGAATGTTGGAATGTGCTCACCTGGGTTACAGCGAGCTTAAAGATGATGAAACTAGAGAAGCACCAGGATGCCAGGAAATGAGCGCTATTGAGCTTTCCAGAGTTTTCTTTCTCCTGTTCTCTTCTTTTTTTTTGCCCCTCTGACCTGCTCCTGTCCTCCTTATTCCCATGGCTCCCAGCAGCCCCGTTTGAAGTGGTTTTAGGTTTGCTCGCTGCTGGTCTCACCGTCGCTGGCTTATTGTTCTTCACCTAACCCTCTCTTTGGTGTTCTCTCGCTCTGTGTCACTCTTTCCCCCTTTTAGAAGATGCTGGACGAGTGCCAGGACAGAAGGAGCTGTCAAGTCCTTGTCAACAGCCGCGTGTTCGGGACGGACCAGTGTCCCGGCATCAGTAAATACCTCATTGTCTGGTACAAATGCCGACCGAGTAAGTCCCTCATCGCCTCGCATCCAGGCACTGACACACATGTTGTCCCTGTCTTTCACTTTTTCTCCTATTTGCTCAGAAGAAGACGTGGGGGTGGGGTCACTTCACATGCACTGGGGTCAACTGATTATTATTATTTGTATTGAACAACCCTCGCCCCAATTTGTCTTCGCCTGTCCTGCCTCTCTGCTCCATTTAGAAGAGAAAAGAAACACTTGTTGCGTGCCTGCTCCTTTATTCCCCTGCGTCCCGCTCCCCAGGAGCCAGGAAGCTGAGAGTATCACTCCAGATCGGAGCCACAACAGTGAAGTAATCCCACCCAGATTCTGGTCTCCATTCACGGCTCAGTGCCGCGCTGAGCCGAGCTGCACTGAGTTGTGCAGCGGTTCACACTGGAGTGACCAGAAGTGGACATTAATCCACTGATCATCCACCCCCCCCCCCTTCCCTCCCAACACCCCCTTTCCCTGCCCACTTTTTCTTTCTCAACCGTAGCCTGGGGCCAATCAACAGCTCTTTGTTCCCTGTCACTTAACCAATGACTTCTCAAGGGGGGGGGGAGAGCGAATGACCGCATGGGGTGTCAGTGAGGTGCAACGGGCAGGTGTCACTGCCTCTGAAAGGAGAGGTGGACCGAGGACGGAGGAAGTGGAGGAGAAAGGGAGGGAGTGAGAGAAAGAGAGAGAGAACAAGAGCGAATCCATCAACGAGACACATAACAAACCAGTTGCATCCCTACCACCCCCCCCCCCCCCCCCCTGCTCTCTCTTCTGTGAGCATTCCTGTTCCACTCCCCACATGGTTGAAGAAGCGGCTGCTGTTGTGTTTTTATTTGCCGGCCAGCCGAGCTGCTCTGGCTGTCACAGGTCACTGTGGCTGGTTGTGTGTGAGGAATGTGGCTGCGTGGCTCTACATGTCCACTGAGCTGCTCCATCTTTGTTACTACCTGTTTCCACTGACTTGAACCAGGCCGCGGTGCTCAGTGCTTATTCAAACCTGCTCTACAGATGTTTGATAGAATACAAATGATTTTAAAAACAAATCTGTCTTCAATGTACTTCCTTTATCTAGCAAATAGAAATGTTTAAATGTAGAAATCAGACATCGACAAGCAAGGAAGCGATTCTTTTATCCATAAATAAAAGACTGGTTTTATTCTATTGTCTATGTTTAACGATTTGTGTCCTCTCTGTTCCCCAGACGAGTATAAGAGCAAGGTGGTTTGTGAGGAGGAGAGGATGAGGCTGAGCTGCAAGCGGGGCATGCAGATCGCCATCTACTCCGCCATGTTTGGCCGAACGCAGCAGGGCACCCTGGAGTGTCCCCTCCATCACCTGAGGGCGCCGTCAGTAGGTGAGGCCCGTTCTTACTCCCACGCTGCAGCTCACAAGACGGGCGAGGAGCCGAGGAAGCTGCATTTCTGTCAACAGACCCAGTTTTCTGTTATTTAAGTGAATGCATGAATAATAATAACTTTTTGTCCACGTTCACATATATAAATGAAAGGTTTTGCGTAACTCAACAAAAGCCATTGAGCCTGTGACGCTACAATGATTTATTGTTGAAGGCTTAAATCAATCAATCATTGGATTTACTTTACTTCTATCTGATGCTAATTTCCTTCATAGCATTGGCTGTGGGTCAGTCTGAGGTCGGGAGAGGAATGAGATTTCTTTCATGAAGACACAAGCTGGGAATGTAAATCAGCTCGGCTCGGGTTTGCATGATGTTGACTTGAGTGTGCTTGTCCTGCTAATGCTGCTCTACATGTAAATGAATTGACAGAGTGGAACCTGAGGTCAATCCGGGATTTGATTTGTTCTTGTCTGAGTGAAACACACCGGGTGTCGTGCAGTCGATGGGGAAAAGATTTTACTGATGAGTTTTTACAAGTCGGGGCTCGAACACCTTTGAACTCAGATCTGCAAACAGTGCCAGGATCTGAACTCCAGCGGAACCTCTCCTTCATAAATTATCTTTGATTTGAGAAGCTGGTGTTTTGCTCGGTGGATTTTGATCATTTCCTCTCCTGCTCGTTTGCTTTCGCCGGCTCTAGAACAAACACCGGTCTGCCACACCCATGCAACACTTCCTACCAGGATAACTGATTAATAACTTCCACAAAAGAAATTACTCCATCATGTTCCGAGACGTATGCAACCAGCACTCAAGCTCAGGTCAAAACTCGCCACACACACGCACACACACCCACACACACACATACATTCATCAGGGGAATTGTGGTGGAATGTAGATCAGATGTCTCTGTCATCCAAAGCTAAGGGTTTGGCCCGTAGAAAAGGGACAGTATTGAGTTCGCTCCAAGTATGTGTGTTTGTGTGTGTCTGTGTGTGTGTGTGTGCGCGGGATATCCAGACGTACTCTTTCTCTTGTTTAGGAGAATGTTAATCACTCTAAGCTTTGATACATGACAAGACTTATAATAGGTAGCTACTGTAGTGTGTGTGTGTGTGTGTGGGGGGGGGGGGTCGCCTCTTTGCAGGGAAGCTTTGTTTTGTTAATGTATAGAAGGAACTGTACACTGAGGTTTGTAAATAAGTAGCCAGAGCAGGTGGAAGCTAACTGAGTGTGAGAGTGTAAACCACCAACCTTGTCAGGACCAGCAGGCCTCATTATGACCACAGCCCCAGTTCTAATGGGGCACGATGTCCCTTCTGAGCTCCAGGTTTCGAGTTAGGAGTAAGACATGATTTGAGTTAAGGTTGAGGTTAGGTAAGGGAAGGTAAGGGATAAGAATAGCCGTGTGTGTGTGTGTGTGTTCGTATTCTGTACAAGCAGCCTCAGCCTGTCGTGTGCAGGTGGACCAGGAATGTGCGACAGGTAGGTGTAGCTGACCTGATATCTGGTTTCAGACTCAGGATTAAATACAGGAGCTGAGTTCCCTCCTCATTCATGTAAAACTGACTCCACTGTGACGGATGTATAAAGAGCAGATTAGAGCTGAGGAGTCGTGGTGTTTACCTCAACTGCAGACTCAGACATACACAAACGCCTTGTTGTTCCTGTCCTGCATGCGTTTCTATCTGTCCATCCCACACACACACACACATACACACCCACACACACACACACACACATACACATGCACACACACTCCAACCACCCACTAACACCTCCTCGGGCTGTTGGGCTCTAGCGGTGCCCTGGTGGGATTTCCCCTGTCAGCTCCGTCTTTGATGTGGCTCCCATGTCACCGGGAGCAGGAAGTGAGGGTGTCTTGAGTGACAGCTCAGACACACACCATTAATTATTTTTAAATGTCCCCCCCCCTCCCCCCCACACACACACACACACGTTTTCCCCTCCTTTACCTCGCACGTGTGTGTATTTGTGATTCTGTGCGTCTGAATAATCTCAGGCTTTTGCACGTTCCGTTTAGAACCCATTTTAATTTGACGTCTCTTTAAACACGTGTTTGAATGGGCCAAGGCTTTAGTAATCTGCACCCTGAGGTGTGAGATCGACGCGTGGACTCCCACGGCTGCATGCACCTGTCCAGGTGAACTCGGGGTGCAGAGAGAGATTGCAGTGTGCGGCGGCAGCAGCTGGGATTTGCTGGTTCACTGTTTACCCCACAGAGAATCACCTCACATGTTCTGTTTCATCCAAAGACCAAGATTGTAGTGTAACGATGGCCACCTGCCAAACACTGATTGTTTTCTTTAAGTGAACCGTAGAGAGACACATGGGCGACTGTGGCTTAGGGGGTAGAGCGGGTCGTCCCCTAACCAGAGGGTTTATGGGTTTTGTTCTCAGATGCTCCAGTCTGCATTCTGAAGAGGCAAGATACTGAAACCCTAATTGCCCCTGAAGGCTGTGCTGACAATAAATGGTAAATGAATGTTCCCCTGTGCATTTGGGCTTGGACAACTTCAGCCATAGAGTGTGCAGCAAATGGGAATGCATAATCTTGATCCATTATGAGCGACCAGTCAAACCAGTGGAAGGAATAAACAGCCCAGTGGTTAACTGACTACCTGGTGAGCAAAAGCCCCAAAGGCAAACAAAGTGAAATGTCCCTTTACCTTGAATAAGATATGTAATTTCTCTGGTTTTTAGCAACGTAGGAAACTTTTTCTCTGTACATCACTGTCATTCTAATGTATGTCACAAGTCAACAAAGTATTTAACACAGGTCTTTTCACTTTTAGACATTTTAATGAACAATTGTTCCATATGCTTCTCTTCATCTGGAGGAAGTCTTACTTAAGTAGTCTTGTGAATGAAGATCTCCAGAGAGCAGATACCTGCTTCCGTGGCAATGCGCAACACACAAAAACAAGTGCACACACACAGACACACACACACACAGGCATGTGCGCACTGAAGTCAGGACCTTTGATGTCGTCTGCTCCTTGGTCGTGGGGTGGGGTGGGAGTGGTGGAGTCGGACAGGTCTTGGCGGCGATAGAGAATCCTCAAAGCAAAGGGGCCTGTTCAGCCCTCCTCTCTCATCTGCCCCATTACCATCACACACACACCTCTTGACATCTAAATAGCCCCCCATGCTTGGCATGCAGGGTCCCAGACGGCTTCGCTTCTTTTTTTTTCTGGAGCTTTCACTTTTGAGCATGTGCTTCGGACGAGGTCCACAGTAAGATGTTAACTATAAGCTCGGCCTGGTCGGATGATCACAGTGGTTTTTAAAAAGCTGGGCATGCACAGCTGCAGGTCCAATTTAACACTTGGCTGTCGGAAGCCCGTTCCAGTTGTTAGGGTTGGAGCTGCTCTACTGTAACTCTATCTGCGCTGCTCCTCGGCTGTGATGCACCCGGAGCAGGCAAATAGCAGGACGTCAGCGTGGTCTCTGACTTATGGTCACGGGTGTTCAAAGCTCTTTTGAAGGAGATTTCAGTCAGTGCACGTTGGACGGTAACTTCTTCAACACATCTCTTAAAGTCTGCCAGGTATCATGAACCTCACACTGCATTCCATGATACCAGTTTAACGCAAGCTTTTGTTGATTGTAAATCAGACGTGTTGCTCTCATATCTAAAGTAAAACAGAGCCGCTGGTAACACATGAGCGGGGTCGACTGTTTTCGTGCAAAGTGCTTCTGACTCTAGGAATAACCTGCTATCAACTTACATATGCAGCTGAGGGAAACTCTCGTGCATGCTCATGTGCATGTGTGCACGCATGTTTCTGTGCAGGGGAGTTCTGCAGGACACTTCAACACTTGATACATACTTTAATTCTTGAATCCTCCGTGCTGATCCTGCTGAAAAGACCATTTACAGTAAATGTGAGTGTCAAATTCTTTTAAAGGCTTCCACTGAAAGCCCCTGCCGTGTGCAGGTCCTTGAACCCCCCCTTCAAAAGTCACTTTTTTATATTATACAAAGACTTTCAATCCCACAACAATGACTTAAGCCTCCCTATCAAATGATATGTGTGGCAGGTGAGTCAGAGGAGAAGATGAGATGAGGAGATGAGTGCTTGTGAAAAGTTTGTCCTCCCATTGTCCTGGAAATTCCAGGAAAGGTGTGCATGCGTGGGTGGAAAACCAGGAGGATTGTTATGGAGAATTTCCTTGGAAAGGTTGCTGTGGATACACTGTATGCACCTCTGTGTGTTTGTGTGTGTTTGTGTGGGGGGGCCACAAGCACTGCCCAATAAAGTTGTGCAAGGCAGTCTTTAAGTCCATCAACATAAACTGCACCCACAACACAAAGCTGGGGTTAAATTTGGGGCTGGGGGGGAGTTCACTCGTGTTCCCTCGTTCTCTCCTCTGTGTTGACTTTTTGTAGTTGTGTTAAGATGATTCTGCAGAGGGGGGGGGGGACCAGCACGTTGACTGTGAAGACACAATCTGAGGCCGGCGGTCGCTGAAGCGAGCAGAATGTACGACGGATGATTGATGATGAGTTGTTGAGCCGTGTCGAGGTGCTGCTGGTACCGGGCAGCATATCAACACACTGACAATACCACTAGGGGGGTGGGTGATCAAACTATGAGTCATTTAAGGGATACGTACGTGCACTGTTTTTGTGGCTCTCTGTGTTTGACCCCTATGTCGCATGTCTGCCGGAGGAAACTCCTCCCTTCCCTTGCCTGTGCTTGACTCGACTGTGTAACTCCTCTCATGCACCACAGGCCTGTCCTTGTTGGGTGTGTGTGGCGGGTCGGTGGGTTTGGAGCACGGGCTTGGAGCTGGTCGAGGGTAAAGGTTAGAGGTAACAGGGGTTGTTCATGCCTATTCCCCTCACTCTGTGTCTGTGTGAGAACGGCTCAATGCTTGCCTGGCTGTGTTAAAGCCGTTAATGAGAGCCAGAGAAGGTCAGATCCTGAGGAATGCTCCTTTAAACTACAAAAATATGCCCTGTGTGCGTGTGGGTGTGTGTGCGGTTAGAAAGCCAGTGGACAAAGAATAATTGTGTGTGTGTGTCTCCATCCTCTTGTCTCTAGACGTCTCTATCTGTCTCCAGACCCACCCGTCCAACTCTGGGCCCCTGCTCAAGTAATCACCCACAGCCAGTAATCAAATCAGCAGCTAATGGGGGCCTGTCTGTCAGTGGGGAGGAACGTTTGCTGTGTGGCACAGCGGCTCGACTGAGTGCTCAGGGAAGAGAAGGAGAGAGAGAAAGAGGGAGAACAGATTAAAGCACATCGGGGAGAAGAGGAGGCCACTGGGCTGCAGAGACAAATATAGATACAGGATTCTTTATATATCTGGACAAGATTCACCTGTTACCCTTAAAGTTCTTTAATCAAATGTTGCATGAATCAATATTGTTTTCTATTTTTTTAGACTTTGCAGATACACCCACATCTTTCTCCTTTGCCTCTGATAAATTAGAAGAATTACAAATTGTCCCCATAGACATAATAATTTAATAGACAGTTTAATCAAAAAATAAAGAAGTTATAATATACTGACAGAATGATGAATTGTCTTTGACCCTTTCCTGAGATCACTGACCTTTTAGTGCAGATGATGTTAGCAGCCCAGTCACTTAACCTCTGAGGTGTCCGTCTCCCCGGTGCCGCCGTCTTCCACCCAACCTCATTGTGGTCGGGAATTCCAGTCTGTTGTCTCCAGCTGGGACACGTCCGGTTGCCCCTTTGAACACCCCCCAAATGATTGATTGATTGATTCGAGTTCACATTTTTCTGATAGAGGAACACAGGAGCTGTGACCCGGACCTGCTGTTTCTCTCTCTGAGGCAGGATCACACAGTTCTGGTGCATTCAAAGAATTTCCATTGTTGACACTGTCCACGACCACTTGATTACCGTCTTTCACTTCCTGGCTACGACATTTGCCCTTTGACCCGAGCCATAATTTGTTGCGGCCCGTTGACGTGTGAGTTGAGCCTGTTCTCTCTTACCTTTTCTCTCTTGATCTCTCGTTGGGGCCCACCGGGGCAGACGGTGCGAGACCCCAGTGTCCACTTTCAAAGGCTCATCTCCTTGTGTTGTTTTTAGGAGTTAGATGGAACCACACAGGGGCCTGGGAGGAATTCATGTGGAACCCAGAGCCATTCACTTTCCCACAAAACCCAGGGGGAGGTGCGTCCAACTTAGTCAGTGCTTCTCACACCTCCATCTGTAGCGTCACTTAAGTTCATGATGTGGAACAGGCGGTAGAATACTGAGGCCACTGGGATCGTGCTTTTTGAGGGATATTCAAAGCTTTCAGATCTTCAGATTCATAATGCATGATAAAGTATTTAATATTACTGCTCTTTAGTTTTCATTCACATATTGAATTAGCAGTTTATTGGCTTGAACCTGTAATATGTGGCACTGGTGCAGGTACCGACCACTATATTCAATATTAGTACATTTATACTATAATTTAACAAGCATAATTATTCTTCATCTCAATTATTAGCCAATGAGTTGTGATCATTATTTCAGGTATAATCAGGCAGCCCAGGAATTGCCTGAATAAAGATGTAATGTATTCTCTCAGCTTGTCTGTTACCTTCTTTCGACTTTCTCCCTTAACTGCTCTCTGATAATTTTGAGACCAATCCATTAATCATGACACCAAATCTGCAGGCCACTTTAAAGGGGTGTGTTATTTAAGTGTGGGCTCATTAAAACCACATTTGAAAGCAGGTTAGCATGTGATCCGTTTTTGCGGCGTTAGGAAGTCAGAGTGGAAAAGGGAAAGAAGAGCCTCATCCTTCCTTCCTCAAAGATCTGGAGGAGCAGTCGGGTGCTTAGTGATGATGTATGAGTCCCATCCATTACTCTGTCTGGTCCCCATACACAAACACACACACGCACACCCACACACACTTCCACAAACACACACACACGCACACGCTGGATCAGGTATCTCTTTAGACAATGTGAGGCCCCGGTGAGGTTCCTCTGTGAGGGACTGTTGTTGAGGCTCCACCGTGGGAGCTGGGAAAACCTTTGTGTGTGAGAGATGGTCCTTTACTGTATGCAGCGCATGTGTGTGCAGGTATGTGTGTGTGTGTGTGTGTGTGTGTGTGTGTGTGTGCAGGTGTGTGTGCGTGTGTGTGCGCGGGGGGTGGGTCTATCTCAGTTGTAGCTGTCAGAGGCTCATGTACTGTTATTGTGCCTGAAGTGCTGCTTGTCCATCAAACACTTAACAGGGAGCAAGAGAATCACTAAGAATATCTTGATTAATATTCATGCAAATTAATTTAATTAATTGATAAGTTACTGTTAACAGACTAATTAGTTTATAAACTAATAAGGTACATTTTGTCTTTAATTAGTACCAATTTACACATTCCTACAAACTTCCCATAAGAAATTAGCTACAGTGACGTGACCTGAACTGATCTTTTAAGATTAACTGTGAATATAAAGTGATTTAGTCCGAACTGACCTCGTCCTTCTCCGTCTCCCCGTCAGACTGCCAGTCGTCTGTGGCTCTGCAGGTCCTCACCGCCCGCTGTCAGGGCAAGAAGAGCTGCCTGGTCCGAGCCTCCACCAGAGACTTTGGAGATCCGTGTTACTCCGGCACCAGGAAGTACCTCAGCGTCATCTACACCTGTGGTGAGTCCCCAACGTACCTCTTACTGAGGAGCTCTTTCTCTCTCCCACCAGGGGGCGGTGTTCACTCACTGATCAACTTGACCTCAGCGTTCGGTCTGTGATGTTTTTAACTCAGTGTCAAGCTTATTCAACTTTTACTACAAACTCGAATGCAGTCACCTCCAGTGGGAATGGCAAGAGGCACTTTTCATCAAGCGACACGACTTCACCGTCATGTTTGAGACTCTGAAGGAAGTCTCAAAGGTTTCTGAAGGAATGCAGTGTTTGTTTACTGACTCTGGAACAGTTTCTTTCAGGAGGGAGCAAACGGAAGCCAAGTTCAAAGCTTAAAAACTTGTTTTCCACTCTCAGAACATAGTAAAAAAAAGTCTGGCATTACATCCATCTTCTGTTTTGGCTTTATGTCTGTGCAGATGAGGGAGAATGATTATCTTCCTTTTTATCTGTTTCCCACCCCTGGGATAATCCTGGACTGTCAAGGCTGTAATTCATTAACCTCAAGCTTGGAGACACACACACACACACACACACACACATACACAAACACACACGCCTCCAGCACCAGGAACTGATCTCTCAGCACCGTGGCCTGAAGCGTCTCAAACCCACCAGAATCGGTGGCAAAACAATCCTAGATCCGCACCAGGAGGAATGTTGTGTTTGGCACCTAATGTCCAGACTTCTAGGAAAAGGGGTTTTATATCTGCATGTTTTCTGCACTGGGTCTAAAAATTATTGTTATCTTTCTCGAAGGACTGTGAATTCCTCCTTGGCGGTGTCGGTGTGATTCCCCATTTTCTGCCCACAGCTCCTTTCAGAGCTTGTGATGTAAACTGGTTCTTATCACATTCAATTGATTCTACGTCTTTTACGTCCATCCTCTATCTCTGTAACCATCGGCCGGCGCAGACAATGATATGTGTTTATGGAGTCGTTTGGCTCTGAGTCTCTTTCTGACCTCCACTTATCTGCCGCTGATAACACCACGTACTTCGGGGGGGGGGGGGGGGCGCGAAGTGTTTTGTGAGGAAGGGGAAGCGGAGAAAAAAAGGGAAGGATGTGGAACGGTGTAAACGTTTAACAGATAGAGGCGAGGGGCGTGTGTGTGCATGTGTGTCTCTGTGTGTGTGTGTGTGTGTGTGTGTGCTCTCAGGGGGAGTAGGTTGGTTTTCTGTGGTCAGAGTTGGGGGGTTGGATGTGAGTAAATCAGTCTCGTTGCTGTAGACATGAAGTCACTGGTTTGCTCCAGGCTCCAGCAAAGTGGTAATTTTGGGGGATCCTCTTTCATTGGTGGTTGAGTGTGTGTAGAATTGACCCCATTTGTGTCGGAATAGAGAGCGGAGGATGTCTGACTGCACATGATTGGTAGCGTTGGCGTGCATATCTGTGTGTGTGTGAGTGTGTGTGTGTGAGAATGTGTGTGTGTGTGTGTGGCGGTGGTCTGAACAATGTTTTGTTTCAGCTATAAATAGTGGCGTCTACTGACACAAAGTGATTGATGCCACAAAAACCTAAAAACCAGAGATGACGATTTGATGGATAGTGAATAAGTAAATGAATAAGTACAAATTAATTCATGAACAAACCCCCGATCCGCAAAAAAGGCTCTTTGTTCTGATAATCTTAAAGAAATACTGACTTCTTTTGAAAAGAGCATGAACTGAACTCCCTGCCTCCCTGTGTGTGTGTGTGTTTGTGTATGTTTTTGTGTGTTTGTGTGTTCAGCTCGTTTCACAGAGGTGTTAACCCACTTAAAATCGTTCTTATCCTGTGATGACCTAAGTGCTGTTTCAGTGGCTCCTGCAGCCTGCCAAGTAAAGAATAATTAGGAAACTGTTTTATAAGTCTATATATCTGCATGAATAAGGGTCGAGTGTGTGTTTATAAGTTGGCGTTTGGGTGCACACACACACACACGTGCAGGCAGGCGTGCGCACACATCGGCCGTGATTTATAAAGCCATCAACCCGCAGAGCTCCGGCTTCTTCCTCACACAGCCTCGGGGGTGGACGCGATTCTCAGCAATAACACAGCAGCAAATGGGCTGAAACCTGCCATCAGTCTCCCAGCAGATCACACACACACACACACACTCACACACACACACACAGTCTGCACAGCCACCACTGTCAGGCTTCATTTAAACCCACTCCCCCCCCCCCCCCTCCCCGGGAGGAAGTCCCCATGGTTTGTTTATTTGTCAGAAAAAGCAGGAACAACTTCAGGAGTCCCGCTGCAGATTTACCGCAGCTCTAAATATTTGACGTTTCATTATTTGAAGAAGATTAAGGTTTAACTCGTAGCACTGTCCTCTGTCTTGCGGATGCTTCGTAGCCTAAACATGGAAATATCGACGCCCCGGTGCGACTGCTGGACGTTGATGGATGAGCCTGCTCGGGGGCACGTTCTTCAGAAAGCAGGGTTCCAATGTGGCGGCTTTGAAGTTTCTTTTCTTGCAATGTTTTGTTTTGTCCGAGTTTGACCTCCCGTCTTCTGAAGCTGGGATGGAAAACTCTTCCTCCATGCAACACGTATACAACTTTACGTTCTGATGCTCTATGCACATCTCTTTTTATTTTGTGTTGTGCTTCTATAAAAGTTGCAGGAAGGGTTTTTTTTTATTCAGCTACCAGACGTCTGAGAACTGTCCTGCAGCCTCTTAACATCATTTTTCTATTTGTCAACATCCTTCCTCTGTCCGGTGAGCAAAGAGGAACAGCCCGGGGGCATCCTGCTCCTGCATGTGTGTGCGTCTTTGTACCTGGAAGGACGGAGATAAACATGATTTATGGACATCCATGATGAACAGATCATATCCAGGAAGAGAGAGGAACTTTCCGTCCCTTTCTCCTTCTTGTGTCAGTCCCACATTCAGGCCTCCTTTCCAAGCTCTAACCCCCCCTCCCACTCCTGAGAGGTATTGAAGCTCGATGTGGAGGCCTCCATCCTCTAAATGTTCCCCCACGTCTTCACTGCTGTGTAATGTATCAGCCTGAACGAGCCACACAGCCTCTTTTGAACCTCGCACACCAGACTCTCTCATGGGGGGATGAAGGGTCATGGAAAACCTAATGAGCAGGTCTAATTGCTGCAGAGGAAATGGATTAATTGTGGCACTTTGGTGGTTAACGTGGGATCCAGGGCAGGTGAGGGAGGGGGCTTGATGGAATTGGCAACTCAAGCATTTCCAACTCTGGGCTGGAAACCTCAAAATGGAAACAAGATCCCCAAAATACCTAATGAGACCATTTTTAATATGCGTTTTCATACATGTCTGCATCCTCTGTTTTGTACCGGAAGCATAAAGTGACTGATTTTCCACTAGTTGACCGCTATTAAAATAAAATGGGGAAACTTGTAGTTTCCTCGTTTCCCAGTATGTCACACAATTATATTTTGAGTTTCAAATGTCATTCCTGACCTCTGGAGTGAGAATTGAATTAACTTAGAAATGTTACAAGCAGATTTTACTCTGGTTCTGAGTTTCAGCTCATTTTTGTCTAAATTAGATTTTCTTTTTTATGTTTTCTCTAATTGCTGTTTCCAACATCTATTTCCTCTCAGTTGGGCAAATAAAATGTGGGGCTGTGCGGGTAGAAGCTGCCGGTCTGGTTCATTTTGGTCAAGGCTTCCCTGCAGGGATTAAACTGTGGGATCTGGCAGAGGTGTGGTCACCGCTCTGTGCTCCTGGTGTTTTTAATGGACACCATCCGAGCAGTGGAGACTGTGGCTGCCTGCTCGTTACTCAGGGGGGGGTGATTTAGATGTAACAGGGGAAAATAGAGGAAGATAAAAATGTAATTCAGAAGCTTGAGGGCTCGAATTGTCCCAATTGGTTCTGCAGACGTACGCAGGGACACACACATGCACCAATGAATGCATGCACGAAAGATGCTTGAGGTGCACATGTGACCGCTGGGGAGCCGCGCAGTCCTCCGGCTCCCCAGCGCACAATCATGTCATGTCAGCAGAGGAGACTGTGGGGAAGATGTTTACTTTGGCCTGGTTGTGTGGAGCTGCAGTCCAGCCAGGCCGGCAGGGAGGCGGACGGGGGGGGGGGGTGGTCGCTGCTGCTGATGCCGGGCCACATGATTCTCCCACTGAAGCTCATCCTATAGCTGCAGAAAAAACACACACTCGCTCTGAATTTAATGATGCAAACTTCATCCCAGTGGCTTGTAAACACACGCAACATATGTCTCTTTTCAGTGCAGTAATTTCCCACTGCCAGACATCATAATGAACACCTAGCTACTCGCGCTAGCCCCCTAACAACCTTTTCAAGACTAATTAAACTTATGAACCTGAATATGAGCTTCTCCTTTAAAAAACTAAAATATATGAGGTACTGCCAGATTGGGTTTGGGTGTATTTTTCACCAGGCCAGTTTCAAACATAAGAAAATGTCCCAACTTCAAATTCTTCAGCGGTTATGTCGGAGTGTTGGCTCTTGTTGCATCATTATACAGTACGTGGCTGCGACCCCGCCAATTAAGTATTTTACTGGGGTAAAACAAACCAAGAACCTGGCAGAAGGTGTGTTGAGAAACGGGCCTTTGGGTTGTGTACGCAGAAGGGAATGAAACGGCCCCTCGGACCGCTCCCTCGCCTCGTAACACAGGCCTGACTCGGCAGAAACCCTGGAATAACAGCCGCAGCTGGCAGACTCAGGACCAGTGCTGCGAGGAAACTCTCTGCACGTGACCTCCACCGGCCCAAGAGTGTCGGGGTGCTGCATTAATAGTGGTGGTGGTTGGTTTCGGCCAATGCCCATAAAAGGTGTTGAGTGTGGTTGGTATAACATCATCATCTCTGCAACTCATTATGGGGCAAACGTGTTCCTGTCCTCTGGGGCTGAAAGTTGGTGAAACCCACTGAGGGCGTGTTCTCTGGAGGACAGGATGGAGTTTTTGACGTTACACCAGAGGTTGTGGGTTTGTGCTTTGCCATCACGTTCAGTCGGCTGCAGCGGATGTCGGCCTTTGCATCCTGCCGTCAAGTTTGGTTCACGCAGGCGAATAAAATCCGGTGAAATCAAGTAATCATTCTTCTGGTTCATTCTCTCCTCCCTCGGACACGTCCAAGCTCAGTTTTACGTGCTGTGGTCACACATCACAAATCCCTGTTTAATACCCAGTCGATGTGATCACTGGCCCTCGGGGGGGGGGGGGGGGGGGGGGGTCTGTAAGGCCTTTAATCAGATTAAAATAAATCTTGAACAAAGTGGATTTGGAAAAAAACGAGGTGTTACATTCCCTTTTAAGTTCTCACAGCTCCTCCGACTTTCCCCCCCGGCCTCTCTCCCCTCACATGTTTCACTCACCTTCTCCGTACGTCCAATCCAATCTCTCTCTCTCTCACGTTGCACAGATCTGCTGCTTTTAATCCTGTCTTATACACGGGAGCCACATGTTCACTCTGTGTTGGAATAATCGTAAGAATGAGGTCCTGGACCAGATGTTTTGACTCCTCTGTTTACAGATTAGTGAGTAAACAGGATGGGGAAGCATCATGAGAGGCCTGCTCTGATAAACCCAGGTGACTGGATAAAGCCTGATGGGATCAATGAGCCCTGAGAGTGATTAACTCAATTCTGACTGAGCATCATCACCGGCTGCCAACAGCTGAAGATAAGCAGAGATAATCTGATGCTTGGTGTAGAATCCAGAGGGCGATGGAGGAAGAAGCCATTGCAGTACTCAGCTGAGTGTGTTATTCTCAACAATACTTTATCTCCGTTGTGTTTACAGTCTCATGTTGTCGTGGAAAATCCATCGACCTTCCATCCTGTTTGACTGGATACTGACCCCCCAGTCCTATACCTGGCCTGTGCGTCATGTTATTAAGGCCATAGATCCCAGCATTTATTATTTACACTGTTGTGTGTCTGGGGGTGGGGGGGTGGGGGGGCTGCCTGCCAGTCTGATGATCATTTTGGCCTCTGCCGCTCTGCTGCCGCTGCCCAAAGCCACTTGCGTCCCCGTGTCCAGTCCAGCCCCCCCCCCCCCCCCCCCCCCCGACATAGGAAGCACTTTCCAGAGCGGAGGAATGTTCTGCGTTTGGCTTCGGGCTGTTTGTCTGCTTCACAAACATTGGATAATGGGAGCATGAAGGGAGGCCAACCCAAACGCATGTAAACACGAGTAACAAACCTCCTTAAAAACAAGCACAAATGCACAAACACACAAACATCTCCCCTCTTTTTCTGCTTGGCCCGTTCCCCCCCCGAATGAGCGACTGCGTCATTGTTGGGCTGGAAACTGCAAAATAAGCAAAACTCTGGATGAGAAGTCGCTCTGCCAACTTCGCTGGCTACACACTCACAAACCGCGTACACTACTGTGTGTTTGTGTGTCGTGCTGTGTGCCCGGCGGAAAGACAAGCTCTCCGCTCTTAATTTTTGCGATCCATCGTTCTCATCATTTGTGTGCCGAGCGTGTTGAATGAATCATGATGGGGGGGCGGGGCTGGGGGGGGGGGGGGGGTGGTTGGTACTAATGCTTTCCAGTCTGTGGCTGGTTTCATTTTTCCCTCCTGCGGTGGACTCGGAAGGAGAGAGAGAGGGAGAGGGAAAAGGAAAGCGCAGAATTAGTGTGTGTGTGTGTGTGTGTGTGTGTGAGGGACAGTCGGGGGGGGGGCGGGGAGTCAAAGGGAGAAATTCCCAAGGCGTCTTAAACTGGAATTTGTACTTCTGCAAAGACGAATTTCAATGTCTCCTCAGATCCATAGATCTACACTGAGAGGAGACTTGTGGGTAATTCTTGCTTCAGTCACACACAAGAACAAAGTTTCTTTCTTCACGACTTTATTTACAAACGCACAAACCAAAAAGCATCTTCAAGAGACACAACATCAAATCAGAGACTTTGTTATGAGGCATGAACGTCTGGGGGGGGAGTCTGCCCCGCCTGGTTGGGGTGAGAGAGAGGAGAGAAATGAGGGAGAGAGTTGAGGAGAAGAGGAGTGAAGAGAGCGATGATGATTTAAGCCGTTTGTTTTCTCTCATTGTGTCAATCTTTTCATATTTTTTCTATGACCTAATCAGAACTGGAACTTAATTGTGACCTTGACGCTCGACTTGGGCGAGGAAAAACTACAGGGGGGGAGAGACGACCTCCCAGAGAGTCAGAAGTGAAGGACTCCTCTCCCAGGACGGACACAAGTGTTGGTGATGTTGTGTGAAGCTGAGCACATCAACACAACAACAATATTTACAACATGTAAAACCTCATACACTTGGTTCAGATGCAGGCTGGAGCAGCACATTAACTTCTCTCTCTCTCTCTCTCTCTCTCTCTCTCTCTGTCTGTGTGTGTGTTTGGCGTGTGTGTGTGTGTGTGTGTTTGATTCTTACTCACTCATGCACAGCCTCCTCCTCCTCCTCCTGCCTGCTCCTTCCCTCCCTCTCCACCTCTCTGACTGCTCACTCACACAGCACTGAGCTGTGGAGGTGGACACTACATGTACCACTTCTCTCTCTCTCTCTCTACACACACTCGCTCCCTCGCTCCCCCCCTTACCCTCTCTCCCTCTCTCTCTCTCTCTGTGTGTGTGTGTGTGTGTGTTCTCTCTCTCCTGCTGTCACATTCCAGTTGTCTAAAGCCAGGTTTAACTTTCTCTCTCTCCCCGAGCGCAGGAAGGAAGGAAGGAAGGGAAAAACTAAAAAAGAAAAGGAGGCATTAGAAGAGCCCTCAGTCGTTGTAGTCTCTCCGGATGAGGAGAAGAAAAGAGGAGGAAACTCTCTCTCTCTTCATACTCCATCTGGCTTCTAAACAAAAAGGGGGAGTTACCATAAAGGAGCATACCTTCTTAAAGGGGGTATCTGTTTTGTTTTTTCTTGCTCTCTCCCTCCTCGCTTTTTCCTTTTTTGGGCCGTGCTCTCTCTCTCTCTCTCTCTCTCTCTCTCTCTCTCTCTCTCTCTCTCTCTCTCTCTCTGGTGGGACCCACTGTGGACTATTCACGTGAGCGCTTGTTTTTACGGCAAAGCTGTGGTCCTAACTCTCCTGGCGGGACGGAGAAGAGGAGGAGGAGGAGGAGGCGGTGGTGGTGGTGGGAGTGTTTGACAAGGCAGACAGCCGCACACACACAAACACACTACACACACGCTCTCCAGAGAAAGTTACTACCCCGGACCCTGGAGGATTTTTCCATTCGGCAATGTGTGTGTAAGTGTCACCTTGTTTTTTTTGCCTGCGCTTTTAAATGTGTGGATATTTGAGTTTGTGCTGCGGCTGTGAGAGTTTCTGTGTCATCTGAGGACCCTGCCCCCCCCCCCTACCAGTTTCAATCCCTCACCTTCTGCGTTGCCCATCGGAATGTTCCCACTGTCTTTTAGCGTTGAGGATGTTAGAGAACATGTGAGCGTTAGAAAACTGTTTGAGTTCGTGCGCGGTGGAATTCCTGTGAAATGCAAGGAAACAAGTGTTCGGGAGCTGAGTTGGGGGCGTTGGGGGGGTTGGGGGGGGGGGGGGGGGGGGGATTTGCCAGGTTGACTGACTGGATCAGACTCCCGACGGGGAACTGACGGCTTCACGTGTGGACAGATGAGATCACTCGGACGCACCCGGCGGTGAAGTGAAGCGATGCCTGTCAACACCGGCGCCTTTACAAACCAACTGTTATACACTCTTCTTGTGTGTGTGTGTGGGATGGAGGTTGTGTTTTCAACCCTATCACTTCGTTTTCTGGTTTGTTTATTGGTTGTCGAGCAAGATTACACAAAAACAACTGGACGGATTTCCCTCCAGACGTTGTGGAAGGATGGGTCAGGGGAGGAATCCTCTAATTTTTAAGATCCAGGTATGGTTTCAGTTTTCCCAAAGAATCATGGATGAAGATGAAATTTGACTGCATTTAAAGGGACTGCCGGGCCTTGACAGAGGAATGTGTTCTACTACCATTCGAACAGCTCATTCACACACACACCAAATACTGCACGTGTGTACCAGTGTTTATTAAAGAAGCTTGGCTTTGAGCACACACCGCAGGCTTCACTTCCAGCGTCGCACCCACACACACGTCACCCCTCGTAAAGCAGGACCTTAAAAACCCAGTGAGCCGCTCAGACCAGACAATGGCGCAGTCAGTTCCCCCGGCTCCGAGAAATGACAGAATACTTTTCGATGGCTTCCAAATCCTGTGTGTGTGTGTCGTTGTGTGTCAGTGTGAGTGTGTTTTCCTGTCTGTGGCGAACGTGTGTTAATGCACGCCTGTTTTTGGGACTGTAAATGTGGGAGCTTGTTTTTGAGCATCCACACCTATCTCTCTCTCTCTCTCTCTCTCTCTCTCTCTCTCTCTCTCTCTTTCTCTCTCTCTCTCTCTCTCTCTCTCTCTCGCGCTCTCCCTCTAATTGACGCGTGTAGCCGCTCCCCCCATGCAGTGCCAGTTTGCAGCGCCGGGCCCGGTCCCTCCCAAACCACAAGGGACTCTTTGTTTGTAATTTATGAATTAGTGTGTGGTTTTGGTTACGAGAAGAGAGGACGGGCCGGGCTCTGACAGCGGCGCAGGAATGAGCCCGGACGCTAACTCGCTCTCGTTTTTTTATTATTCCAGAGCAGCTATGTGGATGCGGAGGTAGAAGTGATTAGGGAGCGAGTTGAATGAACGTTACACACACACACACGCAGACACACACACACAGATGTGACATCATGTTTGACAATGCTGTGATAATCTGTGTAAATCTGTGTCCGGCCCGTCAGATAAGAGTCGACTGCTCAGTTGTAAAAACAGACAGTCAGACCTTCTCGTGCTCTTTTATCTTCACATCTTCCCCTATAGCTCCACACACACACACACACACACACACACACACACACACACACATACACACACACACACACACACACACACACACACACACACACACACACACACATTAAATGCTTGTATTTACTTTGTCTAGTCAGAGTGGAACCTGGCACAGTGCAGAGCTTTGGCCTGTTTCTCTCACAGACAAGCAAAAAGAACTCTTTCCTTTCCAAGCCCCTCTTCTTTTCTTCTCTTCTCTTGATTTGATTTTTATCCTTCTCTCTCTCTCTTCTCTCTCAGCTTGCATTCCTAAATGTTTCAGCTCTCGTAGAGTAGTGACTCTCTCCTTCCTTCCTTCCTTACCTACTTACTTCCTTCCTTCATTGTCTTCTTTTCTTTCCTTTCTTACTTACTGAATCCCTACTCACTTCTTACTTCCTTGCTTCTTAACTTTCTTGCTCGCTTGCTTTCTTTCCTGCCTCCTTATCGTGCGTTCACAGCAAATGCGAAGGACATTTTCACGTTGAATTACTTGTGGGATTCTTTCCTCTGAGGCCACTTCTTTGAAATGGACTGAGGTTTGCAGGAGCAGTGTTTTATTGCTCCTCTGATGCCGGTGTTATTGTCCGGGCCGGTCCTGGATGGAGGGATTTGTCTCCCTGTGAGAGTGTGGGGATAAGTCCCCTGGATCCTGGTAGATCTGAAAAGGTCATTGAGGTGGGAGAGGGTGAAAAGAGTGGTTACGGTTCACAGGCAATGGAGGGGGGGGGGGCTCAAAGAAGTTAACACCTGAGGAAGCAAAACGCAGACTACAGCGAGCACAGATCAAGACACAGTCGAGAGGAGAGTTGTTTATTCACAACTAACACAATTGTCATCTGAATGCCGGATTTTGGAAACAAATTTATTCTTATAATGTCAACATTTTCTTTCTTCAACATGGCCCTAATATTGTTATGTTACATTAATCAGTTAAACATTGGTCCTAAAACCTCTCAGTCAGTCTTGTTTGAAAGGAAGCTTGGTGATACCACCCTTAGATTGGTATTTGCAGTGTGTAATCCAGAAAAGTTGTGTGTCCAGTTCCTGCTCATGTCCGGGAGTTGTGTCTTGAATGGCTTTATTCAGCAAGGGTTCCTGCCCTTTAACAAACCAGGAAAATTCATTTTCTCTCGGGTCAAGTTGAAGGACGCTGCAGGTCTGAGAGAGATCCAGTGTGTGTGTGTGCGTGTGTGTGTCCTCCTGGATGTGTTGCCCTCAGAAGAACCTGCACATATAGTCCAGTTAATTAAAGCAGAACATTGCACCGTGCAGGAAAAGACCAGTGTTGAGGTGCATTCCAACTGTGTGTGTTCATGTCAGTGTTTTTTTGCCAAGGGTGTGTATGTTTGCTTACTGCTGGTCAACTGGGTTAACTGGTATCTGCCATTGACTGTGATCTTAACCACAAAACGATGCTGCTTCACATTTGTTTCTGTAAGAAAATGAATCACTGAGAAAAGTTCTGGAAAAAGCCCAGAGCAACTGACTGTGTTCTCACATACGGCCCCTTTCAGGAAAAGATCCAGAGTGCAGTGCGTGTCCGAAAGCAGCACTAGAGAGATAAAACTCAACATAATGATTTTTCCCCATGTTAAACGTCTTATTATTTATTTCCCTGTGTTTCTGTTCAACCCAGTGCATGTAACCGTGGCACTGGGGGTGAAGAAGTAATGTCACGGCGTGGAAGCTGTAACGCTGTGGTTCTCCTCACTGGGACTTTCACGGGGAAGCATGTGCTGTGTTTTTACAGGCCTCTCTTTACCTTCCCCTCGGCTCACCCTGCCTCACCCCCATTAAACTCAATTTGTTCTGAGAGGCGAGGATCGCGACGAGCCCGGGAACATGTGCCGCGTGGCCAGAAAGGGCAGAGAGACTGGATTTAGTGGCATGGCGGGAAAAAAATAGAACTGTTGCCTGAGAGAGAAAGAGACATTTATATCCTTGTGTGACGTTAATCATGAGAATATGGTTTGATTTTGAATTTATGAAGTGTTTCTGTAAGGCTTTGCCAAACGTTTTACGGTCGAACTGAAATGAGAAAGGAAAAAGAGAGAGAAACACACACGGGCTCTTTTTAGTGAGACAAAGTTTTTGTGTTTTGGCTCCATCGCCTCCCCATTAGAAGTCTGGAGACTTTTAAAAAGCCCAAACACTCCTCAACAATCCATCGAGACTTCCAATAAAGGTCGGAGTGTTTTGCTGCAGGATTACAGGGTGAGAATTTAATGAAGACTCAGGGTCTCAGATGAAGAGACTGTGTGAGGAGGTTCCTATCTAAACATGTGATTAAAGTCGGACCCACTTCAACCAGGTTCCAGTAAACATGTGTTTCTGGTTGCATTGCCTCAGTAGTTTTTATATCGCTGCTTTATTTCAGGTTTTTATAAATTAGCAGACGTGCTTAATGACGTCTGTGTGTTTTACAGCCCGGGGTTTTTGAGTGAAGCATTAAATGAGGTTTTCAGATGTCGGCCAGTTGAAGGTGATGTAAATTAATATGTAATAAGGTGCTGAGCTTTTATAGGACTGGTTTGTATCCCACCGCTCATTTGAATATTTATATCCAACAAACAGCTACTGGTGTTGGAGCAGAGGTTTTCTGATACAGGACGGTGGCTTATATACTATATTTGGTGTAGATAAGGTAAAAATAAACAAGTAGAGGAATTTGACGCCAGCCTAAATAATCGATTACACTTGGAGTCTATTAAAGGAAACTTTCAGTCACTGTCTGGACATCACATCATCGGACGCGGTCTCGGTGTTCGAGCTTCACCGCGATAAAGATCTAAGATTCTGGGAAAAATGCTGCACACAGAGCTCAAGTAAACACGTGATGGATCGCAGCCCTCGAGCAGCCGGGGTCAGTCCACTCATCAATGTGTCCTCTGTGGAGCGCGGCCTTACTCAAGACAATATTGATCTCTGATTGCTGTTTCCGGGGTCAAAGGTTATCTGGCCCCTCAGCAGCTGATGGGGCAGTGCTGCGTACCAAGCAGAGGTCAGGGGGTCGTTTCGTGGAGGAAGTAAACTTCACAGGTCACCTGTTGAATGGGCCTCACGGACTCCAGTGTCTTTCTAACGAGGAATGAGGGAAGTCACGAAGAAATAGGTTTTATGAGATTTGAACCTGTTACTGCAACTGTTCAGGTTCAAATCTCCTTTTCCCGCACATAAATCCCTATGGCACATTCTTGCTAATACCAATACTGCCTTCTTTAAGTCAAACTAACCAGCTGACAAATTTAAAAGTTGATAGCCAATGCATTTCACTAAATGTCATCTAACACTGAGAGAAAGCAAGTATGTATATGTTCCAAAATGTTGAACTGTTCCTTTAATTTGCTTTATCGTGACCCAGGTTACATATTCAATTGCTCTGTAGTTTAAATGCACCTCTTTCATTGGTTGTGTGAATGTTAAACACAGCACTTGATAACATTATTATGCCCTGTAGGCTTAAAATACCTTCAGGTCCACTGGGACGTGTGTGTGTGTCCTGAGCAGCCTGCAGGCTCCCAGCCCAGTGCAGCAGAGCCACGCTGGGCTGTTATTTAAAACTCCATCACTCTGATGTCGAGCCAGAGCCCGCTGGTCTGCCCCTCCGAGCACCGCCACGGCCTCGCTCGTCCTCTTCCTTCCAACGGAGGATGAAGAGATGATGGAAGGAGGGATGTAGGGAGAGAGAAAAAGAGGAAGGGAGGGAGGCATTTTCTCTGGCCTTCTTTGGCATGCCCTTTTCTGCCTCTTTTCCCAGCAGGCCATCTGTTTCCTGTCTGCAACTTGACACCAGTGCCCGATTGGGTTGAGGTGTGTGTGGGTATGCGCGTGTGAGTCTGTGTGTGTGTGTGTGTGTGTGTGTGTGTGTGTGTGTTCACTCTTGTAGGGTTCTTGATTAGCTGCCATACTAATAAATGTAGTCATTTATATTGGTACAAATTGGCCCACATGCTCTCATGTGATACGAGTGGGATATAGAAGACACGCTTCACATGGAGTGGGTGGGAACCGATGTGGGTGTCATTGATTCACACTCAGCCTTCTCATTGGCTGATGTGTTGCAACATCACTTTATAAATATTTTCTTTTTGTTTTGTGTTTAAATGAATAAATACCGAAGAAATTCCACTAAATGCGGAGAATACATATTTGAAATCTTAAATTCGACAACCAGGTTTATAGAATTTTTACAGTGGCCATTTTAATTTAATTCCTGTGCAGGCTTGAGGGGGCAGGCTCTGTTTTGATCTTGGCTTTTCTCCACTAATAACAGCACACAGCGGAGCTGGCTCGATGAACCTGGATAATCCCCATTCTCTTCTTTCATTTGCTTTTTATGGCAATTAACAAAGTAGAGATCAGCATTCAGCTTTAGGGTCAATTCAGGAACAGCTTAACTGGTAAATTGGCATCTTGGACGGCTCAGATTAAACACATTAAAAAGGCATCAAGAGTTGTCCCTCACCCAGAAGCATTCACTGTCCTCCGCCTCCCACACGTCTTCACTCTCTTCTTTACCCCCCTCTCTAACCCTTGCGTCGATTGGGATTTTCCAGGCCCAAGCCCACACCAAAAATCTGGACGTTTCTCTCTGCCAGCATGTTTGTTTTTAATCGACGTGCATAATGACGTCCGTCAGCGAAAGCAAAGCCAGACCTCCGAGTTGTGTTTGTTTAGCGAGGCCACGGTGGATCCAGGCCTCCGTGGGTCTGCTCATAGCCGCGGCCAAACCAGACATATTTTGGGATGCTGTCTTTATGCAATCCAAGACTTTGGAAGCTTTGCTGATGGAAGCAAACATTCATGGGGGACTCTGTTGTCATCGGTGCCAGATTCTCTGTAGTTGGCCACTTTGAATCTCAAAGAAACTCCGACTTGCAGTGAGGTAATGTTTTAATAACACATCACAAGTAAGTTGCCGTTTTGCTCTGTAAAAACACAAAAAGGAATTTGCTATGGCCAATAAAAATCTGCCAGTGTATAAAACTTGCTCTCATGGGTATAGAAGAATACAGTCTACATTATTTATACCAATTGTCCTGTCAGAACAAAGGTTGCAGCAACGACATGTGATATGTGACTTTCGGCCCAATGAAAGACTATTTAATGAGTTTTTAAAGACCCCCAGCCACATGCTCTTTGTCGTTGTTATCACGAGATTTCTTCTCTTTCATTTGCCAAATAAAATTCCTGCCAGTGTTGATATGATAGTTGCCCTATAAAGGTCAGCTATGATGAATTCATGGGTGGTCCCCTACCTCCTACAACCACATGCATTCTGGCATCTCTTATCTTTGGCATGTCCTTGACCCAGCCTGAGCCACATCACAGGGAACACTGGTGTGTATAATGTTTTACTGCAGCGTCGTAACAGAATCATGGACCTAAATGAAGCACGATTTCTCTCAGCCTTAATTCTAACAGCTGGTATTAAAATGAATGGTTTGACACTTTGGGGAAAATTAACTTTTCTCTCTTTCTCGCCTTGAGTAGTTTGAGGGTTCCCTAACCTCAGAACCTCTCTTTTAGTCTGTCATGTGTAAGACTACTGCTGTGACCAAATCCATGGACTGCATCTTTTGAAGGGCTTGATCTATGAAAACCACAAGTTTGTCTGTGCCTTCGTAAACCAAGTCTACCACGAACTGAAATGAGAGTCTGGGGAGGATTACCATTGCATTGCTACCGACTTCCAGCGGCTGCATTTACTGCAGCTTAGCCACCTGCATAGCTAGCTTGTTAGCTTTATCACTGGCGTGCTGTGAATCATGGCCCAAGACTGATCCACCCATTGGATCCTTTGTTGGTAGGCCACATTTGATGGAGCCTTTGAAATGGGGTGGCCTGGTCACACGGACGCAATCAGTCTCAGAATGCAGCTTTCAAGGATGACGGCCCTGTTGGTGGTTGGCTGTAGCAATACCCAGCCAATCCTAACATTCTGCAAAAATAGCAAAGCTTATTTGTTTAAATTGTCAGTTTGCTTTTTCCTTATCTTTCTCCTATCCAGCGTTTATTTGTATTTGTTATGTTATATACGACTGTCGACATAAGGAATATGAATTATTTGGGCTGTTTGGTTTCGTCTGATTTTTGTCTGCCCCCCCTCACAGAAAACACATAATTTACTCCACTCGCCCTCTTTTCTACATCTTTTCATCCCTCCCCCATATACTTCCTGTCTTCCTCTGTCTCAGGCCAGAATTTATGTGCTAGAAAGGTGTTCTGGGTAATGTGTGTGACTCTAAATGTCAACTGTTGATCTATGCGCCAGTGTGCGCTTCTGTGAGTCTGTCTCTTGTCAGACCTGCTCAAAACCCCTGTAGCAACGGAGACTGAGAAAAGACTCAAGCCGGTGCAGATCACATTGCATTTTCTTACTCTATAGGCCTCAGTCAGCCTCACGTCGGAGGATTTATTCAGTTGATACCAAGAAGATTTATGGCACAGCCGGAAAGAGAGTACTGCCGGCTGGGCTGGGGATTGAGAAGACTGATCTTCTCAGCTCTGACAAGAAGTTGATTCCTGTTGTGTAGAAGTGGCTGATTGATGAAGCCTTTACAACTTCTTCTCCATTTAGGAGAATGGCAAGTTCACATCTTTTCAAAATAAAAGCTCTGTAATATGAGCCCGACATTTTGCCCCACAGTTTGACCTAGTTGTCGACTAATGCTGTTGTTTATCCAAGGACATAGCAGTAGACATGTTCAACTTGATCCTAAGACTAAAGACACACTTTTGAAAGTATTGCATGTCCTAATCACAACAAATCTGACACTGCACTTCACTGCACTGGGCCATTAACACGTTTATAAGATGAACGGCTTGGGTGATATCCGTTCCACATACAGACGGACAGAAATACAGATATCCATCCTCTTAACGTTCATGAATCTGTCACACAGAAGTTACTAAGGTTTCAGCGCCTTTTCAAAACTTCCGTTTCCTTTTCCTCTTGAACCAAATAGCTCTCCTGAACTTGACAGCCAGACGTCTCTCCAACCGGTGAGAGGAGTGAACACTCTCTTGTTGGTTTAAGTCACGCTTTTTTCACTTAGCTTGAATTTTCATTTGCGTGAAAAGAAAGCAAACCAAGGAGAAAAGGCATAAAGTTTATAGAATCATTGACTGTTTGAGAACAAAAGAGGTAATGTGTATTAAAACATTATTCCCCCCTACGAGTGTTAACAGGATGCAAAGGCCTCGGTAGTCACACAAAAAACAGGGCGCCCGCAAACCAAGGAACCCTAGAATTTGCAAAAGAAACTACATCAATCAGGTGTAAACTATACGTAAATCCTCAATGGAGCTATTCCAGTATTTGAGACAGGGTTTTATTTTATCCCTGCTCTGCTACAGCACACACGAGTTGTGCGTTTCCTCGTATACAGGATATGTAACTGTGGCTCAGGGACTTGCGAGCTGGTTTACGAAGTTGTAACTCTGTTAGCTCGGTTTCATTATCTAATCGCAGCCGTAATGTTAGACGGCAGGATCCCTGGTGTCCCCGGGCTCTTCAGCCGCTGCAGCAGGTGTTTGTTTTAAAAGAGCATTGTAACAGTTTCTCTCGTGCTCTTCACCCTCGAGGACGTGCATCTGCCTCCGCTGTGGCTCCAGCTGTTTTAAGACCGCAGCTGAGTTGACGGGCAGAAGAAGAAGAAGACGACAGGACACGGCCTGGATGTAACAGGAAATACAGACAAACAGACGGCCAGCTGTGCCCAGAGAACCCCAGGAAAGAACAATGTATGTATTCAGTGCTTCTTGTATGAGGAGAAACCCAAGAAGAGAAATGAAAGGAAATGTTTAAAGTTCTCCTCTCATCTGTCCTCCCTTCCTCTTCTCTCTTGATGACAAACAGCTGCTCGGTGGAGCCTGTGATAGCAGCCGCCACAAGTCTATTCTCGGAGCTGGCTCTAATAATAGCCCTGTAGTAGAGTCCTATCACAAGTCGGCTCAGGTGGGCAGGTTCAGCTCAACGTGGAGATGGGTATCACACTTTTTTTGGTACCAACCAATATGTGTCAATATCAGAATTCCTGCACAGATTCAAGCTCCTCTGCACTTATTTGATGATATTATAGTTAACCCCGCGAAGGAGGTTATGTTTTCACCCCTGTCTGCTTGTTTGTAAGCAAGATTACGTGAATACCACTTGACGGATTACTACAAAACTTAGTGGAAGGATGTGGATGTCACATTTTTTTACTTTCTCCAACATTTCAACATTTTACTGATTGGGACATTTTCAATGGTTCCTCAGGAAAATTCTGACATATTTAAGGAACTGATATCTGGGAGTGTATTTAAATTGGTGCAGTTTTTTATAAGTTAATTGGACTATAGGGCCTTGGCCAGAGGAATGCCTGCTTTTTTTCCTCAATGGACTTTACCAAAGAAAGAATAACTCTGGTGATTGAAACTGAAAATTAGGTACCGGCACTGTCAGCAGTATCAAAACATTTCAACCAATAATCCGGCCTAAGTGTCACGTTGTTGAAGCAGACTAAACAAAAGGCGCACGGTAATATGCATGTGTGTATACCTGTGGTGATAAGACTCTGAATCAGGTTTGACCCCAGACCTCACCATCATTATCTCTGTCCAGGTCTGACCACTAATGTGACCCAGCAGCCGGTCAACACAGAAACAACCCCCCCCCCCCCCCCCCCCTCTCTTGTACTGTCATGAACACGCCGACTCCCTTGGTTTGTTGATGCTTGAGTTATCACAGGGGCTCTATCTGTGAAGGTATTACTTAGTCGGAATACTACCACTTGTGATCCACTATCACTTAGGGCTCGCCAAATTGCCTGACAATGACAGGGTGGGGCAGGTGACAGCGTTTCACCAAAATGAAAAAGAAGGAACCTTGGAGTGTGATGGCCTGCATCAAATCATAGAGCACGTAATGACACACAGTGCGTTGTTTTGTTATGGTTTTGTCCTCCGTCATTTAGAACAATGGCTTGTACTCAAATCTGGCTATTTCTGGTGTTTACCGAAAAGCCGGTTTGATACGGATGGAGTCCCACCGCACTGCACGTGACTCTGAAATCAAACACTAGCAGCACCTGTCCCGATGCCAATGTGGTCGCACTCTCAGCCTCTGCTCACAATAGTGTTTACTGTTTACTTTGAGTAGTTGGATAAAGAATAAAGAAACACTGTAGATTTAAGTTACACTGAAAAAAAGAAAATTGTTGGACTAACTTAATAAAGAAGATGCTAAGTTTGTTTTAATTAAGATAAGAAGATATATTCACACAATTGATAACCCAGCCCCTGTGATTCGCTGTCTGTATCCGACCATTTGACCAGACTATGTTTGTGTAACAAGTCCTTGTAAAGACGTCAGTTGTACAGCGTGCAATCTTCACATCCACCTGGACGTAATGGAGAAGTACACGGACATATTAAATCCATCAGGGAAGTGCCTGTTTGCTATAATGCCAAAGCCATGCTATCTTTGTCCCGGCTCCTTTCAATTAGCTTCTTTAATGTAGTTTGCCGTATGAAAGAGACCCATTCAGCGAGTTAGCTGCCGACCCTGATGAACGTCCGAGGTCATAACTGTCGTAGGACGACGCAAAGCCTCTTGTAGACTTTTCTTTATCTCCGTCCAAAGCTATTGAATTATTGTTTTAATGCCCTTAGAACACTGCACTGCTCTAAATCCTTCCTGCGCCCATGACTTCATGTGGAGCCGGGGGGGCGATCAAGGCGTTTTGGCTTCATATTTGTGGAGCCGTCATGTTCTCTAATCTTTATATGCAATCTGGTTTCTATTTAAATACTTAATCGCATGCTTCATAAAAGTTAGGAGCATTTTTATTTAGAACTGTTTATAGAACTGTTTATTGAGTGGATTATCTGAACTAATGAGGCCTTGTACATGTAGAAAAGAGCTGCAGAGACACAAACTGTTGTGTGAAAATGACGTAACTCGACAAATACACTGTTATGGCATCAGTCTTATGGATTTTATGCAAGTTAATGTATGAAGACTTGGTGTTGGTGCTATGGACCCATCAGGCCTAATGACATTTGTCTGTACAGTTCTCTTTGTAGAGAGACTTTTAGCCATCATACTCAATCTTTCACCTTCATTTCTCAGGTCCCAGTAGATTTAAAGTTGGCCCCTATTCATTTTATTAACCGTCTGTGTGTGACCAGTTGTTGACTTTAGCTAAAGATAGCACCATTGTTTAGATCAGCCCCGACACACGCTGGAACGTCCTTGTTGAATGCCGCTGTCGCTTTAATCCTGTCCTGATTGTGTCTAGACCAGTTCTGCCACCATCTGCTCTCTCTCTCTCTCTCTCTCTCTCTCTCTCTCTCTCTCTCTCTCTCTGTTCCATGTCAGTGGCAGCGAATGACAAATCTCCATCTTGGCTGTTTTCACAAGATACTGTCATTCGACGAGCTCAGCAGCAGCAGCTCTGACCCAATCAAAACTCCACATCCCGTTACCTCATAACTCTCATATGAAGGAGTGAGCTTAGGGCGGGCGGCGCCTTTTGATGATTCAGCGCCGGCCACATCCTTGTTGACCCAGCACAGCATCAGATAATGATGAGGCCGTGCTGACTGCGACAGACGACCCGCCTCTCCCACGTTCCGCCGATAAAGACGTGGAAATACAAACACTGGAGGTTTCAGAGGGCAGCGTGCAGCCAGGCAGAAGAGGAACAGAGGTCCGACTAGATAACAAAGATCCAGTACAGTTAGGACGGCTTGTACTGTGTAGGCTGTAGCAGGGATTTATCACTTGGCTGATTTTTGGACAATAATGAAATAAGGGGACAGATTGATTAATGGTATAGTTCCTCATGAGAGTGGGTCTTCCAGGAACCAGAGGGTCGATGGTTTGATCCCAGTCTACCTCGTTACATGTACTGAAGGGCACTGTACAAATGTGTGTGTGAATGTCTGAAAGTCAAAACTGTCCTGTAAAGTGCTGTTGAGTGGTTATCAAGAATAGAAAGTAGCTATATAAATACAGACCAATTACCAACGAGCTGCTGATTATACATTAGTGTCCCTCTAATTTGAACACTGTAAACTACAGATTATGCATTTGTAAATTGCCTTTGACATCTTTTGTGTGCTTTTTTTTTGTCATTTCTAAATCCAGTTTTGTGTTTTCTTTGTTGAAATAAACTCGGAAACATTCCTCTTAAATTATGAGCCCGGATGACATTTGGGGAGTTGTGAGTAAATGCTGACAAATAAATCAAAACCCAGAAGAATCAGATAAATTCTTGACTGACGAGACGAACGTCACCACAATGGAAACACCAGAAGATTGAACTTGTAGATAAACTCAAAGGGGCTTGTTACTTATTACTTTGGACCTATTCTGTGCAACGGACAACTGCAGACTTCAGCCGCCGCCCGACTTCAGTGTCACAAACGAGTAAATCAATCACTCATCGTGTCTGAGTGGAGCTTACGAGCCAGTGTGAGGATTTTCTCCACATCAAAGAATAGTCATTTTAATCTTCGAGCACCTGGTAAGTGTCTGAGAAACAGTTGTTTCATTTTCCCGCAGCCAGAACACTGTCACTGACTAAGGGTTCGATTCCAAGGCCTGTTCCGGCTCCAGTTAATGAAAACATGTCGGTCGTGTTTTAATGCTCCAATGCTTGTTTCATGGAAGCAGTAATAATATATACAATTTTACAGTCGTTGTGAAAACTGAAGCAGACCTTTAAGAGTGCCTCAAAAGTAGCTGTACCTAATAACTAATAACTTTTTAATGTAGTAATTGGCAAAATGACTTTGAGCCTAAAGTTGTCCACTTGGAAAATGAGGCCCAAAGAACCCTAAACACTTTAACATTGCTCTTTTTGACTTTTTCACCAATTTCCCAGGGAATAATTCATGGATCTTGATGACAATATTTAGGCGACAGATGCCTTGAATTAATTGAAGGGGACCACTGGGCCCCAGCACCTCCTCTTTGTGCATATTTTCAAACTGGGTGTTGGATATTACCAGGAACTGAAGACATTATTTCCAGTATGTGTGTGTCTTTGCAGGGTCTGAGGGTCGGGACTGACTGACTGATCTTCTCACCGATTGTTTTGACCCCACACTGTCAACAGTGCATCTATTTCTGCCTCCATGTTAATGGCACCAACTGTGTGTCCATGCACATGTGGTGGCGCATGAGGAGTGTTTAAATAGCCAAAACAGCTGGGATTTTGGAGTATAACTGATGGCTGTGGTGAAGTGAGAGTGATTACATTCAGAGCCCATGCTGTGGCATCTCTGTGTGTGTGTGTGTGTGTGTGTGTGTGTGTGTGTGTGTGTGTGTGTGTGTGTGTGTGTGTGTGTGTGTGTGTGTGTGTGTGTGTGTGTGTGTGTGTGTGTGTGTGTGTGTGTGTGTGTGTGTGTGTGTGTGTGTGTGTGTGTGTGTGTGTGTTTCAGACTGCAGAGGGATGTGTGCTGCTATCCATTAAAGTAAATGGGGAAAAGAATTCTGTGTTTTGCAGCAGAATGTAGGGCAGGGGGCTCAGTGAGGCAGGATTGGGGGGGGGGAGCTTTTCCACTCTCTCCATCCTGGAATGCTCCCCCAACCCTCAGTACCTCGAGTCTGGGTGCTTTTAGACGCCGTCACCATCGAGCTATGCCATAGTTTGCACGGACATCAAACGGCAAACTCGTATTTAAAATATCACCGCGTGTGTGGAGAACAATCAGCAAACAGACATCATAACAAGAAGCTCCTGCCAACTACAGACTCAACGCTGACTGGATAGAAAAACGAGACCAGTGAGCGACTGGGCCAACAGACAGAGCCCAACTTTTGCTGGATCTCCAGGATTTGAGGCTTTGGTTCTAATAACGGTTTCCTGGGCAGTGGCTGCTTCTCATTTGCACGGCTACAAGCAGTCGCTGCAGAGAGAGCTCCAGTTTGGCCCCAGTTTTCCACCCAGTGGCCTTAGATCAGCTCCAGAGGAGTTTTCAGAGGGGGGGGGGGATTAAAAGCGTTTGCTGAGGGACAATTTGATGGCAGTTGTTCAGGAGGGGAGCACGCCCGTCCACTGGGAACTCTCCCAGCTGAGATTCATTGTTGGTAGAAAAAGGAAACTTAGTTTTCATGTTCTCTATTATTTGATTTCTTCAGTTTCCTTTTGAATTTCCTCCGTGACAATGTATTCCATATGCTTTCTGCTCTCACAGAACAGAATAGGCAAACCCAAGACGCCATGTTTACACAGCTTCACCGTGGAATCCTTGCCTTCTCTCTGTCTTGTGCTTTACTGAATGTAAATTAAACATCTGCCTCAAAGGTTGGAATTAAGATGAAGTTCATAGTTAAGGGGCTAAAACTTTTAAAACCACCAATGGGATGCTTTAAGGTCACCACATTCCCAGTGCATGTTGTAATTTGTGTAGAAGTTACACACACATACACACATACACACACACACACACAAGTTAACCTCATAACGTACTGGGGGAGGCTGGATTGCCCACGCTGACACAAAAATGCAGCAGGAGCCCAGAGAAGCCCTCGGCTCTGACCAGCAGTCCCCTGATAGCATTACCAGACCCGGACCTGGAGTATACACAGAACAAGAAGGAGTGTGTTAACCATGTCCTCTGACACACATGCTCTACATCATTCAAGGACACACAACCACACACATTCAGCTCTCACATACTTACAGTGGTGGAGGAAGTACTCAAACATTTTACTCAAGTAAAAGTACAAATAATTAGCTAAAACCATACTTGAGCAAAAGTACCACATTAACTTTTCGACTGTCCTATATTTCATTTAAATATGACACATTCACATCCTTACATTGTCGTTCTCATGGCACACAATGCACAGTGTTGTCTGCATGTTGAAGAAATGCATTCCCTTGCATGTAAAGCTGTCAAACTTGCACAAACACAGACACACAAACACACAAACAAAAACACACTCGATCCCAATCAGCTGCTGTCAGCTGGATACTGTCAGAGGGTTCAGATGGGGGCTGGACAATAGGAATACGGGAGGGAGAGGAGGAGGAGGAGGAGGAGGAGGAGGAATGCAATCTCAACACCTTCATCTCACAAGTTGTTCTGCAGGAATGTCATTAGCTTAGCGAAAAATGACTGTGTGTACGTGTATCTGAGTGTGTGTCTGTAGTGTGCGTCTGTGTGTGTGGGGGTGGATGTGCTGATGTCTGCATACCTGTGTGTGTGTGGGAGAAAAGACAAGGAAATAAAAACGCATCTATAAGCATGTCCCTGAACACTGAGTCACTACCTCTTGTGTGTGTGTGGTTGTCGAGTCATTTATTGTAGATTAAGTAGAAACTGTGCGTTGATTGAAACCAGACACTGAGACTTTTGCTCTGACATTTCACACACATGCACACATCTACCAGCTCTTTGTTTCAATGCCCCTCTTTGTTTGTATATATTCTGTCCAGGATTGTGTCTAAGCACCTTTGTTATCCTCTACATAACTTCTTTAAAGTTTTGTGCTATTTTTCTGATTTGGAAAAGAAAGTATCTCCATGTAGCTGCAAATTATTTCCTGTTCCTGTCAGAAGTATCTGGTGTGCATATTTTCTTACACATTCTCCCTTTCTGGTTGTAAAGTGCTCACAATTTGTCAATTTGCTGCACCCTCATGGCGTATAATTTAGAATCACTACATTAGAGCTGCTTTCAGACATGCACTGAGCATTTTCCCAAAACTTTCTGGATTGGCAAATGGTCGAGTCAGTTGCTCCGGAATTTTACCAGAACTTTTCCTGCCCATGTGAGAATACAGCAGAAAACTATCTGGTGGGTGTGTCGGTGTCGTTTATAGAAAAATATATAAATAATTCAAATATCTGGGGATGAAAAAGAGGAGCCGAGGACACGAAGGACACGCAGATGAGATTCAAGGACTTTTCACGATCTGGAGTTCGTGTCTGGAAGCGACTCAAGACCGAGCTGCTCAGAAAGATCCCACTGTAGATGAAGCCGTCTCGTGAAAACCTCAGAGCGAGCGAGCGGTACAAGAGTTCCCTAAAACAATACCCAGAACATTTAGTTCCCAGCAGCGCCCCGTGTACACACATAAATGCTAAAGTATGTTCAAATTATTGGCCCTGGGTCTGATCTCATCTCAGATTTAGCGTGGTTTAATATTTCATTATATCCCCTCTGGCTTACGGGGCTTTGTCACAACAGTGTTCTGCCTGGCTCAGCACATGTACACACACACAGGCATGCACACACACCCGGGGCCCGCGGAGCCCAGTGAAAACAAAGCCGGGCTCTGCCAGTGTAAACACGGGGGCCATTGTTATGGGCACTCTTTTTCCCGCCTCAAAATCGGTGCCCCCCCACCATGGCGATCGCAGGCCGCCGAGCGGGACCACGCTGGCTCGATTCCCGCGCAGTGGAGTTAAATCAGGAATCTCCGGGACTCGTTTGCTCTGCATTTATGTGACCGTGTCATTATAATATAGACGGTGGAGTGTGATTTATGTGCTGGGTTTCTCTCCCTCGCACTCCTCTGTCTCCCTTTTACTGGTTCTGGTTTTATTGCCTGGCTCCTTATGTGTGGTTTCGTGGCCATTTGCTTTAACTTTGTGACAATTATTTTTAGACTGCTCTGCACAGACTCCTGCTAACAAAGTAGGAAAACACCAGAAATGGCTGTTTTTGTTGGAGCAGGCAATGCATCCACTTTTGTGTCTCGATCTGTAGCTGGGTAGAAATGTCTATATGTGAGTGTGTGTGTGTGTGTGTGTTAGTGTGTGTCGCATCACGGTGCCTCTCAGCTGTGACCTTGGGCCACATGTGCAGTCAATTAGGGCCAATCAGAAGGCTGTAATCAGGGCGTGGCAGTGTGTGGGGGGGGGGGGGTTTAAGACCTAAGATCAGTGCGTCAGACTGAGGAGGAAGCACAGGGGGGTGGGGGGGAGCTGGGCGAATCGAATTACTCCATTCCGCTGCCTGGTTCACCTTCATCACATGAGTTTATTTAGTTTGTGCCAACCAGACGTGGATCAAATTAAGTCTCAATTTTCTTTTAACCCTGGTTGTGCGACAGATTGGTGCGGTTGGCCACATGAGATGATGTAATTACACAGCGGTGTTTAAGTGTACCTCTCTCTCTCAATGCAGAAAGGTGAAGATGTCAAAGCAGATGAAATAAAGACCAGAAATCATTCACTTCTGCTATTAGGTTACATCCACTGTGTTTTTAAAGTAAAAAACGATCTCTGTCCACGGGGGAGTTTTGGCAGTGCTCCTCTTCCATGTGTGTTGCATGTTCTGTATCCCATAAAAAGTACCAGAGTACGTTCGCCTGCCTCTGCCCGGCTCTTTCCTGCAAGTTAATCAACCTCCGCAGTCCAGAGTGGCACTGGAGGCAGCTGCAGTTGTTCTTCTAAATCCCGACATCAGATAGCGAAGAATTTAAATCTCTTCCATACAACCCTAGTTGGCAATATCACAATAAAGTCCAACATGTTGTACTTTAGAGCCAAATCCTTCTATAATCTTCTGGTGTGCACTTGTCAAATACTCAAAACCCCAACTGGAAGTTTCAGCGGTGAAACGTCTCGCTGAGATTTGAGTTTTCAAAGTTTTTATTGGCTGAAGAAATATCTATTGAGATGTGAGTGTGTTTAAGTGCATATATAAACCTTTGCTGCACCTGCTGCTGTCTAATCTAATTTTCAAAGTTTAACCAGTCACTTAACATTCAGCTCTGAGTTGGATAGGTGGCAGAAATCATTTCTGCATGAGCTCCAAGTTTACTTCTGTGTCAGAATATCACAAGAGAAGTATTTTGCAAAGTGCAAGGGAGCATGTGGGTGTGTAATAAACATAATTTCTTCATCTTTAAGTATGTACGTCCAATAGGAAGCTGCCAAGTCACGCTTGGTCATGCAACCCCAGCCGGTGACGAGGTGCTGGTGTTGTATGCACGTCTTGGAAGTGCGATATCATAGAATATGTTTCCTGTCAATCTCAGAGTCTTCTAGTTATTGCTCATAATTGGAAAACCCTTGTAATGTGTCCCAAGACAAAAGTCTTATCCAGTGAACGGGAGCTTTGTCAGCTCTGCTCTGCCTCTTCCTGCACTTTGATTGGTTCCTGGAGCTCTGCCAAAGGCCGTCTCTGGAAATTTGATCCGCGTGTTTAAACAAATGGTCCTTTTTTCCTTTTCTTCTCTTTTTTTTTTCGCTAACCTCAAATCACAAGTCACAATCTGACTATTAGTGCGTGTGATGTCACCAGAAACCGACAGCAGATATTTGTTTGTCTGGAGCAAATGAAAACAACGGAGCAGACAGACAGACAGCTGGACAGAGAGGCTGTAAATCACCTCCGATCCAACAGGGCAGACAAACACGGTGACCGGAGCGTGGCCCGGCCTCCCAAACCACATGTGAGCGGGCAGGAATGTAATAGCCCACTGCATTGTGGGTTTCGTGTCTGGGGGGAAAGAGCGCCGGCTCCTTGACTCACAGGACACCGTGAGGTTGGGGGATGAGGTGGGTGGGTGGGGGGCTGGCGGGGGGGCAGCTTAGCTTTCGGGAATCAAGAGTGCAAGGTCAGGGGGAGTGTGTGAATCACAGCCGCGATGCTGCTCCGTAACCGTTTCCTTCATAGCTCCTTACTCCTCTGTCATCATGTCCTCTAAGTAGTTTGACTTTCATCTTTACAGCACTCAGGGGAGGAGGAGAAGCTGCTGAGCATCAATTACAATTGAGAGACTGATAAAAAATATTGGAATATAGTAAAAATTTAATTTATTTGACGTAATGCCTGGGAGATGTTGACTGTCACATTACTTTAACTGAAAGTTAGCAGACTAATTGTGTTTGGCTCCATCAACCGATAATTAATCTACAAAAATAACGATAATCAGTCAAACGTTTGGGTAATTTATTCGAGGGAGAAATCCAAGGGTTCTGAAATGTGAACATGTGCTTGTGTCTGTTTGTGTTCAGATTAAAAAAGCTTTTTTAATCATTTTAATCACGTCAACTCAAGTTATTTTTCATTTTCTTCAAACACTGACAAAGTAAACAGCAGATGAACCGGGACCTTTTCCATACTTCAGTCCCGGGTAGGTCTAATTTGCACACAGACACATTTTTGGTTGAGTTGCATAGACATGAGATACGACCAATAATGTTTTAGTTATTTAGAGAAGTTACAGTCGTCATATTAACTGTGTAGTTTTCAGATGTTGCTGTTTTGAGTGGCTCTGATAAATCTGCTGTTCACTACCTGCTGGGGACAGATTTATAGACCAGTGGGTGAAGTTAAAGAGCCGTTTAATTGCTCTTTAGGTTGGCGGAGACCAAAACCAGAGCGAAAAGAGAGTGAATATTGGAACTTTTTTTTTTTTAGGTGGCCACAAACACAGCTTCAAACAGATACTAACATAGAACTGTGTGTGTGGTAAATGCATCAATAAGCAACTGCTGGCAAATGTGGTTTCACTTCAAAAAGAGTTTTGATGTGTCAGTGTTTTTCTGAGACATTATTTCTGCCACTACAAGCGGCAAAAATATTTTATAAATTAAATGGAATTTGAAAAATGCATAAGAGAGCAGCCTGTAAAATTGATTGATTGTCAATATATATTGTTTGGGTCTAGTGTGGAAGTCAAACTGTCTCATTTATATACTTATAATTCTCTTTTCTGTTCTTTGATTCCATCTTTCCCAACCTCCCCTCCCTCGCTCCATCTATTTCTCTCTTTTTAGTCCCAAAGAAGTTGCTCCAGGAGCAGAGCCCCAGACCACCGGTGTTCTCCCCTCCCCCAGGTGCCCATGACCCCAACATAGTGGGAGACGGTCCTCCGGAGGGGAACTCGGTCAAAAGCCCTGACGCTGTCCCAGGTGAGCAAAACGACAAACACACAAGCTTTCTTTCAGTCTCTCTCTCCCTCTCTCTCACACACACACACACACGCACACACACACACACACTCAATGCCTCCCATGGAGCGCAGTTAACACTAAACAGTCACGAGGCCTCCCAGGCATCAAGAGGAACAGTGGGGTCAGGTCTCAAGCTCGGGCATAAATGTATGTGTATTTAATGTCACACGAGTTTAATTGTTTCCATGTGTATCCGAGCAGAGCCGCCGGTCTGTGCTATTTATGATCGTAGATCTTAAAAATATACGTCTCTCTCCGAGACCCAGTGATTGCACTTACATGCGACCACAGTCTAAATCAGCCTGTTATAATGTCAAGCTCCCAGAGAGAGAACGAGGGAGAAGACAGAGCGAGAACAATGGAATGAAAGAATGAAAAGTGGGGAGATGCCAGCAAGGAAGGAGAAGTTAAACAAAGCTTCATTCATGAGGGAGGGTGGCCGGCGTCCAGCACACTAATTACTCTGCTCAGCTACCGGCGCTGCACTGATTAGGAGGACAGACGGATGAATGAGGAGTTACGACAGGAGATGTGTGCTGATGACACATGAATGAATGATCCCTGCGCTGGTTTCGAACACTTCACCCACAGCTCATCTGGAAAAACCTGTGTCCACGTCTGATGGGACGATGGGGGATGAATCATATGAAGGTGAAACCCGACGCACGTCTCTATCCTCTCATTGGATTTGTCTCATTCTTTATTTACTTTCAAACACATAGATTCATTCTTTCCCAAATATAAAACTTTATGAATCTGAACATATTCGGCAGGACAAGATCGTTTTCGTAGAATCTGACCCGCCTGTTAGAAAGGTTAAAGAGGTTCTGACTTTTTATTGACTCCATCTTTGGTGCTCACTGCTTATTACTGCTGTGTTTCTGCAGCCATGTTTCCCAGAGATCCTTTGGCCAAAGGTTTTCTTTCAGTCAAGTCCTGTTTTTGAGGCCATGATGCCAAGTATACCCAGCTCCTCTAACGTCTATAAAGCACCCCTTTATAGTATTTTTTATTGTTACCATGAGGCTTAATTACTGCAATTTAATATTTAAGTGAGTTTTTTTGGTCGTTAAAAATGATTTCACCTGGATTTATCCTGTCAAAGGTATTTTACAGGACGATCAGCTGCTGTATTTCCATTGTTTTGTGTTTTCTAGCACTGTGAGGGTTTTCTGCTGACCGATTGTTTGGCCGCCTCTACACGTGTTACAAAGAGGGATTGTGGTTGAATGTTGGTCGATGTGCACGGCACAGCAGTGGGTCCAGGTGGAAACATTTACATTGAGCACGTCCAGTCCAAACTGCATTTATCAGACAGAGTGGGCCTGATACACCTCGGAGACTCTGCAATTAGAGCTCATCGGTGTGAGTGTGACGGTTCACTGAAGCATGCTCACCTGCACGGTCCAAAGAAAGATCAAGTATGGAAATATGACTATACAAACACACACCGATCCTGAATACTCCTCTTTATTTTGACGTCTTAGCTTCAGGGTAGTTTTTTTGCTCATTCATGGAGCTTAAGTTACTCTGTCCGAACCTAAACAACTCTGTCCGGTTAACTAGCAGCGAATATGGCCATTTTTTAGATTTAATTAAATCCTTCTGTTCCTCTTTGGCCTCCTCTCTCATCTCAGCTCCTCAAGTCTTTAATACACAACACAGCCCGGCACGTAAACACTGACAGAAGTCTTGCTGCGGTGCAAATCCGGCAGAGGAAACAGTTGTTCCCATCTATAAATAGATCCTTTTCTGAGATTTATTTTGAAATGTTGCCCGAGTGCATGTTTTTCCCATGTGGTTCTGTGTTCCTTAATGACCTGAGTCAGAATGAGTTTTACAGAAGCGGATGTTGTGTTATCTTCTGAATCACACAACCCTCAGTGGACATGTGTGTGTGTGTGTCTCACTATGTGTGATCCATCTTTTTACAGAAGCCTTAAATTTAAAAAACCACAGTGGATGAGTCACTGGTGCGCATGTTGAAGTCATAATACCTCGGAGGCAACGCACACTCACTTTACCATAAATGAGCAAAGCAGCACCGTCATAATCTGACTGTGTGTAGTTGAAAACACACTTGTTGGTGTGTCATTGCACCTGGAACCACAGAATATGATCTCAAAGTGTATCCGCTAATAAAACCTTTCAAAAACATCTTAAATTTCAACTAGTTGATCACATTTCCTGCTCCGTTGGCTTTTACAGATAAGAAGAAGGTCAGGGAGACGGACCCCAACGAGGAGAAGGCTCAAGACGCTGAGAGAGGAGGAGGAGGAGGAAGACGAAGAGGAGGAGGAGGAGAGGAAAGTGCGCTGCGGCCCAGAGACATGAATCCCATCATCAACTCCACCTCCAGCGCCAACATGGCTCTCATCAGCAACGCACTGGCAGCCTACACCTACGTATCAGGTGAGGAAATGAAAATCAAAGTGAAGTGTGTCACACGTGACGTGGACAGGGACGGGTATCGAACCTCTGACCCTCTGAGGAAATTCTGCTGCAAGGATCTAATGTTACAACATCAGTATTATCAATATTGAAACCTTCTCGGCCAATGAAACCAGAGAGGTTCTTGTGTGTGGTGCGTTTTTATTTGGATAAAATCCCCTGTTTCCTTTTTCCTTGGACTGGTGGGTGAATGTGGGTCAGAGGAACGCAGATGTTGAGAGACTAAACGACCACGGCCATACACACACACACACACCCATGCACACACACACACACACACACACACACACGCACAAACACACCATCACTCACCTGCTTCAGCCAGCTGGTAAAGCAGAAACAGGAACATTTTGGGGTGTTCAGGGTATTTTCCTGATTTATTACCTCCCACTCAAATTAAAAGTTTATAAGTACTGAGCTCCATAGTACTTTCAGTTGAATGATTGCATGTATATACACTGTAATGTATTATACTTTAGCTGGAAAGTTATTTTTTTTACATTTGCAAGCTGCCATAACATTTTACGATCTGCTTTTATTTGCAGCCTTATTAGGGTGAGGAATATTCGACCAGTGTAAATTTTTTATAGAATGAACCTAGACTTTTTAAGAAGATCACAGTATATGGGGGGGGGGGGAATACCGGTGTGAAGTAGAGCAGGGGGGGAAATGCCAGAAATCGAAACTGAGGGATCCTGCAGGACGGACAGAAGTGAAATAGACGAACATAGATGCAGAGGTTTTCTCACTGTTTAAAGTATTTATACACAAGTAGTATGACAGAGTTGAAGGGAGAAGTATTGACAGTTGTAATGATAGCAGTATTGCCAGTAAACGTAGTATATGTGCGTATAGGTTTATTGTATATCTAAGTACTCTAGCTGCGGCCACCAGGGTCCATGATCACGATCAATGTGACCTGGAGCAGGAAGCTGCTTGAGTTCATTCATGAGAAAGACCCTGATATGAGTGGTGCTCTGGAGCAGCAGCTTCACAGTATCTCACCTAAATCTGTGATTGATGCAATGTCGCTGATTCTGCTTCTCAACCGCAATGAAAGTCAGATTTGTGTTGTGGAGAAGAGGAGAGGCAGCTCAGTCTTACTCACTATGTGTTTTTGAGGAGGAGTACAGAATGTACCACACTTAACTGGATCTGTGAGACATAACCAAACCAAAACACCGAGCCAGGGAAGTGAGTCACACGAGCTGCGAGCCTGCAGCCAGCGTTCATCACAGCGAGTGAGACATCAAGTGAAGTATTACAGCTGAACGGGTCAGAGGAAAATAAGAAGGAGACCCAACATCGTTCAGAGAGATCCAATTACATGTTTGATGTTCTCTGGGAGAGCTCCACTACTTGTTGAATTTCCTTCACTCATGTCCCTGTTCTCCTTCCCCTTCAGACCACCCAGAGAGGGCAGCGCTCTTCTTCGTCTGCGGCGTGTGTCTGGGCCTCTTCCTCACGCTCTTCGCCCTGGTGGTCCAGATCTCCTGTCGCACCGACTGCAAGACCCGCAAGCAGCCCCCCGCCAAGAAGCGGCCCCGTCCCACCGACACCTCGTCCGACTCCAGCGACTCGGACTCGGACTGGGAGACCACCTCGGACCTGTCGGCGCGGAGACACCGGCGGTTCGAGCGCACGCTCAACATGAACGTGTTCACGTCGGCGGAGGAGCTGGAGAGGGCGCAGCGGCTCGAGGAGAGGGAGCGCATCATCCGGGAGATCTGGATGAACGGGCAGCCGGACATCCCCGGGACACGGAGCCTCAACCGGTATTACTGAGGCTCTTCATAGGAAGATCACATGACTTGAACGCACTTGGCTCGGAGGCGAGGCCCCCGGACGAGGGCCACACAACCGTGGACTCGCTCGTGAGAAACAGTGGAAGTTACTGCAGACCTGGAAAGAAAGTCCTCCCTCTCCGCCGGTTGGTATATTCCTCTGGGTGTCATAAGCTATACCCCATTTAGAAAGAGAATAAGCTCTCTGCATGGTCAGCTCAGCTCCCGGCCTCTTCTCTCCGATGAGAGAGAGGGTGAAAGGCTACACTGCCTCGCCCGTGACCTCCGCAGGCCTTTTTGAAGTGGGGGGGGGGGGGGATTTATGGGGTCGGATGCCTTCACACTGGCCCACAGAGACTACATGCTGACTGAAGGACCGGGGCCTCAGATGGGTCTGCTCTATACGGACCGTGGAGCAGCTGCAGGAGACACTTGGGGCTTCACGCTCAGAAGAACCCTCCAGTATTTAAGTGTGGACATTAACGGAGGAGGCGGGGCTAAGCTGAACGCAGCTTGTAAGACAATCTCTCCACAGTGGGAAACAAACAAAAAAACCATGCTGCCTTTTGAACTTTCAAAAAACCAAAAGATTATTTTTTTTGGGAGGGGGGGGGGGGGGGGGGGGGACTTCATCTCAACCCTTATGAAATATATTTTATGATATTTAATAGTTTATTGATGTTGTGTATTGTTTTGTTCTCAAGTATGGTTTGTTACGAGCTATTTTTTTTTTATACCTGGCGAAGGTTGTCCGGCACCTCAGGGATGCAATCCTCGTGTTTCTGTGTTTCTTTGAGTGACGTCTGCGCTTCCTAAGAAGTGGATCGGCCCGTTTCAACAGCTGTGTCAGCATTTAAATACAAAAAATTAAAATTAAAGATGTCATATAAAGAGCCTCCAAGAGGATGATTCAGCGATTTTAACCTTATTTTTGATACCCGATGTTTGATATACACTGCAGTGCCTTCGCTATACTTTTCAAGAGTGCAGCTCCGGTCATCGCTCGGAAACTGGTCAAATGATTCTTATAGATTGGAAAGAAAAACACCAAATTTATCTGGTCGTACATGTATTCCCGTCTAACTGTCGCTGGAGTGGAGCACGTGTAAAAAGCTGAATGTCTCAAATGTCAAAATTTGCACTTGTCGTCTCATCAGATGGAAAAAAATGTCGTAAATATGCCAATTGTTGTTCAAGTGGATTTGTTTGGAAATTGTCTTTTCTCACAGATTATAGTGAATGTCAGATGTTGGCCTTCTTCTTCTTCTTCTTCTTCTACTTCTTCTTCTTCTACTTCTTCTTCTTCTTCTTCTTCTCAAAGATACCTGTGCTGCACAGATGCTCGTGGTGATCGCCTGCTCACGGCCGTCTGAAGAAGGAACGAGCGCTGCAGCATCTGCTCCTCGTAAATCACGTCGCCAGTTATATCGTCACAATATAAGCTATTGTCAATCCAGCTCTGTGTTGTTTTGTGCTGCCCTGGATTCAAGCATAGGAAAAGTAAAAAAAATATAGTTTTCATTTAAGAAAAAGGAAGCTTGGTTAGAGTTTTAACTGAGAGCACACGGGACATATTGGGGTCATCCACGTAAAGCCTGCCACTCAATGTAGGTTATCTTTTAATAAAGACAGCTCTTGTGTTGTGACTTTGAATGGGATTCAAATGTGCCAATAGCTGGTGAAGTGAGACCAAAATATGACTCCTGTGCTTTGAATAAACTGCTCAAAAAATAACTCATCCACTCTTTGTCACATTTCTTTTGTTTATCTATATTTTGCATTTTATAATAATGATTTTATTCACGCAACTATAGAGAGTTATAAAAACAGTGCAAAGAGCTGATCATGAGATTTGACACATACGTTATGACCTGTGTGCTAAGATTTATTGGCGTTGCTCGCCCCCTGGTGGGACTTTTAAGGCATAACGGGTTGTGAAAATTGTACAGCTTAAAAATCCCCAAATTATTTATTCACACGACCTCTAAAGAACAATTTAAATTAATTTCAGGGATTCTAGCAGCTATAGTAGAAACTGAATGTATAACATATACAAATTTAAATCATGTATAGTTGAACAGGATCTGTATAATATTACCAATTTGTGTCATTTTTACTTTTTCACTCTTTAGTTTTTTATCTTTAATTTAATAGTTTTTTCCTCTCATTTACTCTTAAATATATATTTTTTTAAAAGCTTATATATTAAAAATATATTTAATTTCTTTCGGGTTTTGGGTTTACTGTTGTCTCGTTTCCATGGAGAACAGACACGTAGCACGGTGGAGCTGTTGTGCACCAGCTGCAGCGGCGGTTGTTGAGTTGTGTTGTTGTTATAGCTACACATTCTATAGTGTATCCTCTGTATCCTTACAGCTGAAGAACTAGTTCTATAGCCCGGGGAAGGTTTGTTTGGAGCGATGTCTTGGAACTGGAACAGCCACGGATTGCCGTTCTTACCTGGATACACTTTCCGGGATGTAACGGTACGTGCGGTTGTTATGCGAATGACTTTGGAGTGGAACGAGTTAGCTTGAATTATAACGTATATAAGTTTACTTGACGCAAAGGTTTAAGGTTCAGCTAACGGTAGCCAAACTGAAGTTATATAATTTAGCTTATGTTTGTCCTGCATTCCTCCACTTTAAGATCATTTTTTAGTTTAGCCTTCTAACAACAGAGGGAAATTAATGGCTTGGATTCAAATCTTAAAATTTATTTGAGGTGTGATCAAGTAGATTTAGAGATAATTCATCCCAATTATTTCTCTTGTATTTTTCTGTCCACTCCCCGGTTGTGTGTCCCACAGGTATTCACGTTGCACAGTATTTTGTATATATTTTAACAATAGGATCACATACAATGTTAATCTGACTTCAATTTAATGGGATTCCTGAGTTTTTACTTATCAGATTGAAAAGATCGAATGCACGTTCTTGTCAATGATCTTTCCGTGCAGAAATCTGCCTTCCATCGATCCCAGACTCTCAACTACAAGAACGGCTTCCCTCTGCCCCGTCGCCCCACTGTGGGCATCGGACAGGATCCTCTTCTGTCCGAACAGCTGACGCAGCAGGAGGTCAACCAGCTGACCTTTCAGATACCGGATGTGAGGTTCGAATCCCTTTACAAGATCCCACCTCAAGACTTTGTGCCAGCTCACGTGGCCTTAGACAAGAAGGTGAGGCACAACTTTGAAGACTAAGAAGAATGCTGGATGGTTTTAGTTTGTCTGTTCACTAACCTTTTGTCCTGTAGGTGCTGCGCTTCTATGCATACTTTCAGGAGGACGTCCTGTTTTCACCTGACGAGGTGTACCGCGTGCGCCCTGTGATGATCTACTACTACCTCGAGGATGACAGCATGCTCATCTATGAGCCCACAGTGGAGAACTCGGGGTTAGCGCAGGGGAAACGGCTGAAACGGCAGCGTGTGCCCAAGAATGAACGAGGAGACCATTACCAGTATAAAGACCTCAACCTTGGCATAGACCTGGATGTGTACGGGGTCATTTACCACATCACCGACTGCGATGAGTTTACAACGGTACAACCTGTTTATGTTTCTGTCTACGTAATATGTACCTGTCAGTTGTTGATAATAACAGTCTCTGTCCCTGTAAACAGGAGTTCATGGAAAGCGAGGGCATTGTTTTGAACGACCCTCAGCCGATGCCAGTTGACCCTTACAGCAAAAGTCGTGAAATCCCTGAGCCTGCCCACACCACACCCACCGAGACCGACCCCTACCACCAGTTTCTCACTTTGGACGGCAAGGTAAAGTAAATTCCCTCCGAGCTCCCTGAGTAACTATTACAAACTCTAACCTCGGCCAGCTAACAACACAGAAGCTCTAGTACATTAACATATATTCAAACGCCTCAGAAAACCTGAGCTGCAATGAACCAGGTCTAGTTTCAGTCTGTTCACTTCTCTCTGTTCAGGTGCTGTGTTTCTTCGCCCTGTGGGATGACGCCGACTCACTGTACAAAGAAACCAGGAACGTTACCATCCACTATTTCCTCGCGGACGACACAGTGGAGATCAGAGAGGTCCACGAACCCAACAGCGGTCGGGATCCCTTCCCGGTCGTGATGCGCCGACAGAGGCTGCCCAAGAAACTCAAACCACGTAAGATGCAAAACATTGAACTGCTGGCTTGAATTTGTATGATCAATCAGTGTCAGTGGTATGAAGTTGTAACGATAAAGACATTTAAAAAGAAAACAAATAGCAAATAATAACAAGTAATGATTATATTCTGGCATTTTCATTATTTAGTCACTACATCATTGTTCCTGTCTTATTTCCTTTCAGGGCCCTTCCCCAGCTGTGTGCTGGAGGTCTCAAAGCATGAGGTGGACGAGTACTTCTCACCCACAGACTTCCAGCTGGGTCACACAGTGAAGCTGCGGGGCCGTCCCTTCGTGCTGTACGACTGCGATGACTTCACTAAAGAGTATTTCCAGACCAACCACTCTGACATGGAGATGAAACCCATTGTAGTTCCAAAGAAGGTTGACGTGCATCACAACAGGAAGAGGGTGAGAAATATAAAATCTGTCTTCATCTGTGCTTTCACAAAACTGAAGACGATGTAATCTGACTTGTGTTGTGTTATCTATTTGCTCTCGTCCACATCTTATATATTCTTATATATCTATATATTTATATATAGATATATTTTTCTGCTGTTTTTGTAGATATATATTTTATTTGTTATCCACTCAGCAGCACAAGAACACTTTCCTACTGGACACTGACACAATTCACATCATTGCATTCCATTCCTGTATGTGTAAATATGTTCTCCATATATGATTTATGTATGTATGTCACTGATGTGTTAAGTGTACAAGCTACTGGATGATCTAAATTTCCTACGGGATTAATAAAGTATCCATCTATCTATCTATCTACAGGAGGTTCCTCCCTACAATGGCTTTGGTTCCCTTGAAGATTCTCTCCAGAATTGTTTGTCCCTGATTCCAGAGCCTCCGAGGAAGAATGTGATGAAGATGCTGGAGAACAACCTCAAAGTGTTGCGTTACGGTGCCACAATGGTGAGTCGACATCAGGAAATAGGTTTGTGCCACTTGGTCTAATCCAGGAATCAAAAAACGACCCAAGGAGTGTAACTCAGACAAGATTCGAACCCATTGCCAGTAAAGAGGGAGCCATATTACGCACATACTAGGAAACTCTACACCAGCTGCCTGTTAGCTGTAACTTTACGTCACTGAACGCTACCTGCGATCCTCCTTACTGTTCCCATGGAGCACCTTGTTAATAATGTCCTTTGTTAGAGCTGGACCTGCCTACCTGAGGAACTAAGATCTATCCTCTCTTAAATAATTTCGCAAACAAAACTGTTATTACTTGTTTTCATTGCTCACTCTAATCTATCAGGTCCGCTTTTCTGTTTTTATATATGTCTCTTTTGAGTTATTCTTTTAAAAGTAAAATACAAATGATTAGTTATCATTATTATTAAAACAGATCATTTCTCTGTTTGGTGAAGCTGTCCCTATGTTATTGACATTCCAGGTCTCACAGAACCCTTCAGACGACGGCCGACATTTTGTTATGACCTACTTCCTGTCCAACGACATGATCAGTATTTTTGAGAAGCCCTCTCGCAACTCGGGGATCATCAGTGGCAAGTTCCTGGAGAAGACGCGCATCCCCAAGCCGGGCTCCACTGTGGATGATCCCGAGTTCTACTCACCTGCAGACTTTGCTATTGGAGCCACTGTGGACGGTGAGGATCACAGTGGCCTACATTTATTAGCCTTGCTGCAAATGGTGTTTACAAAAGGAATTCCTACTCAGATACTACAGCATCAACAGGGGACGTGTAGCTCATTATCACAACCAGTGCGATGGTCCCAAGTTTAATAGGGATCAATACCAAAGAGAGAAAGCTCAGCTAATGTCATCTTTCTCTTCCCTGTCTGTCTTCTCTTTAGTTTTCGGGCACCGTTTTGTGCTGACCGATGCCGACCAATACGTCCTCACATACCTGGAGTCCATGTCAAGTCAGATCCCTTCTGAGACGCTGGACTCTGTGCGTCAGAAGCTGAGTGAAGGGGAAGTGAATACCCAGCCTGGTTATTCAGGTGAACAACATGGTTAAATAGTCAGCTATCATCTTCTCTATTAACTAGTTTGTCAGTGATACTTAGTTAGTTTACATTCTTTAAATTCACAAAATTAAGCCCTAACATCTTTCTCTTATTGTAAATCAGGTGGTGAAGTAGAGGAGCTGCCTCGTGATGCCAGTGAAGGCCAGATGCCCTCTGTGTTGTTCCCTGCTCAATAAATCTGTCCACAAGAATATGATTCAAAACCTTTGAAGAGTACATCATTCCACAATAAATAAATAAAACTTGATGCAAAATATGTACAGGTTTTTGTCTAATGGCTGTCAGAGATCAAAGGCATCATGCAGTGGCTTCAATGTGAACGTTCAAATGGAAAGAAAGGCAATTATTAAAGTGTAAAATAACGGACCACTCCTTTATACCTGTCAAATACAGGTGAGCTTTGGTGAAACAAAGCTCAAAGAAGAAGAAGGCACTTTGAAGCACAAAACCATATTTGGGTACAAACCAGGAACTGCATTCACTTCTTGGTCAGAGGGAAAAGGTATTTTAAAAAACAAATGTATTTCAAACATCCATACGCTGCTCCTACAGGCAGGGTCTGCGATCAACTGGGGCCATATGGATGATGGGGGAACAAAAGATAATTTCTTACTTCATTTTTTGGAAACCTTGTTGGTTACAGTCTCATTTCCAAATATTGCCTAAACATGAATAATAGACATAGCAATTAAACATACAAATTGGAGACAATACTATAGTATTGCCTCATTCACCAAACTGTCTTGTCTTACTATGCAATTAACTTCTATGGCCTCAATTGTGATCATTCGGTTCCAATAAACATTGAGTATAAATTATATTGTTTATCGGGTTGTAGAGCTGAAGAAACAGAGAACACAAACACAGGGAAAAGTTTATTTGGAGCAATGTCTTGGTACTGGAACAGCCACGGATTACCTTTCTTACCCGGAAACACTTTTCAAGATGTCACGGTACGTACGTTTTTCTAATGCTAATTCCTTAATGTGTAACTGGCCATCTTGATTTAAAAGGTTTTTAAGTGTAAATAACAGGAGGGTTTAACGTTTCACAAAGTTTATCCAAACTGAAGTTATTTAATATTTACAGTTTACTTGCTGTGATACTAATGTTCTTCTTGCGTTTCTCCAGTTTAAGCAGGTTTTTAGAATAACATTTTAACTTTCTATTAACTGCACTGTTGACAGAAGGATTTGAAAGAAATTTTCTTTCCAATTTACCAAGAAAAAAATCTGTTGAGGTCTCAAGTCGTGAGGTTTACTATTAAACATCACAAATAATATTTCCAATTATTTATCTTTTACTAGTATTTTTCTGTCCACTCCTAGGTTGTGTGTCAGACAGGTTTTTATGCATTGAATTGATTTATGTATACTTCTCAGATTGAAAAGATCTAATGCGTGTTCTTGTGTATGATCTTTCCCTGCAGAAGTCTGCCTTCCATCGATCCCAGACTCTCCACTACAAGTACGGCTTCCCTCTCCCCCATCGGCCCGGGGATGACATCGGACAGGATGCTCATCTGTCAGATCAGCTGCTCCAGCAGAAGATCAACAAGCTGACCTTGATAACACCGGACTTGAGGGTGGAATCCCTTTACAAGATCCCACCTGAAGAGTTCGTACCAGCTCACGTGGCCTTAGACAAGAAGGTGAGGTACAACTTTGAAGACTAAGAAGAGTGCTGGATGGTTTTAGTTTGTCTGTTCACTAACCTTTTGTCCTGTAGGTGCTGCGCTTCTATGCATACTTTCAGGAGGACGTCCTGTTTTCACCTGACGAGGTGTACCGTGTGCGCCCTGTGATGATCTACTACTACCTCGAGGATGACAGCATGCTCATCTATGAGCCCAGAGTGAAAAACACTGGGTTACTGCAGGGGAAACGGCTGAAACGGCAGCGTGTGCCCAATAAAGAACGTGGAGACCATTACCATTATAAAGACCTCAACCTTGGCATAGACCTGGATGTGTACGGGGTCAATTACCACATCACACACTGTGATGAGTTTACAAAGGTACAAAATGTTTATTTTTCTGTATATTTAATATGTACCTGTCAGTTGTTGAAAATAATCTCTGTCCCTGTAAACAGGAGTTCATGGCAAGTGAGGGAATCCCTTTGAACGCCCCTCAGCCGATGCCAGTTGACCCTTACACCAGAGGACGAAAAATCCCTCTGTCTTTCCACATCACACCCTCAGAATTCGACCCCTACCACCAGTTTCTCACTTTGGACGGCAAGGTAAAGTTAACTCCCTCTGCTCCAAACTCCCTGAGTAACTATTCAAAACTCTGATCCAGACAGCTAACAACACAGAAGCTCTAGTACATTAACATATATTCAAACGCCTCTGAAAACAGGAGCCTTAAGGATCCAGTTCTAGTTTCAGTCTGTCGACTTCTCTCTGTTCAGGTGCTGCGTTTCTTCGCCCTGTGGGATGACGCTCACCGTCTGTACAGGCAAACCAGGAACGTTACCATCCACTACTTCCTCGCGGACGACACAGTGGAGATCAGAGAGGTCCACGAACCCAACAGCGGTCGTGATCCCTTCCCGGTCGTGATGCGCCGACAGAGGCTGCCCAAGAAACTCAAACCACGTAAGATGCAAAGTTATGGATCATGCAATTTCTAAAAGAAACATTCAGTTGATGACAACAAATATTCCAGCAAAAATTATTATATGGTGGCAATTTCATTATTTAGTCACTACATCATTGTTCCTGTCTTATTTCCTTTCAGGGCCCTTCCCCAGCTGTGTGCTGGAGGTCTCAAAGCATGAGGTGGACGAGTACTTCTCACCCACAGACTTCCAGCTGGGTCACACAGTGAAGCTGCTGTCCCGTTCCTTCATGCTGTACGACTACGATGGCTTCACTAAAGAGTATTTCCAGACCAACCACCCTGACATGGAGATGAAACCCATTGAAGTTCCAAAGAAGGTTGACATGTATCACGACAGGAAGAGGGTGAGTCGTTTTCTTTCACAAATCTGAAGACAATGTAATCTGACTTGTGTTGTGTCAGCTATTTGCTCTCGTCCATAACCCTCTCACGTCCATGTTGTTCACATCTACAGGAGGTTCCTCCCTACAATGGCTTCGGGTCACTTGAAGATTCTCTCCAGAATTGTTTGTCTCTGGTTCCCAAGCCTCCGAGGAAGGATGTGATGAAGATGCTGGAGAACAACCTCAAAGAGCTGCGCTATGGTGCCACACTGGTGAGTAGACATCAGGGAATAGGTTTGTGCCACTTGGTCTAATCCAGTAATCAAAACATGACCCAGGAAAATGTGACCCTGGAAACACATTTCACTGATTAACCAGACAAAATTCAAAACCAGAATTGACTTAGACCACATTTAGCCCATGTTTACAACTCTACATTACCTTCCTGTTGGTTGTAATTTTCCCACTCACATTTAAAAACCTGCATTGGCTTTCTCTTTCTCACAAGGTGGGACTTCCTACCTAATTTGACTTGTTTCCATTACACACTCTATTACTCTATTACACTGTATTGTGTGTACAGGTTCTGTGAAACACTGAAGCTTCCCCTGTGTTACTGACATTCCAGAACTCAAAGTATCCCGTGGACAAATCCCGACGTTTCATTCTGACCTACTACCTGTCCAACGACATGATCAGTATTTATGAGAAGCCCGGTCGCAACTCAGGAATGATCAGTGGCAAGTTCCTGGAAAAGACGCGCATCCCCAAGCCGGGCTCCACTCTGGAGAATCTCGAGTTCTACTCACCTGCAGACTTTGCTATTGGAGCCTCTGTGGAAGGTGAGGATCACAGCGGCCTATATTTATTAGCTTTGTTGCAAATGGGTTTACAAAAAGAATGCTTACTCAGGGATGTGTAACTCATTAGAGAGGCGGTGGTCTAGTGGCAGAAACTTGGACTATGGGCAGAAAAGGTCTCTGGTTCGTCTCTGGTTGGACTCCACGGAGAAACAACAAAAAGACGAACCTGGATTGATCTGTCCAAAAATCCAAGAGGATTGTCTCTACCCTGTCTAGTGCCCCTGAGCAAGGCACCTTTCTCCCCCAACATCTGCTCCCCGGGCACCGTACATGGTTGCTCACTGCTCTGTGTGTCCTGCACCAGATGGGTCAAAAGCAGAGGTTAAATTTCCCTACCTGCATGAGTGTGCCTTTGCATGTCTGTGCATGTGTTTGGGACTAATAACTGCATCTTAATCTTGTATAAACCAGTATGATGGTCCCAACTTTGATGGGAACACCAAAGTGGGAAAGTTCAGCTAATGTCATCTTACTCTTGTCTGTCTGTTACTTTAGCTTTGGGACACCGCTTTGTGCTGACCGATGCCGACCAATACGTCCTCACATACCTGGAGTCCATATCAAGCCAGATCCCTTCTGAGACGCTGGACTCTGTGCGTCAGAAGCTGAGTGAAGGGGCAGTGAAATAAAGCCAAGTGACCAAGATGGTTTAACAGTCAGCTAATCATCTCATTATTATTGTCTGAGCGTCAAGGTGACTCATCGGTTTTATTCTGCCTGTCCTTCAGTTTTACTTGAATCAATGATTTAATAAAATCTCTACATATCTATGGATACACTATATTATAATGAACATCCTTGGCCTGGTTTATGTGCTGTATTCTCATTTGTGTGTGTGTCTGGGTGTTATATGTATCCACTGTGTTTGGAAGCATGAGAACTTGTATAGTGTGTACATGTGTGTGAACTTGTGTGTATATGTAGGCTTGTTCTCAAACGTCCGCTGCGTCCCATTCCCATGAACGCAATATCTCAAGATACGTGGGTACACAATGAAATAGAAACACAGACAAGTCTTTATCTTGAGAAAATTGCATTATTTAATAAAGTAATTAACAAAAAAAAAACATGGAATGGCATGCGGTAATATCCAACATACATACTCGATACATTTCTATTAAGTGACCAGTGACAGATGTAAATCATTGGGAGGAGCCTATAGGTGATCCCCATTGTTTGGTCAGAATCCCTTCTCTTGGCTTGGTTAAGGGATAACGCTACAGCCGGCATACAGTAAGCTCATATCAAAGCATATCATCAGTAACAATCATTCTGCTCCAATGGATCAGACCAGAACACAAGCAAAGCCGGCTCAATGGGAAGAGCTGCAAACACTACAACCAATACAGTACTTATGTATGAGGAAATGCACTGACACATTCATCACTGACACGCACAGTAACTTGTGTGCCATTCACTGCTTTCACTTTATGCATACAGTGGTGTTCCTTGGGGTAGGGAGAGCAGGCTGCGAGGATGTATGAAAATACTGATATGATGAGAAGAGTAAATGTCTTTTTGGGCTCAAAGAGATTTCCTTGGTTTCCATTTTCCAGCATTCAAGCGACTGAGTCCCTTTAACATCTCAGGACGAAGTCAACCAGGAGCCCCGTGGCCACAGGCCACCAGTTCCCCTGTTCTGCTGTTGAGAAAACCTTAGCCTGGGCTAAGGCTGCTGTTCAGGCCAGTCTGTGTGTTTTCTTAGGTGGATTTTAGTTTTTTGGTCCGAGGAGAGGCTCCGTTCTCCGCTTTAAGAACTCCGTTTTCATGGTGACCAACTAGCAGAGAGAGAGAAATGAGGCGAGAGGATGTTAATGCAGAACATATACAGTGATCTGGACAAAGCAACGGTATGCAACTTTTTTCCCCTTAAAACAGCAGCTTCAAAATTAGTTTGATGGTTCACTAACTTGGAACAGAGAGAATGCTGTCGCTTTCATCCCCACTCTGTTCTGGCTTTACGTAAGTTTTTGAGCAGGAACGATGTCCTGTGGAAAGTGTCTAACCGACTGATAGTCGCAGCGTTAATTGTCAGAATCCGGTCCAACAAGTTGAAGAGTAAAGCTGAACTGTAGATCAGTTGAAAAGACTTTGAAATCATTCAAAACCAGAGTTTATTTCCAATATTCAGCAGGAAACATTTAAAATAGGAAGAATTCTTTACAGAGTTTGGTGGATTTGTTACAGCAGCAGTTCAGGAAGCCGTGGATTATGGGTAATATCCACTGTTCAGTTGGTGGGACTAGGCAGTCAGAGCGCCGCTGGCTGCAGGGGGCGCTGTTGCTCAGAAAGTTACACAGTGTAGCTTTTAGAAGGAATCATGACACGTCACATTCCTGAAAACTAATGTTGTGAAACGGTTGTCCCGTTGCCTCCACTTCAGCTATTCATCATGCAAGTCCATCCGTGTGTGATGAAACATGTTTGACCAGGTGCCTGTACTCACGCGAGTCTCTCTTCAGTGTCCGTAGCGGTTGTTTTGGGCCGGCCTTCTTGCGGACGGCCTGTTCGTGTCTGAACTCCCTCCAGCGCCTCAGCTGGAAGCGGATAAACTTCCAGAGTAGCCAGGATTGGATCAAACACACCAGCAGTAGAACAGTCATCCTGCCGGGGCCCCAAGGCAAGAAGATTAGTGCAATTGTGTGTGGGGGGTTTGGGGGGGAAACGGGCCTTACATTGCACATTAATGAAATTACTCTCTTGCCTTGACATGCGTTATTGGATCAAGGTCTGAATTCCTTAATTTCTCAGGGTTTTACAGAAGCTGACTCCTGGTAACACGGTTAGATCTAGACCACTGTTTGAACCCTGAGTTTAAGAGTTACAGTTTGAGACATTTCCATAATCAATGTTCTGAATATCACATCATAATAATGACTTATTAAATTTAATGTTACGTGGAGATCATATATTTTCTGTCACTAAGCTTAAAAATGTGTTGTTTTTATGTTTTAACAAAAACGTCAACACTTTCTTTTATGGGTGTTTCTTGCTCTTTAGTTGTTATGACAGCTGTAAAAAATAACGTCTGTGCCACAAAATGAATCATTGTCCAACAAATGTAGGACACAAGTGTTTTTCTGCCAGCCCACGTGTGGCTTTACCTAATCAGCACGGTGTTGAAGTTTCCCGTCTCCCAGTCCAGCCCCTGGTTCTCAGCACGAGCCAAACCGAAGCCAACAGCCAGGAACATCAGGGTCAGAGTGGTCATCCGTGTAAACACAAAGCCGACCGCCCACAGGTCAAACCTGAAACCACCACACACAGAGACACAATCAATAAAAAGATTCAAGCAGCTGAGATAATCAACCCTGACGACCATCAAACCAAACAAGGCAACAATAAAATGCACTGTTAAAGGTGGAAAACACTAAAAACATGTGATACAGCAGCTGGGGGAGGACTACTTCTTCGAGAGTGTAAAGAGTTCAGTGTTTGTGATAAGGAAATACCAACAGTCTGTAGTTCAAGTATTTTATTTTGAGGGTTGAGTCACAGTGGAAAAATAAAACCACCAGCAGGGATTGTGTGTTTGCTTTTGACGTAAATGAGGAAGAAGAGGAGGCACCAGAGACAAGCAGAGAAACCTCAAGCATTCAACCTCTTCTCCCTTTTGCCCGAGGGCTGTATTCAAATCAATTCATACTAATTTTGTGTCATATCAAACTTAGTAAACCTGGATTTTTGGAAACAGTGTTGAAGTTACTTACATTTTGTGATGGTTCTCATCGGTGAAATAGAAGAGTCTGGCGATGTGGAAGCCCACTTCTGACACGTACTGGAGGAAGAGCAGGACCACACCCACACGACTCAAACTACACGGGAAACAAGAGAGAGGCAGTCAGGGCCGAGGAGCAAGGAGGAAAAAACAAGTGGAGAAGTATTTCTTGGCCAGACTCTGAGTTTAAAGGATTTTAAAAGAAAGTCCCTTCCGTCGGATGCTTACTTTAACAGATAGGCTGCAGCGATGTGCAGCAGATACAGGCAGATGTACTGCAGCTGGCGGGAAATCTCCTCCTGAAAAAACAAACAACTGTGTTTATTCACAAACGTACAAGCCTTTTGTTGTTTCTCATTCTCCATCCAAATCACACACACATGCCGGACACACAGAGACAGACACACACACACCCACACACTCATGTTCTCTGGTCACACTCCCTTAACTCCTCCAGTTCCCAGGATCCCCTCACTGACCTTCCGTACTTTCTGGAAGTAGAGCTCCGGCAGGGCATGGAGCCAGTAAGCCAGCTGAGTGAGGTAGAAAAACTTCACCTGAAACCTGCACCACAGATACAGACAGAGAGAGAGAGAGAGAGAGAGAGAGAGGGAGAGTCAGAGAGAGAGAGAAAGCAGCAGCAGTTAAAGGCAGTTTATAAACCTTTGTAAAACCTGGTTAAAAGCCAAAAAATCTAGCATAAAAAGTCGCTGCGTTTAGTTTAATCTTCTACAGTGTTCCCTGTTAAACTTTTGACTCTGAGGAAATGATGATAAGACACAAACTACAGGAGGTCGACCAAAGTTACTGAGGCCTCGTGGTCCCAAAATGCACATTGTGTGGTTTAACTTTGTAGTGATTCATTAGTAAAACATCTAAAAGTATGTAACTGTACGTTTTATGTACACAAAATCATTATAATCTACAAACAATGTTTATTTGTTTAGCCAAGATGACACTGACAGTGGTAGGGGGAACTCATCGGTCATACCTGAGGTGAACATGGGGATAGTTCTCCCAAAGGCTGCTGGGATGCAGGACATATCCTTCCTGTGTGGAGACATGAGAGACACGTCATCACTGTGTCTGCTCAGAGTTTAAACAACACACACATCCTTAACAGTACGAGTAAAATCTCACTTACTGTTACGAGAACGTAAAGGCTCCATACGCTGGACACCAGGTGAAACACACACAGTTGACCCGACTCGTTGAACTTGGTGTTCTTGCTCTTGGAGAGGTGGAGACGCCGGTTCACCTTCTGCAGCGCGGACACCAAAAAACAAACAGATCAGGTAAATGCAGCTGGAACTGGCTATTTGTGGGAGTTCCTTTCAAGACTCTCTGGAAACCATTGTGATGGAGCTAAACTAAAACCTACTGGCCTATTTCTACACAATGACACATGGGCAGTGTTTAGTGGGATGGATCAAATGCTACCGTCTCTTCTTCATTCTGCTCCTGGTGCGATGCCCAATAAGGTTCAAGACTTTTCTTCGGTTTGAATTGAGTCTAGTCTTATCTTAATTGCATTTGTATGAAAACTTTTCACCGATTTCCCAGGGAACTCATTTATGGATCTTGAATAAAAAAAACAGGCATATTTGGGGGACTAATAACCATGAGTGTGTGCAATCTGTACGACTCCTCCGATTCCTCGATGCAATGTGGTTCACTCTGACCACGTACTTACATCCAGAAGATACTCCTGCACTACGGCATGGAGTATGATGGTGATGAAGAAATAGAAAAGGATGGTGGCAGAGTCCTTCCATCCGTAGTGGTACAGCGTCACCTCTCCCTCTAAACACACACACAAACACACACAGCATGTTTGCAGTGAGAGGCGTGTGAAACCTCCTTGTGCAACGTGAGGCGTGCTTGTAATCGCCCTTTGACAGCAGTAACACAATAATGGCAACATGCAGAAGTGAAACTGAGGCTAAATGGATCATCTGCTGGGAATGAACTGAATAATAAGTGTTACATTGCAGAGCGTACCTGGTGATAGTGTGGTGACATTGTACTGGGGCTGAATGAACAGTATGGCCGTCTTCGCTGTAGCCTGCAAATGAGACGAGATGGTAATCAGCAGCGTCCGAGTGAGACATCGACAAATCCCATGCATGTGTGTGTAGGGGGACAGGGAGTAAGAATCCAAGCTTATCTGAACATATAATGTTTGTAATACTGTCAGTCAATCCTCCTCCTCCTCCCTTGGGGTTGTAATTAGCCACTGGGAGGTGAACTCTCTGAGGTGCGCCGTTAAAAGAATATGTCAGCATGATGCGGCTTGTGTGGACCTGGGATGTGGAGGCTGTGACACAGCTTCCAAAAATATTTCATGTCAAGTATCCCCCTCGAAGACACGAGACGTTAGAGCGTGTTTCCTCAAACTCTGGAAGTAAAGCGATGTCGCCCTGCGGCCTCGTCTCAAAGGGTCGAATGTGTCAGTGAACCGTGAGAAGCTCGGCCAAGTTTCACTTCTCAGATCACTTCTGGACCTGTTGAAGGTCTGACGAGGTTTTGAAAAGGGAATTTGAAAAAACTTTTTAAAGATTTGAATACTTCTTCATTAGCCTGGAGTCAGAAAATTATTATTATTATTTACATCTCTTTGCCTTGGATAGCTGTCTGTAATATATGGTGAATATGTATACACCACTGCATCAGAACCACATGGGACCCTCTTGGTGGCCTGGTCCCAGTTTGAGCACCACAGTCACCATTCGTCCCTTGAACACCGCGGCCACACGCGTGAACTGTCAACCCCGAAACCTCAGACTGAAAACCAGCTGCAACTCCTTCTCCCCCAAACCAAGAAAACTGAAGGAAATCCCCTCCATCTTATTTGTTTCAGCCGAGCAGCTGTGTGACCACAACCAGGCTCTGAAGTGAGACTGTGGAGCCTGAAGGTTTGTTTCTGTTCACACGTATGAGAAACTGTCAGTGTGTGTGTGTGTGCAAGTGTGTGTCTATGTACGGGCGCAGGTGCACGTATGTACATAAGTGCGTATTTGTAAATGTATATCTATGTACGTATGTGTGTTGATATGTGTGTATATGTTTATCTATATATATGCGTATATATATATATGTGTGTGTATAAGTGTGTGAATGTATATAAAATGTGTTTGTGTCTGTGTGTGTAGGTTTATGTTTGTGAGTGTGTTTGTATATAAAATGTATGTGTGTACATACAATGTGTATATATGTGTGTAAAAAGTATGTGTGTGTATATAAAATGTGTATATATGTTTATCTGTATACATGTATGTGTGTGTGTGTGTTTGTATACACCATGTGTACATATGTATATGCATTTAAAGGTGAGTGTCAGCTGAGCCTCCAGCAGCAGCTCAGAGATTGAGACGTGGCAGTTAACTACCAGCGTCGAGCTAGCGACATTAACCACACCCTTTCCGATTTGCCCTTTCAAAATAAAACCTAAATCACGGTCGTGTGCTACAACTCCAGCTTACCAACAGCGAGGCTTTTAATTTGAAATCCCCCCCCCTACCTGAACCCGCCTGTACGTGGTTTCTGACACGATTTGGATGCAGAAAAAAAAAGTGCTGCAGAGGATTGAATTTACTGAAAAGTGGAAGAAGACTGAGGGTAAAACAGGTGATTGTTAGAGAGAAGGAAGTAACACCATGAAAAGCTTTAGAGGATGTTTGTGCTGAGGAAAGAGTTTTAAACAACTATGCATGGATTCAAACAAACGTCCATTCAGGGTTAAACCATAAACAAGCAACACAGGAGAGTAGAAAAATAAAGTTCCAGGTTGAACCCTGAAGTTTTCTGCAGCCTCTCTCTCCCTCTCTCAGCCCCAATCCTCCCATTCTCCACTTTACTGAGTGGATAAAAAGTGAGGAAGCAGCAAACATGTCCGACAGCACTGATGCACATTTTCTTCCAAGAACTGAACTTTTTCACAAACCAAACCCCAAAATCCCTCTGGTTCCTCACTGACCTGGTTTCACGTGTGAAGGAGCAGGAGGAGTTGCAAAACATCTGAAAACATCTGAGTGACCCCATGGAGGAGAAGAAGGAGAAGAAGAGGAGGAGGAAGAAGAAGAAGAAGAAGAAGTTGGGCTCACCTCGAACATCAGCCCAATGAGAATGAAAATGACCAGCGTGAACACGATGTCCGCGTGGTTCTGGATGAGGAACTCCTGGCTGAAGAAGGGGTAGCTCTTGCTCCTCCTGCGGAAAGCCATGTCCGCGGCCGCAGCGTCTTTTCCTGCTGCTTCTTTATTAATCCCACTCAGAAAAATCTCGAGCTGCGAAGTTCAGGAGTTAACTTTCTCTGCGCCGTGCGCACGCGCGTCCTCTTAAAGGGCCAGTGCCCCAAATACCTTCTGTGTGAGATGTGTTCCTGTGAAGTGCACGAACGATACAGGTGGAAATAAAGACATGAAACAATACATACAGCTTGTAACGAAAATGTATATGTGTTTTTCGACATGTATTTATTCATTACTCTAATAGTTTATTTTTTCCTTAGTTTCTTATATTGGTATTTCTACATTTATTGATTTAATGGTCATATTGTTCGTGTACATTCCACATTTTCTTGTTTGTTTCCAAGGAAGTTGATTTATTGTTATGCTCAGTTAGATTCTCTCAGAAAATGCTTCTTACGTTGACCTTTTAGTTGAAACGATGATTCTGTAGCACCTCCATCCTCCAGGGGAACGCATCAACTTCCACCACTAGAGGTCAGCAGAAACACGAACTGCTTTCACTGCTTTGATTTTATATGGTGAAAAATCATCTCTGACATTTCTACGTGAACCGAATTAGTTTGTTGTGTTCACAGCATTGAAACTTAACATTTAAGATGTTAAACATATAAATAATAAATAAAATATATTTAATAAAGATATATTTTATCCATTCTCATTGTTTTGGGAATTATGTGAGATTGTTCGGTTTTGTGGTTAAATAAAACATTTCATCTCTGTTTATTTTATTCTGGTTGAACTGTTTATTCTCCTCTGATTTCTTCATGTAACGGTTTGATCCTCGTTGGGAAATATGAGGCTCTGCTGTCAGTCCAACCAGGTCTGTGATTGGCCATACGCAGTAAACCCCGCCCCTTTCCTGTGCAAATGTTTCTGAGTCGGTGACGTTACTGGCAACAAAGCTTGTGATTGGACGAGCCGACCGGAAGCGCTGCTGCCGGGCGGAAGTACACTGGCACACATTGCTGCAGCCTGTGAACACAACATGAGCGGATTTTACCTAATGTTTCTCAACGAGGATTAAAACCTCGTGTTCGCACTTTGTAGGAAACATGGCGAACTTCTTCAGGAGAAGAATCGCAGCGAAGGTAACGAGGCCGAACGTCCACAATGACAATGCTAACGTGCTAATGCTAACATGCCTGTGACCCTGGAGACAAATCAAAACAAGAATGGTGTTGAGCCTCGTTCTGTCATTGACTGTGTGTGTGTCTGTGTGTGTCTGTGCGTGTGTGTGTTTGTGTGCGTGCAGCTGAGCAGGACCCTGCAGCAGCACGAGGACGTGTTCACTCCAGCCCTGTCAGCTGTTCCTGTCTTTAAGAAACAGTTAAGTGTCTTTATTTATCAGTTCTTTATCAACAAAGAACAAACACATCATGTGCAGGGAAAGTTCACACACAAGATCCTGGGGTTTGTGTTACGACTCAAAGAAATACACAAGCATAAAGTGTGTTTTAATAGCATTATTTAAATTATACTTTTTGATAAATACATGTCCTCTTATGTTTGTTTTTGAAACACTGTCAGGATTTCAATATTTTAACTATAGCCCTAACCCTAACTGAACTCTAAATAAATAAAGATAGAAGCACTTCAAATTATAGCTGTACTCTTAACAATAAAGATAGAAGCAGTTTGAGCCAGATAAGGCCTTCAAACAAATGATTTATAAATAACCCTTGCTGCGTAGTGTTAATAATAAATCTTTTAATTGTTCTAAATTCTAACTTCTGTTATTAAAGCATAATTCCCTTCACTGCACTCAACATAAGACAACACCCTGATGAAACATGCAGTGTTTTATTTTGTCCTCTCACCAGTTTATTAAAGCTTGATGATCTCGTTCTCCTCAGGAAGACGGCTGACTTCAAACTGTCCATCAACACTCTACGAGCCAGTGGAGTATTACCGTCCAGCGGAGATGTTCAGCTGCAGGCGGAAGACTTTGCCGCTCAGGTAAGATAGATCTCACAGGAATTATGGAAAAGGGAGAAAGCAGCATTACTACGTCTCTACATTGTAAACACTCGCATTTCAGCCCATATTCCCCGTCTATTCTTTAATTAAAGGATATGTCTAAATTCTTCCCTCAAAGTACATTCAATGTACAATGATGTTAAGCAGAGGAAAGTGTATTTGCTTGATTCGCACATTATTGCATATTAATATTCTGTTGATCAACAAATGTATTATTATAATTTCAGTTTTTGTGTCTATATACCTCTGTAACATAGTGTTCACACAAGGTTCCACAGTCTTGGCTCTTTAAAGGTCACACATTAGACAAAGTGTTGTTTTTAAGTTGTGGTTCTTGTTGTGTATCTCAGCTGAAGCAGGACAGCGTGGTGGAAAACATCTCTGCTGATCGAGGGATGATCAACTTCACAGTCAATCGCAGGCTTTTTGTGGAGGTGTGTGAGCCGACATTTACACAGTGATGGGAAATAGTCTTTTTTTGTTTCTGTTGTTTCTAAAATCCTCCTGCTTGATTTGTTTTAGAAAATGTTGGAGCCGTTAGAAAATCAGGACGATACAAAGTTTGGTTTAAATAGTGAACTTTTAAATAGTCTCAAGAGAGGAACAACATTAGTGGAATACAGGTATGTTTGTCTTTGTGTATTTTCTTTTGTGTATCTTCACCTTTTATATATGAATGAATAATTTTATAAAGATTCTAACACACACAGGTTGTGTTCGTTTGTTGCAGCTCTCCTAACATCGCCAAAAAATTTCATGCTGGACACTTGCGGTCGACAATTATTGGTGAGTTAATTTATTCTGTAACTAAAGCCAAATTAGCAGTGAATGATCCATATGTATGTGATGTGAGCTACACTGTGAACTAGAGCTTCATTGATAAATCAGCCAGTATTAGGTCATTGCACAAACATCACTATGTGTCAGCCGATCTATTGTTTGACCATCAGGGGGCAGCAAAGCTAATTTTTCCAAGAGTGAAAAGTCTGCTACTTGTATATAATTTGGTCATAAGGCTGAAGAACAAATGACTTGAAACCTTAAATGAAAGAATATTACTACAAATGATCGTTTGTTCTAATTTGAACTTCCCGTTTTGATCTGACGACTTTGAATAATTATCAAAGAAATGAACCCCCTCTCCAGGTAACTTCATCGCCAACCTGAAGCAAACCCTCGGAAACAACGTCATTCGAATGAACTACCTTGGAGACTGGGGAATGCAGTTTGGTGAGTAGCTCATGTGCAAACTAGAAGGTCATTAGACCACGGCCCAGCACCCGGCACACATTTGAAAAGCTCATAAATATCAGTTCCCTCAATTCAATTTTTTTTAATTCACAACCCATTTGTCATTCCCCTGGAGAAGGGTGAAAATGTCAATAACAGAAAACACTTCTCTCAGGGATAAAGAAAGTTTAAAAATAAATCTGACTTTTTCTGAATCCAGCATATTAAAACATTGAACCAGTATCATAACATCCCAGATGTTAGTGTGTCCTCTTTGATTTCAGGTTTGCTCGGAGCTGGGTTTGAACAGTTTGGATCTCAGGAGAAATTAAAACAGAATCCACTGCAGCATTTGTTCGAGGTGAGTTTGCATGTGAGCAAGATCCTGTAATGCAATCTAAAGAACAGTGCATACTTCACAAGCCAAGTGACGTGTCCTCTTTCAGGTGTATGTCCAAGTGAACAAAGAAGCAGAGCATAGTGAGGAAGTGAAGCAGAACGCCAGAGACTTCTTTAGACAGCTGGAGCAGCATGACAGCCACGCCGTGTCCCTGTGGCAACAGTTCAGAGACATCACAGTGAGCGAGTATCAACACATTTACAAGGTACAGCCAGCCGCACGGCACCGCAAAGAGTTAAATCTCCAAAGTACACACTTAATGGGAGAAATGAAACAAAACATAATTCTAACCTTTCACAAACTGAAATCTGGTCTTTGCAGCGTTTAGGCGTCCACTTTGATATTTACTCCGGGGAGTCCGAGCACCAAGGTCAGGCCCAGGAAGTGGTGCAGCAGCTGCGGAGTGGAGGCCTGTTGAAAACCTCAGAGTATGTGACAGTATGTGATGGTTTCTGATCAGGAAATGGGGCCAGAAGTGTTTGTTTGTTTGTTTGTTAGCAAGAAGATAGAGTCTAATGGTAACCTTATTTTTCTTCTAGTGTTGTTTATAAGAATATGCACCCAGCACCGATGGGAGTTGTATTATCACACTGTATGTGTTATTACAGGAAGGGAACGGGTGTAGTGGATCTTTCCCCTGATGGAGACGGGAGCAGCGTCTGCACGGTGCTCCGCAGCGACGGCACAACGCTCTACATCACCAGGTCAGTGCGAGTCATAGTCCCTATCCTTTACAGAATAGTTTTTCAGGCCTGGAGAAAGCTATATCATAAATATATATCATAAAAACCGAAATTCTACTATTGGTTTATCTCTTTACTATCAATTATCCAATAAAGGTGAAAATAACCCCAAAAAGATCTCTTGTCTTAACAACAGTCAACCGTGCAGCGTTAACCTCTTTTGCATTTTCTCCATTCCAGAGATCTGGCTGCAGCTGTTGACCGAAAACAGAAGTACCACTTTGATGAGATGATTTATGTGGTGAGGACTCTGGCTCATTCACCGTTTCACTTGTTCACCTCTGTCCTCTAGTTTAAAGAGAACTTCATACAAAGCACCAAACACATTCATCTACCACAAAAACGACTACTTTTCACAGCAGATGGAAGTGATGAGTAGTTAGCGTGACAAACTGTGATACTTATATTTTAGCCACAATGAGGTCAGTCTCCCACCCTGGTTTAACTTCTCTAGATTCTTGTCTTTGTTTATGTGTGAACGTAGAAAACACATCATCCAAGTGAAGATTTGTTCAACTCCCTTTCCTCTTGAAATTCGATTATTATTATTATCACTGGAGTTTCTTGCTTGTTTGCTTTTACACGTCAATCACTGCTGCGTCTGTATTTCTTTGTCTTTTTCTTTTGTAAGACGGATAAAAGTCAAGCGACTCACTTCCAGCAGTTGTTCCAGATTCTTCTCGCCATGGGTCATCCTTGGGCGGAGAGGTAGCAGGAGAGACACCACACATCACACAGACATTTTATAATTTACTCATCACACTGACGGAAATACACAGTAACTTTATAAAGAAAGAAACTTTACACTCAAATATTGAAATACTGGGAAAATTTTTCTTACTAACAAGTCTATCTGCACTGTCTGTAAAACAGCTAGAGCAGAAATTAAGAATGGAATGAAAAGGGAATTCCTTTTTGGTTTCATAATAATTGAATCCGGACTCCACCGACAACAGACCAAAGATTTAATAAGAATCACTTTTTTCTGCTCTAGAAGAGTCCGAGCTGTGAAGGTTTCACCACATCCTAGACGGTGAAACATATTCACTCAGTAAATACAGTTTGTGCTTTACTAGACTATTTTATATACAAGTTATAGATGGCTTGTTTATAATATAAGAGACTCTACATGCTCTACACAACATTTCAGAGGGAAATCTACAAGTTTTTTACTAAACTACTTTTATCTGACGGCTTTGGATAATTGAGATTTACAGAAAAATTGATTTAAATTCACAATGTATATGATTAACTTATAAAACATTCTATGTTGGTATAGATCAAAGTACCCAGCAGTGTATGAATGACCTAAAATCACTCTTCAGTCATTTTCAACTTAAAGTTTCCGTATACATTAATAATAATAACAATTCTACTTTTAAGTTAGTATTGTTACAGTGTTGTATTGTGTGTGTCTCGAGTCATGTGTGTACTTCCTGCTCTGCAGCTGTCAGCACGTTTCCTTCGGCCTGGTGCGGGGGATGAAGACCAGGACCGGTGAGGTGGTGTTTCTGGAGGACGTGCTGGACGAAGCCCGGACCAGGATGTTACACAACATGAGCCAATCAAAAAGTCTGTCAAATACATTAAGGGATTTATTTCTATACAAAAATCTGTTTGCATGTGTCACAGGAAGCATGTTAACATTAATATATTATAGTAGTAACTCAGATCTTCCATTTGACATTTAACTGCAACACCTCAAATTTAAAGATGGATTTACATATTTGTGAATGATGTAAATAAAGTGACAACAATTCTCCACAGCAACAAAGGAACTGGACGACCCAGAGGACACGGCAGAGAAAGTGGGAATCAGCGCCCTGATAATTCAGGTGAATTAAACTTCACATCCACTAACTCTGTGATCTAATGACAGACAGGAATTTATGGATTTTTCATTTCTGTGTTTCAGGACTTTAAAGGTCCCCTGTACTCCGACTACAACTTTGACTGGGACAGGATGCTGCAGGCACAGGGAGACACGGGCGTCTTCCTCCAATACACACATGCTCGACTCTGCAGGTCTGTATCTGTTCGCCGCTGAAAATAGTAAAACACGGAATATTTGCATTCTGTTGTGCTGCATATTACTCCACTGGCTGATTTCAGTTGCTAGTTTTTTTTTAAGGTTTGTTTGCAGTTTTGAAAAACACAATATCAATCTTGCATGACATCCATATTTAAAAATCCCAACCCACTGAAACCAGAAACATTTGCATGATGGATTGAACCTGTCCGATGCCAACAAGACTTGTTTTGTGTTACTGCAGTTTGATCCGGAGGAATGAAGAAATGGATGCTGCGACGTTCGACCCGTCTCTTCTCCTCGAGCAGTCGAGTGTGACCGTCCTGCAGCACCTCCTTCGGTAAGCAAACCACTCCTCCATCACCACCATCCCCTAAATCCGCTGCACCTTTAACAAACCACCCTTTGTTTTGATGCAGTTATGACGAGGTGTTGTATCAGTCCGCCCAGGATCTCCAACCCAAACATCTTGTCAACTTCCTGTTGAAGCTGTGGTAAGGAGCAGGATTTGTAAAGCTTTCACTTAGGAAATCGAAGTTTTGCTCTGTTCTCCTGAAAATATCTTATGATATTTAATTTTGTAAAACAGACCAGATTCTATTTCAAAGAAAGTTTTCTCTGAATTCTGAGATCAATTTTTTTTATTCTAAACAAAGGATAAGTTTCTCTCAAGTAAATGCAATTTGCTTCCATATTAACATGCAAACGTGTAAATTCAACTGTGTACTCCTAAGTATTCACGTTTTTACTTCTCACTCTTCTAGTCACCTGATCGCCACAGCACACAGGGAGCTACCGGTGAAGGGAAGCCCTCAGGAAGTTGCACAGGTAGACAGAGACATTTGTATTCCTTTAAATGCACCATCATGTAACGTAATACAACTAGACTGGCCCTCATGCCTCATACCAATAAGTTGAGTCGTTTTTCGAGATCCTGCAAACAACCAAACGCAGACGAAAACACAAGCTTCTCTGGAGAGACAGGCTTCAGGATTTGGAAATTCTGATAAATGTTGTGATTCAAATCATTCATACATTGGGTTTAAGATGGAATTTTGCCGAAGTTTATATTTAAGATATTTTAAATCATGGTTTCTTTTCATGTGTTCCATGTCAATAGGCGAGATTACGTCTGTTCAGCAGATCCTGCTCAGTCCTGGCCAACGGGATGAGGGTCCTCGGCATCACGCCGGTTGATAAAATGTGAAATGTGAAAGTACATCAAACGATAACCAATGTTATGTCACTGCTGCAAGTGGCTGTAGATAAACTGTACTGTAAATAAGAGCCTTACCTATTAAAAATAATCTTATTTTTAAAAATTGAATTCAGGTTCCTTTTATCTCTCACTGGGATTGTGATCAAGTAACAGAGTTTTTATATTGATCATTGTCCACATCTGTAAAAACCAGAGCTGAGTGATGTCATTCACAGTTGATGTAGATGACAGAGCTCCGACTGGTACAAGTACACAGAACCAGTTTACTAAACTCTAAATGGAGTAACAGTTTGTTTTTTTATCAACAGGAACACAAAATGTAAATGAATTTCATTGATAAACTGTTTAAGGGAGATAAGAGAAGAGTTTTATTGACCATCCACTCTAAGGAAACCCTGTCAGCTCATTTGTAAACAGTCAAAAAGTTCAGAGGCACTATTTGTTTGTAACATATTTCCATTGAAATTTAATAAGAGCTTTTAAACAAAGCAGAATCCAACACAGATCTGATACGAAAGACACGAGACAGTGAAGATATTAAACATCACACATGCAACCTTCTCTTCCTCCTTTCCATGTTTGTTCTCCTGTGGCTTGGGCCTGTTAATAATCAGCATCATGTGGTTATGAGTATAAGAGACTAACACAGACTAATTCAAATAATAACTGTTAGATGGAGTTGTGATATTCAAACGCCTCTGATAAAATACATAGAGGCCCCAAAGTAAACGTGTCTATAGTTGAATCATTTCACTCCAGCGTGGTTGAAGATGAAAACAAGATTTCACTGATTGCTTGCCATTATTTACAAACTTTACAAAATAAACTAATATGAATTTGATTTCAAAAATAATAAAATTGAAAAAAAAACACTGATTTCTGGTGAGCTGGATTGAAACATGGAAGTGGCGCGAAAGCTGTCGTCTTCGTGATGAACTGAAAACGGAGCGAGTCCAACCGAGTGTTCATTTGACAAACAGCTGGATCGGCTCCCTGATCCCTGGAGGGCGGGAGCCTCTTGACCTCCACACCCCGTCCAGCACACCTGGTCCTGCTGCAGCTCGGTGACTCACACAGTGATCAGTTTCTGTTTGGACTCTGCGTCCTTCTGGCTCAGCTTGGACGTGTCTAGCTTTGGAAGTCCATACAGGTAGATGGAGACGCACACGAGTAAGGCACCAGAGGCAAATGTGATTGCTGCACAAGAGCGGGAGAAAAAGAAAAGAGTAAGACGGTTGTAGGACATGGCGGCACAGACGCGCAGGGCCGTCAAGAATTGTTTCCTCACTCAGATAACTTGTTTAAACATTGTTTCTCTCCTCCTCCACACACTGTGAACCGGTTCAGGATAGATTCATCAACAAATAATATGCACTAAACACACACATTTCCTCATCTCAGAACAAGCTGGACCAGAAAAACGTTTCTCAGCCGTCCATCTGTCAACGTTGGGGTTAACTTACTTATCTGTAGGCCGAACAAGATGACAGATGCAACAGTGGAGATGACGATGGCGGCCGCAGCGGAGAAGCCTTTCATGATGTTGTCTGTGTACTTCACCACCACTGACGTGTACAGACCCCCCACACTGGCCAGCACTGACAGCACAGACGGAAAAGTGTCAACCGAACAATTGTGAAAAACATGTAAATGAATAGAATAGCATTCTCTGCTTTAATCGAACTTACACACTACAAAGCACACCCAGGGTGTGTAACCGAAAAAGAAGCCTTTTTCCAGAACGTTTTCACCGTCCTTCATGAAAACTCCCATCAGTGTGACCACGATGCCCGACAGGTACATCTGTATGTTCCTCACCCACAGAGACGTGTCGGAGCTCTTCAGCACCTTCTCAAAGTAAACACCTTAAATCAGAGCGGGAACACAAGTTAGATCCAAAAAACACACAAGTCTGAAACCAGACGGCAGGTAAATCACCTCCCATGCAAATAAAAACACGTCACTCAGCCACTTCAGTTTCACATTTGAATGCACATCACACAGTGCCTTGAGAAAACTCGTGCTCACAGTTACCTGCAAATCCAGAGCAGATGACCGCAACGGCGATGGCCATGAAGCCAACTAAAGGATTTTGCTCGATCTAGGGAGGGGAGACGTAAACATGAGCCACCCGGTAATCACAAGCAGCATCCATGACGGCGGGGGTCACATGACACAGACAGTGATGTGTCACCCGTACCTGAACTTTGGTGGCTTCAACAGGCCTCCACTGTACGAGGGTGACGCCTCCGCAGAGCATGAAGACAGAGAACCACTGCAGCCGGCTCAGAGAGCGGTTCAGCATGAGGACCGTGCACAGGGCCGTGCACGGGATCTTCAGCTGATAGGTCACCTAAACAGAAAAACACAGCTGGAGTCAAACTACTATGTGTTTTTTATATTTATAACAAGGGAAGGAGGCCTGAAAGTTTCCAATTGGATGAACACTGTACTTTCATTTGAACATCATTCAAATCGCTACCTGATAAACTGCAGCATCGAGGTTGCTCAGGGCCAGAAAGGCCATGTTGTTCTGAACTCCGTACACGACCGAGGGCACGCTCAGCTTCAGCAGCTCCTTGGGGCTGTAGAGCACGTGCTCCACGAGGGCGTTCTTCAGCCTGCTGAGGCTTCCGGTCTCTCTGGAGGAGAAGACGTGAAAACAGACCATTAAAAGGAGGAGAAGAGGAAATATGGACAAACTTAAATTAAATCTAAACACATGTGTAGTGTTTTAAACATCGAATTGTTGTACGTGTTCCAAAGTGGATGACAAAAACATCTAGCATTGTTTTGGAATTGTTTTCCTCAATTTCCCAGAGAATAATTCATGGATCACATCAAATTTGATCTATATTCAGTTTCTATTCTTACATCAAGCTGATTCTATATTAATTGATTTAAATTAGATTGTTTTATCAATAATAATTGGCTTTTACTTTTGCCCTTGACTTTCCTATTTGACAAATGTGATTGTTTATTTATGATTTCTCTTAATGTTTTCTTTAAATTCTTTAGTCGGATATATTGTAAACGAGGTAATAGTACTATTCATGTAACTCGATAACAGTTACATGAATATTGGTATTGAACATGTATTAGTCCCTAACTACAGTATCTGCCCCCAAACCCCCCAATGGAGCAGGCTCCACTTTCTACCAAAGATGATTAATCGATTAACCAACAGCTGGCAGATTCATCAGTTTTGACAATAACAACAATAGATTCCATGTTGTGTACATTGTGTTCGGCTCCCCGGGTTTGGAGTGAAGCTGGCGGACTCTTACTTTGTCAACATGCCCAGGCTCAGCACGAGTTTAATGACCTCGGTGATGCACACGGCGGTGGTGGAGAAGTACAGGTCCCCGGACGAGATGGTCCTCGTGTACCGCAGGACCACCGTGTACGTGGCCGCCACCAGGGTCATCACCGTCAGGCAGTACAGCTTGAACACCACGCTCACGTTCTCTGGAGGAAACACGGGAGAGTCACTGACGAGCAGCTAACGGGACTCATCCTCCATGTTCGTAGCGGGACCGACGACAGGCTCCATCTTTACTCATTCGACAACAGTCACACATCACCGACGTGTGTCAGCGACGTGTAACCGGCACATTGGAGACATTGTTATTTCATTTAAAGTCGTTTTTGTTGCCGACGTGTTGTTCTCCCCTCTAAGCTAGCTTCAATGCTAGCATGTAGCCGCACGTAAAACTCACCGACGGCCATTGTGTCTGTTGTGTGTCCGTCCTGTAGGGAGAAGGGGTCGGAGTCCTGCTCGTTACATGGCGTTAGAGCCTCCACAGGCACGCGGGGCTGGTCCGAGGTGAGTTCGCCGCCGAGGAGGAGACCGGAGGAGGAGACCGGAGGACGACCACCACCCCGCGAGCCACTGAGGAGGTTCTTGCCTACTTCTCCCAGCATGCTCCGCGGGTCAACAATGTGGGGCGACAATAATAATTTAAATTACATTTTTCAAAACACAGTCACAAGGAGTTAAGAATATTTTTTAAACAAATAATTGGAATTATTAAAGGTAACATGTCAAAGACAAGAATAACATTTGTTATAGATAAAAAAAAAGGCTAAAAATTTTAATAAAACATTATGATGATGTTTTATATTGTTGGTAAGATCAGAACTAGATCAAAAGTAAATGAATACAAATAAAACTATTTCTCTGTGGTTCCCTTTGTCAACTCCCCAACTCCCTTGTTGCACTCTCCCCAGTTTGGTCGACTTGATGCAGCTCTCAGTAATGACCACAGGAGGGCAGCACAGTTCTCCAGAAGAGATGACGTATATTCAACGACGCTGGCGCAGAGGGGCTGAGGGGGCTGCCCCCTACTGGTGAAGGACTACAACTGCAGGGCATTAAAAAAAAAATCGGAAATAAACTTTCACCTCATTTTCTAGGTGTTAAAATTTGAGAGTAGCATAAATGGCCCCGGATAATAAAGATAGTGTAACATTTTTTTTTTTAAATACTGCATTCTACAGTCAATTAAAGTACTTACATATAACAATTAATATGCAATGTAAAAGAGTATTTCTTTCAAGTTTTATTTTACTTTAAGTATAAGGTGGAGCTCATTTCAACTAATTTATAAACAGATGCATATTCTTATCTATGATAAGACGTATTACTGGTAACTCCCATAAAATCTGTTATAAAATCTGATCTGGAACTATAGCTGCAATTAAGTGCACATAGTGGATTTATAGGTGCAATATTTAATTGCTTTATCAGCTGCAGATTTAATTCATGATTTGTTCCGGGTTAAGCTACAGAAAGGTGAATGTGTTACCTGTACAGTCTGCCATCATACATAATAAAACAATTCACCGTCGATCAAAGCCATCGCACGATTAATTTGATATAGTGTTGCCCAAAAATCAAGATACAGTAAAGCTGCTCTCGGCCTCTTAACATCACAAAATAAAAAATAAACTATTTAAAAATCAAGTAACAGATGAAGGTGTATTGTGAAAACTTTTTTGGGAACTTGGGATTCGAGATTCAAAAGCTTTTGGTGCTGATGTCGGTGTTGATATGTTAAAAAAGAAAGACACTGGAAAATGTCCTTACCCTTTACTCTGGAAACGACTTCTGTCTCAGATTTATACAAAAATATCAACCTGTTCTAAGACTGGTAATATAACTGTGACACCAGGTTTGAATTATTCCTACAGATCATGAGGGCGATTATCAAGTTTCTGCAGAAGTGTTACAACAGGACAAACTGTTCAGCTCATCTAAGCCCGTTCAAAGATTAGCATTGATGAGGGTGATTCGGCCTCAGCAGGAGGTTCAAACAGAGTTAATGTCCTTGAGGGACGATAACGGACTATAAAGGCAGCACGGCCTCATATCAGGATCAACCTAATCACGATTGCAGCAGACTCTGTGGTAGTAGAGGTGTTCTTAGTTCTGCAGCAACAAGGACGCAATGGAGAGATCATGACTGTACTTCTGTTTTTCAGTAAGCCACAGACGAAACCTCAGGTGAACGTGGGGGGGTGCTAGAAGGACGAGAGCTGGTGTTAATGTCTGTAGCTCATGAGAACAGGAACAGTAGCCGTCAGCATCTGGTTGGTTGTTTTCCTGACATCTTTAAAGACCCTCACATCTAATCAGCAGGCAGATAAGAGACACTCGGGTTCATAACGTCGAAGCATCAGCGTTACGTAAAAAATAACATTTCTTCAGCTGCTGTCGTAGAGATGATTTAAAAAAAAAGATTATCTTTACGGACACAAAGATTTAGAAGGGAAATCACACATTTCTATCAACACACTAAAGCAGGGGTTTTCAACCGGGGGTCCGCGGCCCCCTGGTGGTCTGCGACAGCATTGCAGGGGTTCCGCGAAATTCGCTTTGATATTTCAACACATTTCCAGATTACTCTTGAATATCGTGAAAAATATTCAAAATACGTAAAATGTGTCTAAAATAATATAAAGGTGATGAGGGGAACCTTGAAACTGGCTTGGGGCTAGAAACTGCCAGTAGTTTTCCCCTGTGCATTTGTGTTAAAGGTAGATGTAGAAAAGCGGTTGAGCTAGGTAGAAAAACTCTCAGGAGGTCTTGAGATGTAGTGTGTATGATGGGAATTTTTATTTTCCCGAAAAAAAGGACCAAAGGGGCATAATTAATAATGAAAATATTAAATAAAACAACAATAACAATTAATTGCAATAACAGTCAACTTTAAAACGTTAGCTGGTTGAGAAACAATTTCTTAGGAGAGCTCTAGACACACACAAACAGAAGTACTGTACTGTACTACTAGTTTTTCTTGCATCATGTGATCCTGCTAATAACCAGGATGATCACCTTTGACGCTTTGTCCAGTTACAGCAATAACCATTCACATGGTTCCACAGGAAGACAACAGAGTGGCGTGATTCCTTAGGTTGAGTGAGGTCAAGGACTGACTCATCAGATACTGTATCAGGAGGAACATTCGTCTGGCTCTGTCCAAACTAAAGAGATCAAACCTACCAGACAACAGCAAATCCAACTCCACATGAACATCCTGGTTATTTAGCTTAAAAAATGTGGAGGCAGGCAGATATTGTTGTGTTTTGTTTCCAGTCTTTGTGCTAAGCTAAGCTAATAAACTGCCGCTGGAGGTGGTTATGTGTAGTGTTCAAGATATGAGGAGCAAAATGTTTCTCATGTACAGAGAAAAAAATATTAGTTTTGTAGCAAAGTTAAAAAGTAAAGATTATCTCATAAAGAAAATATCCTTTGTTTAAAGTTATGGGAAGTATAATTCATGTAAAAGTTAAAGCAGTTACGTGCACAGTTACGTTCAGGAACACTTATTACTTTCACTGGTTTTTGTAAATCTATTTAAAGTTTCTTTGAGCATTTTTTAAAAGCGCTATATACAAATTAAATGTATGATGATAATAGTAATAGCTTTTTTGATACTGTTATGAACTTCTTAAGGTTTAATTCGATTAATTTCTTATACAATCATCGGTTCTACGAGGAGATACAGTTTGTACTTTTATTAAAATGCTTTTTATTTCAGTTAATTTCTTGTGGTTTGAACATGACTTGTTCTACAGGATTTGTCGCGGGTTTGAAAATTAAAGTGAATATTTGTTTGTTAAACAATACTTCATTTTTTCAAAAACAAAATGACATTGAACACTGCCACTGTAGCTTTTGATGTCTCTGTGTGCATGACCAGGAAATGAATATTCTGATGATTCAGTGATATTATATAGAATCATGTTTGAGTCCTTATCTTCATATTTTAGATTGTGACATTTATGGTTGTTCTTATTTATTGCAACCAAATAGGTGAAAGTGAATTTTCCCGACAGTCTATAAATAGCAGCACATTAACCGCTGTTCACTGTCTCTCATTAATAAATGATAAAAGTTCATCCGGGATCTTATCAAGATCAATGTTACAAAACCTTTGGACAATCAGTCTGGTCCCTCCCCTCGGAGCATGGTTATGATACACCTGCCGACCAGGTGAAAGGGATATTGACAAAGATAGAGAGGAGCAGACAGAGAGGAAAGAAGAAGAAGAAGAAGAACAGCTGCACAGACGACCCACATGGACCAAAACTGACCGAGAAGATGCTTCCACGGCTGGTTTACATCGCTCTGCTGAGCCTCACATGGAAAACAGGTTTCTACCACATACAACTTCTCACTGCTGGTTTCCTTTCTTTTGAGTTTGGTTGCTGTTAACATGTAGCTGATGAAAAATCTGACGAGGACGAAGCTGAATGTGTTTTATAGTAAAAATGACAATAAATATATATGTTTTGAGTTTATCTGAGGCTTTTTGACTTTATCTCTTCAGGAAACTTCAAATCTTGTGGTTTTCTTTTTATTTATTTGATATTTGATGAGTTTGGATGAGTTTAATACCTATAACAACAACCAAGGAATAAAATGAGTGTCTACGCTATTCAGTTACAACGATACTCTATGAATATGGTAATATGTTTATCATATATATGAGTTAACAAATAAGAATACAATGCAGGAAAGTTCTTTTATATGCATTAATTAAATTATTCATTTGATTAATTATTGTATTCATATTATACTTATGATAGTTGTTTGTCTCTGAGCATCTTAACCGATGTCCTGTTTTTTTGTCTGAAATATTTGGTGTGGACCTCAGGAAGAATAACTGATACTCAACATCAGTTAATGAGGATCTTAATAAAAGTCATTTTTAAATCAAACATCATCTTCTCATGCTTTCAGTGAGCGGCCTGCCCTGCACTCAGATGGTTGCTTCTCAGCCGCCTCCCTCCACTGGTGAGTCCGGTGTGGACCAGATTTTTTTTTAATGGTTTTGAACGACGTCCTTAAATCAACACAAAAGTTTGATCGAGATGTTAAGATCAAAACTGGTTCACGAATACCTCAGTTTATGTCTAAAATCTGTTAAGTTCTAACATATCTTAATTTTAAGCAGGTAGTTGTATACAGAGTCCAAAGTAACTCATTTATTCAATCACTCTAATCTGTTACTATAGATTCAAATGTTGTTTCTTTCCTGTGAAGTTAACAGCGTCCGGCCCTCAGACGTGGCTGTGATCTCCTCCATCGGACTCCACATGCCCAGGTGAGCACAACTCAACAGTGAACATCAACAGGTCTTTGAAATCAGCTTCACAAGGCCTGTCATCAGACACACTGTGTTTTCTTTCCCTGCAGCACTGAGCTGTCTACAGTGGTATCAAGACTCACAGGTAGATGTCAGACTTTTATTCTATTCTTTTTAGAGGAATTACAAGTTTTGGATTTTGAGGCTAATTTAAACCTGCGTTTGTTTCCGTCTGTCAGAGCTGATGTTGATGTTCAATCCTGCGCTGATCAGAGAGGAAACAAACCTTTATGCCCCTCAACAAAGGTACGGACAGAACATTAAGATGAATACAGTGAAGTACCAGGGACCGATATTTAATCGTATTACTCTGTGTTCTGACAGGACTCTGGTGGAGCAGGCACAGGACGTGTCCCTCGATCTCCACAACAACAAGGTAGGAGCTTCAACTTCTGCTCTCACATCTAAAGGGATGTTTCAGTTTGACCTCTTTTCCGTTTTGTATTTAAATCAAAACTTAAATCAAATAGCTCCTTTATTTTAATGATGATGCATAACACTAGGACATACAGTCTTCAACCAATCAAATATCATATTAGTCTTCTTTCTTGTTTCAGTGACAAGTTCTGACACGCTTGTTTTCTGATTTAAAATCTAATTATAAAAATATAGATGAAAACCCCTCTATTAATTGATGCTGGTGATATAAACAGCTGTTTTTTGTTTCCACCTGCAGGTGACGGATGTGGACCGTGACTGGAAGCTGGTGCTTCTCTTTGTTCCGGTGGATCGTCTCTGCGCCGTCAAGCAGCCGCAGGTAAACAGGGAAATATTATGATGATGTTAATTTCAATATAGATATTAAATGAAACTTGTTGTTTCAGATGAATAAAAGATAAAAGCTTCCCTTTGTTGTGTTTGTGTGCAGGTTCAGTCTGTTCTCCAGACGCTGGTTGAAGAGGTGGACGATGCTCTGCAGCTGCTGAGCTCTCAGGTATATTTCACTTCATAAACTGTATTGTTATTCATTCTTTCTCTGTCACCGTGTTTGCAGAACTTTTTACATCACTGTGTTGTAGTTAAAGCGGACCATCGTCAGCGTTGCATTGTGGGACGGAGAACAGCACAAGTAAGTTCATTTTCCAGTGCTCATCATTCACTTAGTTCTCATATCAACATGTTTCTTCCTCATTGGTTTTACGGCAGCTTTTATTTTGATTTTGAACAACTTGTTTCTTCTTCTCTGGAGCACAGTGTGTAACCTTTAACAAATGATGTGTTAACAGTGAGTTCACATTACATATTATGAGGCTGTAAAATGTCTGTGTTGATCTGTAGTTGACTCAATCTAATCTGCTTTATCAGTTTCTTCTGTTTATCGTAAAAAAAGTGGAGATAGTGAGAGACAATGTGTTTCCCTGATAGGAGGTGCATGGACGCAAACAGTGAAGGAGAAGTCAGACTTCTGAGGACCATGCTGACTCAGTCTCTGCAGGTTTGTGTGTAATTCATCCTCAACAGTTCAGTCCTGCGGATATTTTAGCTGCTGGGAATTTCTGATCTGTGTTGGTGGGAGTATGAACCAGTAAATATGTTATTACTCATTCAAGTTTAACCTTTTTTCTCCAACTGCCCCGAGCAGGAGTCCGTGGGCGAGCTCTTGGTGAAGAGACGCTGGTACAATGACAGAGATGACTTCAGCGTCTCTCTGCAGGACAAACCTCTCATCACCGGCCCCGTGAGTTCAGCTCATATATTAAAGTTCCTCTTACGTGAACTTTCCCTTCAGTCGGACAGTGGAAACTTTCCTACACCGTAAATATTCCTTAATAAGTCAAGGTTTTGGAGATGAATTGTTTTACCTTAGATTTTTAGTGAAAGATCTCTAACGTTAAATACTATTAACATTTAAACTAATGTACTGTCACACATTGATTGTGCAGATATACAATTGCAGGAGAAACTGTTTCTGTCTCTTAAAATACTCAATACTCTAAAATGTTCAAAACACTGGATAAACTAGGAGACGACTGGTAAAGTAACTGGTGCAGGGGGAGCAGACTACAGCAATTACTAGAAAGAACTAGAGTAAATTTAAGTCCGTATTCACTCAGGGTTACAACTTGCTCACAGATCAAAATGTAAAGCAGAACTGTTTCTGTCCGACTGCTTTAATCTTACCTGTTGAAATCAATAAGAAAAGAGCAAACCAGGAATTCTACACATTTGAAGAACGCTGCTCGGTCTCTGAGCCGCTGAACCAGCTCCCGACCAGTGACACACACACAGAGTCCGGATTATCTCACAGCACAAACTACAGATATAAGTTTTAAATCTAAAATTCATTGTGTTCTTTTTTCCCTAAAACAGAGTTGGAGACATGTGTCCGAGGCCGAAGCTACACAACAAACTGATAACCTGATGTTGCAGATGTGGACAAACCTGGTAAGGCCTGACGCACAAACTGCTGTTCTCTCTCACATAATACACACACACACACACACACACACACACACACACATGTAGATTCATTGTTCTCTGTGTGGCATACATGAAGACAAGGAGTTTTCTGTCTTGCAGCTGCAGCCCACAGTCGGCCAACACAACAGAGACGACAGTGGAAACATCATGACACTGCCATGTCCCACTGAGGTGAGGAACTGTGCCACACACACATACACACACACACACACACAGAATAACAAAGATTCTGTATATCAGCTGGACAAAATGTACAGTGTGTGTAAATAATACTAATTGTGCGTCTCCTCCTCCTCAATCTGTGTCCCCGCCCAAGGACCGACCCTTCCTGAGGACGGAGGGAAACTCTCCTTCAAATAGCCCCAGCGATGTGTCTCCTCTACTTCTCCCCGTGAGTAGGGATGTCGAGCCAAATTGAGGCAGTGGCCGTGTTGTTGTTTACTTCCTGTTTAGTTCTGACCGTGGATGTGCTCTGTGCGTCTGCTCAGTTCACAGGAACAGAGATGCCCTGCGAGGACTTCAGCCCCTCGGCCTCCGCACCCTCCTCAGGTAAGATACTTTACACTTTATCAGAATTTAAACTCTCAATTGTCTTTAGAGGCTTTTTGTCATATTTCAAAATACTACTTTGCAGTACTTTAACCCCATTGTACAGTATTTCTAGAAAGTTACATTGCTCTTTTATTATAGTAAAAGAGTAAAATTGATTTACAGTTCTTCTGAATGGCACGTGCTGTCTAATTAATGGAGTCTGATGTCATTCTGACTGACTGTTACTGTATTTTCCCAGTTCATGAGCTCAGGCCTGCAGACATCAACGTGGTGGCTGCTGTGGGAGACTCTCTGACAGTGAGTCGTTTTCTCATTCTCTGTGTTCTACATATTGAGATAGAAACATTCATCTACATTAAGCAAATAGCAAAAATAGAGATTTCATCCTAAAAGACGGATGATGATCTTTCACTCTAAAATGTATTAAATATGCAATGATAGCACCCAGTGAGGTGAAGGACTATTCTTGGGTATTTTAGAATAGCTTTTTAACGATGTAGATTCTTATTCTGCATGTAGTTATGTACAGAGATTGATTAAGCACAGTTTCTGAACTCACCCTGATGCCTAGTAACCACAGTTCGTAGGATTCATAAAGACAGAACTTTATTTGAGTGATAAATGAGAATTGTTGAGATAATTAAACATTAATCAGTGATTTAAAAAAGCTTGATTAGATAGTTATTTGGCTCAGTCTGACAGAAAGATCTAAAGGTCTCAGCGGACCAGTTCATATTACATAATAATGCAGAACAGTGGCCCAAACAATATGATGGATTCTTATTTTAACATCTATGGATAAAGTAGAATCTGATACTGTATGATCTTGTAAATCTAGAAAGTTACGGTTCTGTGTCATCACGTCACGAAAACATTTTCATTTCTTCCTCCATCAGGCGGGGAACGGTATCACAGCCAACAACATCCTGGACGTCCTGCGTCAGTACAGGGGTTTGTCCTGGAGGTGAGTTTTTCCTGGAAATAAAAACCTACAGCTTTCAAATCATTCACTGAGAAAATGAACTTAAAGATGTTATTTTCCTCCTTAGCATCGGTGGAGATGACAACCTCACCAGTGTCACCACTCTGCCCAGTGAGTCTCTCTCTCTTCATAATGTTATGTCCCTCTAATCAATTGCAAACAGGACGTTCAGGTCTGTTTTTGTCACTGTGATGTTCAAGTAGACTTAAAAACACACACACACCTTGTTTTATTACCTAACTGTGTCTTTTCTCTTTTAACAGACATCTTGAAGTATTACAACGGCAACCTGACAGGCTTCTCTGTTGGTATTGGCAAAGAGCAGACTCCTCAGGCTTTTCTCAACCAGGCTGTGGCTGGAGCCAAAAGCGGGTGAGTCCTCCTGGAGGCAGCAGCTTCCTGGTTTTGTTATTATCTAGAAGATAATCTAAAAGAAAATGGGATTTGCATATAAACGACAGTGAAAAACATCTTTAGCTAAATGAGCTTTTAACTGCCAGAGTAAAGACTTTGACAATTCATTGCAATTTTTTGTTCTGTTTGCTTTTTAAGGGACATACCATCACAGGTTCGAACCCTGGTGGCGAGGATGAAGAACGACTCTGTGAGTTCAGAGACATGTATTCACGTGTTTTTACTCTACACTCTAAAATCATGTTGTACTTCAAAACAGAACGGAAACAAGGAACATCCACCTGTAGCTTTGACAGAAAAGTACAAACTGCATCACGTGACCATGTCTCATCTTCTCTCTCGTCCAGAGAATCAATTTTGAAACCGATTGGAAAGTGATCACATTGTTCATCGGAGGAAACGACATCTGTGACCACTGCCTTAACTCTGTGAGTAACCTACTAAGATCAGGTCGCTGTCAGAGGCGTCAACAACACAACATTAAAACGTCCTCTTCTCTTCACAGCTGCTCTATTCTGCAGAGAGTTATGTTCAGAATGTCCGTGAGAGTCTGGATTATCTGCACAAACAGGTAAACAAACCAGACTTTGCACTGGACATGTGGTTTTTCTGTTGATGTTCATTGGTTGAATTGTTTGTTTGCATTAACCGGGCTCGTCCCTGTCAGGTCCCTCGAGCTCTGGTGAACCTGATAGAGCCTCTGCACATCCTCGTCCTGAGGGAAATGCACATGGACCCTTCACTTAAATGTCCAACTTACCTCGTGGAGTAAGTATCACTTCTCTCTGACTTTGGAATGACTTGTTAATTCATTCAAGTTACGAAAGATAAAGAAAATCCACTTAACTTCTATCACTGTCGTTATTCCTTTTAATATATTTCATTTTTTTAAGGACAAATACATATTATATTAACTAAATGTACTATTCTTGAATTCTCTTATTTTACTTAATATATAAAGGTAAGCTTGCTCTGACACCAAGATTCCCATGTTGTTATTAAGTATACGACAATAAACATGACTCCTACTTGTGTAATCTAATAAATAATACAATTCTTACAGTGATTTAGAACCATGTTATCTCTCCTTTGACAGAATTCTGTGCCCCTGCGTTGTTTTGCCAAAGGCCAACTCTAAAGCTCTTCAGATGTTGGAGGACACCAACAGAATGTATCAGGTGAGAAAACACCTTGAACGTCAAATTAATGTCCTCTGCATCTTCCGGCTCCGACTCTGACACTCTCTCTCTCTCTCTCTCTCTCTCTCTCTCTCTCTCTCTCTCTCTCTCTCTCTCTCTCTCTCTCCTCCTTTAAGCGTTCGCTCCATGAGCTCGTGGAGTCCGGCCTCTACGACACTCGCTCAGACTTCACTGTGGTCATCCAGCCTTTCCTCAGGGATATCATTCTGCCCAGACTGCCGGTAACAATGACAACTCAAAGCAAAGCTCTCTGGAGAACCATCAGTCACCTCCTCCATCGTCTATCCAACAGATTCATGACACATTTTAAAGACACTTTATTTAAAGAACAGAGACCTTAACTGGTGGACCAATCCAGGAATGGGGTTACACTCAATGAACACTGTTTCAAGAATGTATTTTGCCAGTACGTTTAATTTTAAAGTTCTTGTATGAGGTGTTTGGAAACCTGTTTTTGTAATTTTCATTGAATGCTCTAGCAGTTAGGTTTTTTTTACATCTTGCACCATCCTGTGTCACACCGGTCAAAATACTCCTACATCTCACTGCTCTGATAAAATAAAACACAAAATAAAACAATATAACACATTTACTTACACATTCTCCGCAGGATGGCCGTCCCGATCGCTCCTACTTCAGTGCCGACTGCTTCCACCTCAGCCAGAAGGCCCAGACGCTGTTCGCTCGCTCCCTGTGGAACAACATGGTAACTCCCAGACAGACAATCACACACTTTCACAGTATTTTATACCAATGTCTTTTTTTATGGATTAATCTAATTTCATGTTTTGTCAGTAAGTTAGTAACGAGATCAACCACTCTTCCAAATAATAGATAAAACACATTCCTCTCTTGCAACCAGCTACATTAAAGTTGATCTTGCACATGATCACGATAATAACACTTATCTTATATGAATTTACCAGTATATTAAATCTATTCTCTCTGTCACCATGCCTCCTGTTTTCCTAGCTGGAACCTCTGGGCAACAAAACTACCATACAAGATTTTACTACAGAGATTAACCTGAAATGTCCAACCAAGGTAAAAACATTGTGATTAAACTGAGAATTGAATATTGATTCATGTCTCCTAGTTTCTCTAATGTCCCGGCTGTGAGGACTGCAATCATAGGCTTTGATGGGATGTAGGACATTACTATATTTTGAAGCTGTTGTTATCTAATGTGGTTTCTTCTCTGTTCTCTTCTTTCAGACTTCACCATATATTCGCACCTTTAACAACAGCGATTACAGATACACTGGTCCCCCCCCAACACCTGGACCCATAACAGTAAGCACCTCCTGTCAGAGGAGAGTAGGACTATGGAGGATGTTAGAAAAGATTTGTTACAAAGTTTGACCACTATTAAGTGAAATATAGCTAAATTTTCTTTGAATGTGAAACAACAAAGAAAGATTGATTGACCGATATGTTAATTGATGGGAAATAAATCAACTAATTTATCATTTTAAAGTCATTTATCAAGGAAAAATCGCAATAATTTATTGTTCCAGGTCTTTATAAAATGGTCATTCTATGGAAAACGTCATTTTTTGACTTTTGACATGATAATATTTTTCCATCTTAATTTTAAATTTCTATCTTTGATACTTTGCAACAATGGAGGGTACAAATATAATGAATTGCATCAGCGCTTGTTCAAAACTGCCTGCAAATGAATAGAGATTCACCTCAAAACTTTTTTTTGTACATATTAAAACATACTAAAAATAAAATTAAAATATTTCATAAAAGTTCTTTAAAATAACGTAAGAAGTAAAGTATCACCATTGGTAAACAAAATCTGGTAAATGCAGTTTTTAAATAAATGCGCAAAAAAGAGAACATATCATTAAGCATATGCAAGTTTAAATGTTAGAAGGAAAAAAAACGTTGAGACTTTCCATAAGAAGACGTTTCTGTAGAATGACCCAAAGTTAAGATTTGCTGCTTTTCTCTGTCTCATGAAACTATAAGTTGAATTAAGGCTTCGAGGTCCTGGTTGGACAAAATAATCAATGCTATTTAACTCTTATAAACACCTTAATGGAACTAATAGTTTGCTGCAACCGAAACACTTGCACTGAACTCACAGTATGAATGAAGCAAAGTTCAACACTAGTGAGCACCAATTATGTTTCGGATTACCACAATAATTCATTTTATTTTATCCATTTCCATCACATCGCAGAAACATACAACAGACAAACTCATTCAGGTGTTTGTCCCTTCGATAGAAATATGCACAGATCTAATGATTAATCATTTCAGGAAGATTCATCTTTCTATCGTTTGCCTTTTGTCCTCTCCAGAACTGGGGGAGTGACTTCTCCTGTGTGGACCTCGTTCCATCTGACACTGTTCCAACTTCAGGTGAGACGATAGTCATCAGTTCATTATCAGCAGACAGTCGTTATGGGATTTGATGTCCTCTTCTATCCAGAGGCAACAAGCTGAAATGAAGACATGGCGCTGTACAAACACAAACTGTCAGTGAAAGTGATGGAATGAGCAGCACCATTCATCAACTGCATTTTCTCAATATCCTACGAACAGAAATGAAATGACACCAAGATCATTTAACAGATAATCACATGCACATAACTAGGGTTGCAAAATTCTGGGAATATTCAAAGTTTCAAAATTTACCATTGGAATATACGGGAATATATGGGAATATACGGGAATATGTGGGAATTAACTAGAGTAAACGGGAATAAAACTGGAAATGTTGTGGGTAATTTTGTACTTACTATATTTGCCTTGTCATATTAAGACAAAGCTATAAACATTATGTTTTATCATAGGATGATTTGAGCCCTGAGGAAACTTTGGGCACTTGACTAAATTCATCTGCATCTTTGTGTCGTTCTTAACAAAGGCCTTTGCACAGTATTTGCAAATGTACACAGCCTTTCCTTCTACATTGGCTGGGGTGAAAAGTCTCCACACATGAGATTGTTCTGTAGAATAAGATGAGAAAGAAGTTTGTAAAAAAACACTGATGCAATGCCAGAGATATAACAGTTAGCCAAACAATTTGAATCGTCTGTAAAAATATTTTTCAATTGATGGATAAATGAATAGTAATAGGCTAGATGGACAGATGAACAACCCTCAATCAGCATGCTAATATATTTTCCCCGTTATGTCATCGAAACTTACCTGACTAGTCCTGCACACTACAGCAGGCCTCAATAGCCCTGCTGTAGTGTTCAGGATGCTGGGAACTATCTCTGCATGTGATAGAGAAATGCACAGTGCAGGGTTGAAATTCAATGTGCAGCGTGTATCTATCAAATAGAGTTTTGAATGATTTATTTAGTGCTCATCGTTTAATTTGCCTATTTTGTTTTTCTTCCAAATTCCCAAAATGAACTTCCCATAGAAAGTTTCCGGAAATTTACCGAAAATGCTCCGCCCCTTTGCATCCCTACACATAACATACATAGTGGCTTTAAACTCTTTTTCCCCAATTACTGAAGGAGATGGTATAAATGTGACATAACACAGGAAGGATGATTGTGGTTTTATCTTGATGGTGAATCTCTTCTATGTTGTTTTATCTGTAGTTAACCAGCTGAGACCAGCAGACATCATGGTGGTGGCAGCGCTGGGAGACTCTTTAACGGTGAGAGTCAGAGCACAATGATTTCCATTTGATTGAGATTCACCAAGAGATGAAAGCTTTTGAAACAAGTCTTTAAATAAATGATATAATAGTAGCATATAAATAAATGCTTAACAGGTTATTAATTAGATTTTTTTTATAGTATCTAGAGTGTGTGTGTGTGTGTGTGTGTGTGTGTGTGTGTGTGTGTGTGTGTGTGTGTGTGTGTGTGATTGTGTGTGTTGGTTATTTTATGTCATTGAACTATGAACTCTCTAATCAATTCATTATCAGCCAGATAATTCCCATCAGTGATAAACTTCTCTTTTATGTTCTGGTTGTTTTTTCAAATCTCCGTCTCCGTCTGCTGTCTTCACGATGTGGTGCTGTTTTTCTGTGTCTTCACTTCTGTGGCTTGTTCTGTTTACAGCTCGGCACTGGAGCGAAAGCAAAGAACATCTTCAACATCAATAAAGAATATAAAGGAGTATCGTGGAGGTAACAGGAGTCTTTGTGGTGTAACTAACAGCCATTGTTATTGTTAAATTTCACAAATCACACAAATGTTTGTTGGGTTTTTCTTGCAGCATCGGGGGGGATAAGGATCTTGAGAGTGTCACAACTCTTCCAAGTGAGTTTAGACTTTTTAACCACGTTACTGGAAACTTTGGCAATATGATCTAGATCCCTGACACGACAACTGAACTTGTAATTGTAGTTTGGTGTAGTTTGTCCCTGTGGTTACACTTAGCTGACATGAATGTAGTAACAAGAGAGTTTATGTTGAATCCTTGCTACTTGCAGTAGATGGTAAAATAATTGTGGATGTTTTAACGGAACATGGGCAGGATTTTTCCTAGTAGCAGAATGCACAAGCAGGGTACGGCCCCTCGAGAGGCAATGGTTTCCCCAATGATAACTTCAGGAAGCCATACATCTTCAGTTAGCTTTAGACAAGTTGTTTCACAGTAGGATATTGGATCTTTCCCCTCAGACATCCTGAAGAAGTTCAACCCCTCCCTGAAGGGCTTTTCTACGGATACGGTTCTTTCCAAACAGAAGGGCTTCAACATGGCTACACCTGGAGCTAAAACCTCGTAAGTGCACACGTCTTTTTGGTTCCCCCACATGAGTAAAACCTCCGAACACACCAGATGTTATTTCTCACCTCCTCCTGCTTGGATTTGTTCTGTACAGAGAGATTCCAGCACAAGTGCAGGATCTCATCAAGGCCATGAGAGAGGATAAGGTGAGACGTCCTCAAATACGACTTTACTCTCTCCTTGTCTCATTCACACAGTGTGAAACTTAACTCTGATGTTGCTCATAAATCCTACACAGAAGGTGGATTTTGAAAAGGACTGGAAACTTGTGACAATATTTGTCGGGGGAAACGATCTTTGCCATTATTGCATAGACCAAGTAAGTGCTGTCAACGTTTTCTTACTTTACAGAAATATATTCTTTTCTGCAAGTTCTGAGATGGCAATATTAAAGTCCTTTACATATTTCTACAGAATACTCTGTCACCTAAGAACTACAGCCACAATCTTATGGTTGGCTTGGACATGCTCCACAAAGAGGTGAGTCACATTAACTATATAGAATTAATCTAATCTCTAAAGTGGAGTGTATTTTACTGTCTGTACTTCACCTTTATCTCTCGGAATCTTCAGGTACCGAGACTGTTGGTCAACGTTGTGGAAATTTTGGAGATACTTCCTTTGAAAACAGTTCATGGGAAGTCACTGCCCTGTTCTCTAGTGCCCAGGTTTGTTTTGTTTTAATCTGAGCGGAGGTTTCTGGCTTGTTTTCCATTATCTTAAATATCATTTACAATAACAGTACATAAAAAGTCTACAAGATCCTTTCTTTGGGGATATAACTGTACGTTTATATATGTTATAAAGAACAAGCTGTAAGAAAAGTACTTGATGCTATAATCAGGAGGAAAAGAGTTAAACGTTAACACAATATCCTCATCATACTTTTTCATTTCAAACGTCACTCTTTAAACAAACAAGTGTTTCTTTTGCAGGACCAGTTGTCCCTGTGTCATTAACCCAGTTGAAAACTCCCCGGAACTTGAAGAGATAAAACTAATCAATCATGAATACCAGGTATAAGCTTTTCCAATCAAAATTAACCAAAAATTCATGATAAGCAAATTAATCTGAACTCTAATTTATTCTTTTTATTAATCTCATTCCTAGATTGAGATCCAGCATCTTATTTCTGGAGATCGCTATGAGGGGAAAGAGGATTTTGCCGTCGTCCTTCAACCGTTTCTACACAATTCCTTTATCCCTCAATTTGGAGTGAGTTGCAGAGGCAGACGTATCAACACAAGCATCCACACACAAATAATGAAAGGTGCTCACGCTGAAAATCTGATCTTTTCGCCAGAAGGGAGAGGCGGACCCGAGTTTCTTCTCCGTGGACTGTTTCCACATCAGTGAGCGAGCCCACGCTGAGATGGCCATCGGCCTTTGGAACAACATGGTGAGTGCTGGGCGGTAACGGACCAAAGTGAAGCTGAGGGACCATGTGTTTTCAAGTGTATTTTGATTTGAGAGAATTTCTCTTTCTGTCTTAAACAGCTGGAGCCTGTCGGGAGAAAGCAGTCGTACAACAACTTCACGTACGATCGCTCCAAGATTCACTGTCCCTCTCAGGTATGAGGGGAGATTTCAGACAACAATCCACCACATCAGTCAATAAATTACACAAATTCATTAACTGCCTTTCCATATGCTTAGTTATTTTGTAAATTAGTTTATTTATTAAAACAGCTTGGGCATTTTTTTCAACGGTTTTCAAAAAGTCTAAATGTTTGACCTTCCCTACAGGCCAGTCCCTTCGTCTTCACCAAGATAAACAGCCTTCCACCTCCACCAGTAATCCTCCCACCTACTTCCAGTCCTACTTCAGCCGTCCCAGTGCTGAAGTGCCCCTCCTCTCTAGCCGTGTGGGTGCCAGTGGTCGCGGGACTCATCGGTTTACTGGCTGGCAGCATCGTCGCCTTCATGCTGTTCTCCTGCAGACGGAAAGACAAAGTGCACAGAGGAGTGGAAATGAAGGCCACCAACTTTTAATGCCAACTTTCTCATTGTCAACAGAAGCTCAAGCCTTAAAGCTGCATTAAGCCATTTTTATAAGATCATTTTTTAAGAGGACAGAAAGTAGGACAGTTTTTACTCTTGCTACTTGTTCAATTGACATTATTTGGTTCATCACCTCTTACCAGAACCATCTATGACTTTTTGTTTTGCCAGATGTTTGTCTCTCTCCTGCAGGTTTGCTGTATGTGATTTATTTAAACATAGACAGTAAATGAACATTCAGAAAGTTGTGGCTCAACACATAGGAAATAATATGTAGGAAAAACAGTAAAGGAATAAAACCTGCAAAGAGCTGTATACAGGTTTGTTATTCCTCTGTTGAACTGGCAGTACTGTTTCAGGTACTCAAATAATGAAACGCTAGTTTGAAAAATAATCTCTTAATTGCACAAGTATGTAAAATATGTGTCATTTTTTTTGAACTGCATAGAAATTGTGAAATATTCCAAATGTAATTTTTTGAAATTGCAGACTTTTGTACATTTGCCGTTATCATTTCTATTTATTGACAAAATAAAAATTCTAGAATAACCAAGTGAATCGTTACGTGTTTACTAGTCAATGGTGATGGAACTTCACAAGGCACTGAACTACATCTAGTTCGTCACTCTTTTTGCAGCGTGTGTCGTCAAATTGATGACGTTGTGTAGAATTCAGTGTAGAATTTACTGACATCTAGTGGTGAGGTTGCATGTTGCAGCTGAATACCCCTCATCTCACCCTCCCCTTTCAAACATGAAAGAGAACCTGTGGTAATCTCCAGTTGGCATAAAAACTGATGTTTAAATCAATAACAAAAGAGCAAACCCGGAATTCTACACAGTTCAGGAACGCTGCTCGGTCTCTGAGCCGCTGAACCAGCTCCTGACCAGACACTCACACAGAGTCCTGATTATACGGGCGGCTGTGGCTGAGGGGTAGAGTGGTCATCCTCCAACCTGAAGGTCGGCGGTTCGATCCCCATTCTGACCCATCTGGATGCTGAAGTGTCCTTGGGCAAGATGCTGAACCCTGAATGGCCCCCCCCCATAGAATAACAAAGTGCTGCGATTAGATGCACTGTATGAATTTGTGAGTGTGAAACTGTACTGTAAAGCGCTTTGAGTGGTCATTAAAGCGCTGTATACATACAAAACCATTTACCATTATCTCACAGCACAAACTACAGATATATACATTTTATATCTAACATGCATCGTGTTCTTTGTTCCCTAAAACAAAGAACAGCAGGAGACATGTATCGGAGGCCGAGGCTACACAACAAACTGATAACCTGATGATGCAGATGTGAACAAACCTGATAAAGCCTGACGCACAAACGGCTGTTCTCTCTCAAATACTATAGACAGACACTCATATATACAGTACACACATATAGAGTCATTGTTCTCTCCTCGGCAAACATGAAGCACACAGTGTACAGTGTGTGTAATCAATACTAATTGTGCGTCTCCTCCTCCTCAATCTGTGTCCCCGCCCAAGGACCGACCCTTCCTGAGGACGGAGGGAAACTCTCCTTCAAATAGCCCCAGCGATATGTCTCCTCTACTTCTCCCCGTGAGTAGGGATGTCGAGCCAAATTGAGGCAGTGGCCGTGTTGTTGTTTACTTCCTGTTTAGTTCTGACCGTGGATGTGCTCTGTGCGTCTGCTCAGTTCACAGGAACAGAGATGCCCTGCGAGGGCTTCAGCCCCTCGGCCTCCGCACCCTCCTCAGGTAAGATACTTTACACTTTATCAGAATTTAAACTCTCAATTGTCTTTAGAGGCTTTTTGTCATATTTCAAAATGCTACTTTGCAGTACTTTAACCCCATTGTACAGTATTTCTAGAAAGTTACATTGCTCTTTTATTATAGTAGAAGAGTAAAATTGATTTACAGTTCTTCTGAATGGCACTTGCTGTCTAATTAATGGAGTCTGATGTTATTCTGACTGACTGTTACTGTATTTTCCCAGTTCATGAGCTCAGGCCTGCAGACATCAACGTGGTGGCTGCTGTGGGAGACTCTCTGACAGTGAGTTGTTTTCTCATTCTCTGTGTTCTACATATCGAGATAGAAACATTCATCTAAAACAGTCGTTCCCAAACTGAAGAAGGCCGCGGCCCAATTTGAAAACTGAAAAATTTGTGCGGCCCACCCACACCTTTGATCACAACTATATGATCCACACACGGGACTAGAATCATGCATATTATAAATCTTATAGAACAAATAGTTCTATATGAACGCAGGCATATACAGTGCTAATCCAATAACTTCCACATTTAAGCATAACAATTTGCAAAGCAGCCTTTGTAAAAAAAACATTAATTGCAAATAGGGTATTGTTAGACATATATTCTTACAGTTTGTATAACAGAGCACAACAAGGATATCCGGGAGAAGACAAACACATTTGAGGCATAACCAAATATACAGGTGTTTGAGTCCCCCCCCCCAAAAAAAATAAAATAAACGCTTGCGATCACATAATATCCTTTAACTGACATTAGCATTGGAATTCCTCGAGTCTGACACCTCGAGCAGTTTATCTCTATATACTTGATAATGAATCACATACCGCGTGAAGTGACATTGGCTCCGATGCTCTCTCTGTGTAATTTTAAAGATGCTCGGGGCTTGGATAAATATTGTTCATGTTTAGTTTATAAACGGCGGCGGTGCACTTTACATTGTCCCAGGGTCATGTTAGCTAACGTCTCAGCACACAGCACAGACACACAGGCTTGGGGGTTGTCCACTGGGCCTCCGACAGGTCCTCACTTTCTGCGAGTCCTCTTTTTAGTTTTGAATGATCCAGTTTGACTGTGATTCCCCGTCGTCATTTGCAGCTTTCCACTGCTCCATCTTGCTCGATACAGCAGATAACAAAGTTCTCCCTCACCTGTGATTCCCAAATAATGATGGGTCCAAGTGTTAATGTGACGGTCAGCAAATACGACGACACCTGCTATATAGGTCAAATAAAATAAGAACAATGTGGAATTTAAATCTCATGTCTTTGTTTCATTACCTGTGATGATAAGTGTTTTTGAATCAATCATAAATATTTGGTGGTATTAAACGCTGACTGACAAATCTGAATCTTTTTTATCTATTTATTTTCTGGTGATCTTTCAGGACCCACCTGCAGTGGCTTCACAGCCCACCAGGAGGCTGCGGCCCACACTTTGGGAATGACTGATTTAAAATAAGCAAATAGAAAAAATAGAGATTACATCCTAAAAGACGTATTATGATCTTTCACTCTAAAATGTACTAAATATGCAATGATAGCACCCAGTGGTATCTCAGAGATTGATTCAACACAGTTTCTGAATCCGCCCTGATGACTAGTAACCACAGTTCATAAGATTTATAAAGTCAGAATTTTTAGGTCGTGAATTTTTGAGTTATAAATGAGATATGATGAGATAATTATACATTAATCAGTAATCAAAATGAGCTTTGATTAGATAGTTATTTGGCTCAGTCTGACAGAAAGATCTAAAGGTCTCAGCTGACATGTTGACCAAGAGTTCATACTACATAATAATGCAGAACAGTGGCCCAACAATAAGATGGAATCTTATTTTAACATCTTCAAATAAAGTAGATAATCTAGACAAATCTTGTAAATCTGGAAAGGTATGGTTCTGTGTCATCACGACACTTAAAAAATGTCGGTTTCTTCCTCCATCAGGCAGGAACTGGTATCGCAGGCAACAACATCCTGGACGTCTTTCGTGAGTACAGGGGTTTGTCCTGGAGGTGAGTTTTTCCTGGATATAAAAAACTAAAGCTTTCAACTCATTCACTGAGAAAATAAACTTAAAGACGTTATTTTCCTCCTTAGCATCGGTGGAGATGACAACCTCACCACTGTCACCACTCTGCCCAGTGAGTCTCTCTCTCTCCATAACGTTATGACCCTCTAATCCAGGGGTGTCCAAACTTTTTGTCCCGAGGGCCACATACAGACAAAAATACGAAGGACTGGGCCACTCACACCGCCACGCCCCCCTGCCCTGGAGCAGAGTGTTGACAGTGCTACACAACAGACTGATACATTGATGCGCGCGTCGCCCAATTTTTCTGACTATACAACAAAGCTACGCAAGCCTCATGCAGCCCGCAGGCTGTGATTGGTCTGTTAACTACATCCTTTCCGGAGTCACATTTCCGGTTTCATGCCTCATAATAGCGGCAGCTGTCCCTCAGAACTCCGCAATTGGGGCGCACTGTCATCAGTCCGCTCCAGGGAAGGGGGCGTGGCCCAACCTTCATATTCTTTTCTGTATGTGGCCCTTGGAATAAAAAGTTTGGACACCCCTGATGTAGACTCTTAAAAACACAACCACCTTGTTTTATTACCAAACTGTGTCTTTTCTCTTGTAGAAGACATCTTGAAGTATTACAATGGCAAGCTGACGGGCTTCTCTGTTGGTATTGGCAAGGAGGAGACTCCTCAGGCTTTTCTCAACCAGGCTGTGGGAGGAGCCAAAAGCAAGTGAGTACTCCTGGAGGCAGCAGCTTCCTGGTTTTGGTATTATCGTCACAAAATACGAGACTAAAATATCAGATGAAACTACTTTACCATAAAATATAAAAGAAAATGGGATTTGAATATAAACGACACTAAAAATAATCTTTAGCTAAATGTAGTTTTAACTGCATCACACTTCTCAGCCTCCCTGGTAAGGTCTACTCCAAGGTGCTGGAAAGGAGGGTTCGGCCGATCGTCGAACCTCAGATTGAAGAGGAACAATGCGGTTTTCGCCCCGGACGTGGAACTACAGACCAGCTCTTCACTCTCGCAAGGATCCTGGAGGGGGCCTGGGAGTATGCCCATCCGGTCTACATGTGTTTTGTGGATCTGGAGAAGGCGTATGACCGGGTCCCCCGGGAGAAACTGTGGGAGGTGCTGCGGGAGTATGGGGTAAGGGGGTCTATCCTCAGGGCCATCCAATCCCTGTACTCCCAAAGCGAGAGCTGTGTTCGCGTCCTCGGCAGCCAGTCAGTTTCGTTCTCAGTGGATGCTGGTCTCCGCCAGGGCTGCGCCTTGTCACCAATCCTGTTTGTGATATACATGGACAGGATATCGAGGCGTAGTCGTGGTGGGGAGGGGTTGCAGTTCGGTGGTCTGAGGATCTCGTCACTGCTTTTTGCAGATGACGTGGTCCTCATTGGATCATCGACCTGTGACCTTCAGCACTCACTGGATCGGCTGGTGGCCGAGTGTGAAGCGGCTGGGATGAGGATCAGCACCTCTAAATCTGAGGCCATGACTCTTAGCAGGAAACCGATGGATTGCTTACTCCGGGTAGGAAATGAGTCCTTAGCCCAAGTGAAGGAGTTCAAGTACCTTGGGGTCTTGTTCGCGAGTGAGGGTACTATGGAGCGTGAGATTGGCCGGAGAATCGGAGCAGCGGGGGCGGTATTGCGTTCGCTTTACCGCACCGTTGTAACGAAAAGAGAGCTGAGCCGCAAGGCAAAGCTCTCGATCTACCGGTCGATCTTCGTTCCTATCCTCACCTATGGTCATGAGGACTGGGTGATGACCGAAAGGACGAGATCACGGGTACAAGCGGCCGAGATGAGTTTTCTCAGAAGGGTGGCTGGCGTCTCCCTTAGGGATAGGGTGAGAAGCTCAGCCATCCGTGAGGAACTCGGATTAGAGCCGCTGCTCCTTCACTTAGAAAGGAGTCAGCTGAGGTGGTTCGGGCATCTGGTAAGGATGCCCACTGGGCGCCTTCCTTGGGAGGTGTTTCAGGCACGTCCAGTGGGGAGGAGACCTCGGGGAAGACCCAGGACTAGGTGGAGAGATTATATCTCAACACTGGCCTGGGAACGCCTCGGGATCCCCCCGTCAGAGTTGGTCAATGTGGCCCGGGAAAGGGAAGTCTGGGGCCCCCTGCTTGAGCTGCTCCCCCCGCGACCCGACCCCGGATAAGCGGATGAAAATGAGATGATGAGATGAGTTTTAACTGCAAGAGTAAAGTCTTTGAAAATTCATTGCGATATTTTGTTCTGTTTGCTTTTTGAGGGACATACCATCACAGGTTCGAACCCTGGTGGCGAGGATGAAGAACGACTCTGTGAGTTCAGAGACATGTATTCATTTATTTTCACTCTGCACTCTAAAATCATGTTGTACTTGTATGTGTTATATCTGATTGGAGAATGAAAACACCTGTAACATGTCAGCATGACTAATCATTTGAAACAAGGAACATCCACCTTTAGCTTTTACAGTTCAGACATGAAGAAAAAAAAGTACTAACTGCATCACGTGACCATGTTTCATCTTCTTTTTTGTCCAGAGAATCAATTTTGAAACCGATTGGAAAGTGATCACATTGTTCATCGGAGGAAACGACATCTGTGACCACTGCCTTAACTCTGTGAGTAACCTACTAAGATCAGGTCGCTGTCAGAGGCGTCAACAACACAACATTAAAACATCCTCTTCTCTTCACAGCTGCTCTATTCTGCAGAGAGTTATGTTCAGAATGTCCGTGAGAGTCTGGATTATCTGCACAAACAGGTAAACAAACCAGACTTTGCACTGGACATGTGTTTTTACTAGTGCTGTCAGTTAAACGCGTTATTAACGGCCCTACACAGTTCTGTGTTTAATTTATTTCAAAGTAGGCCGACACTAACCTGTGTATTTTGTTTGTTTGTTTTTTTGTTGCCTGTCTGTTTGAGTAGCTGGCTGAAAGCAAAGAAGTAGTAGGCTTACCTTTTATTAGTAACCTAACTGTTACTGTTCATGGTTTCTGAAATAAGAGGCCTGACTGCCATGTTAACAGCAAACTTAAATAAAAGAAAATATTAAGCCATGGTTTAACTGCACTATTGGCTGAGTCCTGTTTGGCAATGTTCTTTTTCAATAAAATAAAACATTTGCATAAAGCATAAAGCAAGCCAATCCACTTTTCCATGTTGATAAGAGCATTAAAACGGAAAAAAAGGGACATTTATAATAGATACAAAATTGCGATTAATTGCTATTAATTTTGAGTTAACTATGACATAAATGCGATTAATCGCGATTAAATATTTTAATTGTTTGACAGCACTAGTTTTTACTGTCAGGTCCCTCGAGCTGTGGTGAACCTGATAGAGCCTCTGCACATCCTCGGCCTGAGGGAAATGCACATGGACCCTTCACTTAAATGTCCAACTTACCTCATGGAGTGAGTATCACTTCTCTCTGACTTTGGAATGACTTGTTAATTCATTCAAGTTAAGAATGATTAAGAAAATTTACTTCTATCACTGTCATTATTCTTTTTTGTTATATTTCATTTTCTTAAGGAGAATTACATATTATATTAACTAAATGTACTATTCTTGAATTCTCTTATTTTACTTAATATATAAAGGTCAGTTGGCTCTGACACTAAGAATCCCATGTTGTTATTAAGTATACGACAATAAACATGACTCCTACTTGTGTAATCAAATAAATAATAAAATTCTTACAGTGATTTAGAACCATGTTATCTCTCCTTTGACAGAATTATATGCCCCTGCGTTGTTTTGCCAAAGGCCAACTCTAAAACTCTAAAGTTGGAGGACACCAACAGAATGTATCAGGTGAGAAAACACCTTGAACGTCAAATTAATGTCCTCCGCATCTTCCGGCTCCGGCTCCGGCTACGGCTCCTACTCCGACTCCGTCTCTCTCTCTTGCTCTCGCTCTCTCTCTCTCTCCCTCTCTCCCTCTCTCCCTCTCTCTCTCCCTCTCTCCCTCTCTCCCTCCCTCCCTCCCTCTCTCCCTCTCTCTCTCTCTCCCTCTCTCTCTCTCGCTCTCCCTCTCTCTCTCGCACTCTCGCTCTCTCTCTCCCTCTCTCCCTCTCTCCCTCTCTCCCGCTCTCTCTCTCTCTCTCTCTCCCTCTCTCTCTCTCTCCCTCTCCCTCTCTCTCTCTCTCTCTCTCTCACTCCCTCTCTCGCTCTCTCGCTCTCTATCTCCCTCTCTCCCTCTCTCCCGCTCTCTCACTCTCTCGCTCTCTCCCTCTCTCTCTCTCTCTCCCTCTCCCTCTCCCTCTCTCCCTTACTCTCTATCTCTCTATCTCTCTCTCTCTCTCTCTCTCTCTCTCCCTCTCTCTAAGGGTTTGCTGCATGAGCTCGTGGAGTCCAGCCTCTAGGACACTCGCTCAGACTTCACTGTGGTCATCCAGCCTTTCCTCAGGGATATCATTCTGCCCAGACTCCCGGTAACAATGACAACTCAAAACAAAGCTCTCCTGAGAATCATCAGTCACAGCGTCGTGGCTACATAGTGCATTCTCAAATCATCACTAATTCATTTCAAAGTCACTTAATTTAAAGAACTAGTACGTTTGATTTTTGAATTTCTTGTACGAGGTGTTTGGAAACCATTCATTTGCAGCTCTGTTTTTTTAATTTTCATTGAATGCTCTAGCAGTTAGGTTTTTCTACGTCTTGCACCATCCTGTGTCACACCGGTCAAAACACTCCTACATCTCACTGCTCTGATCGGTGAAGTAAATACATATACTTGCATCTTCTCCGCAGGATGGCCGTCCCAATCGCTCCTTCTTCAGTGCCGACTGCTTCCACCTCACCCAGAAGGCCCATACCATGTTAGCTCGCTCCCTGTGTGACATGTTTACATCCATAGCACCTTAGTCTCAGACTTTTTAAATACTATTTGATATGTTTATCTTTAATTCTCTCCCTTTTTGGATTGATCTTTGACCTAGGGAATAATCTCTGACCTGCTAATGGATGGGTAAAGAAGGAATGTTCGTTAGCAGGCATCTTCAGCTTTAGGTACCAAACATGTCCATATTTAGTCAGAGGCCCTATGTGTGACGTCATTTTATCTCTAGTTTTGGGGGTAAGCATCTCCCCTATAAGAATCCTTGTCTTAAAGCGGCAAGGCAGACTTCACTATTGGCGTGTGATTTCTCCGGGTATACCATGGTGCCCGTCTGACCTGTGAAACTTCAGTTTAACAAACGTTTTTATACAAACAACAACGAGGTCCGCTGAGATTCCTTCATCAACATCAACTTCAACAACAACATCGACATCTCGGCTGCATAGAATATACCCTAGTAGCGAAAACGACTTTTCCAAACAGCACATTTCTCTCTTGCATCCAGCTACATTAAAGGGGACATATTATGCCCACTGTCCTACACATATATTTCTGTATCTGTTTGTTGTGTTTCTTCATTGAAGCTACAATTTTTATAAATACTACACCTTCTGATAAAGATGTACATTATTTAAATACATGCATAAGATATGTGTGTATACACTTTAATTGTATGTGTATATTTCTTCATACAGGGCATATATTCTGAGCGCACACACACAAACACACATGCAAACACATCCAGTTTCACGTCTTAAATCTACCCTTAGCATATTTCAGGTTGTTAAAATCATTTTAAGTCACTGTCCTACACATATATTTCTGTATCTGTTTGTTGTGTTTCTTCATTGAAGCTACAATTTTCAAACTATTACACCTTCTGATAAAGATGTACATTATTTAAATACATGCATTAGATATGTGTGTATACACTATATAATTGTATGTGTATACTTATTCATAGAGGGCATATATTCTTAGCGCACACACACACATGGATCGTGGAGGGGCTACAGCTCTGGAGGCTAACACTGCTGGAACTTTTGCGGAGAAATGCACTTAAAACCGCGGGTATGAGTTTATTGAGCAACGGAGGTGGCAACGAGCTAATGGTGACCGGCACCGGTGCGTGCAGCTCGGGGTGCGTGGAGCAAATCTGTACGGGCCACAAAAGTTATGAGGCGCAGCAACAATATAAAACAATATAAAAAAAATTGAAAGTGTCTTTAAATATCTTTAATAAAATGAATTGATAAATGCTGCATATAAATCAATGCTTAACAGGTTATTCGTTTGTATTTTATATATATATATATTGTTGTTATTATATTTATATATATATATATATGTTCGTACTATCCACTCCAGCAGCACAAGAACACTTTCATTCCAGACACTGACACAATCACATCATTGTATTCTGTACCATAGGGTCAGACCCATTCATGTACCTGTATCTGCAATGTTCTACCTATGTATATGTGTTTTATGTATGTATGTCGGTTAAGTGTATAAGTGTATAAGCTACTGGATGACCTAAATTTCCCACGGGATTAATAAAGTATCCATCCATCTATCTATATAGTATCTGGTGTGTGTGTGTGTGTGTGTGTGTGTGTTAAATGGAAACATTACACATTATCACCATCAGTGAAACCGTCGGTTATTTGATGTCATTGAACTATGAACTCTTCAATCACTTCATTATCAGCCAGATAATATGTTCTGGTTGTTTATTTTAAATCTCTGTCTGCGTCTCGCTGTTTTCTCGATGTCGTGCTGTTTTTCTGTGTCTTCACTTCTGTGGCTTGTTCTTTTTACAGCTCGGCACTGGAGCAAAAGCAAAGAACATCTTTAACATCAATAAAGAATATAAAGGAGTATCGTGGAGGTAGCAGGAGTCTTTGTGGTGTAAATTACAGCAACTTTAATTGTTACATTTCACAAATCACACCAATGTTTGTTGGGTTTTTATTCCAGCATCGGGGGGGATGAGGATCTCGAGACTATCACAACTCTCCCAAGTGAGTTTATACTTTTTAACCACATTACTGGACAATTTGGCAATATGATTTAGATCCCTGACATGACAACTGAACTTGTAATTGTAGATTGTTTTGGTTTGTTCCTGTTGTTACACTAAGCTGACATGTTTATAATGCGTATGCTTGTCACGTGAAAAGACAACAGAGCACCGTTGTATAAAGCACTTGAAAGCCAAACTTGAGTAAAAGTACAGATATCTTAACTGAAAGTGACTTCTGTGAAAGTAAAAGTCACCCGTCAGAAAATGACTAGCTCGCATTAAAGGTAGTCAAGTATCAAAAATATCTGGAGTTGAAATGTACTTCAGTATCAAAAGTAATAGTACAAGTATCAAAATTAAAAATGCAAAGTGCTTTTTATAGTAGGCCTATACAGACACAAAACAACCCAAAATGTTTCTCCTCAAGATTTATTTCAACTGACTGAAAAATTATAACAACAATATACATATAATGTATAATTTTACAAATTTTGAACCCTAGATGCTGAGGTTCAAATAGAAATGCACCAGAGCATCTGAACTTCTAGAGACAAGAAAGAATCAACACAACAGAATAAACAACTGCTCTTGTGTCAGCCTAACAACATTAATAAACCACAGTATAACCACTAATAAATTCTGTACATGTCACTAGACATGGACCTATCATCAGTAGCAGGAGTGATACATAATGCCCCTTATGTTAACTCAGCATACGGAAACAAGTTCTAGGTTCGGTGGAGCGCCGAGATGATGATCAAACTGGACTCTAGAGGAAGTAAAACTCGTAACAAAGTTTCTGAAGGTGAACCTTCGGAGGGATTATTACCGGAACAGCCTGCTCGACCCCGGTCGACCAAGTCAGCCCGACCAACCTCTGGACGCTTGGGGTCTCGAGCTGCCCCCCCGACGGCAAACACGTCGCCTGGCCTGCCCATCTCCCAAGGCAGCGGGCACACGAGTGAGAGGTGCGCCGTGCGTAAAGGCGTGCGTTGCGCCAACCTCCGCTGCTCAAGTAACGAGCCAGATTTGAGAATGTAAGAAGTAGAAAGTGCAGAAAGTGTTCAAATGTGTAGAGTAAATGTAAAAAGTCGTCAGGAAAATAAATACTCAAGTAAAGTACAGATATACAGATATACTTGCAGTAGATGTTAAAAAAATTGTGGATGTTTTAACGGAACATGGGCAGGATTTCTCCCAGTAGCAGAATGCACAAGCAGGGTACGGCCCCTCGACAGGCAATGGTTTCCCCAATGATAACTTCAGGAAGCCACGCATGTTCAGTTAGCTTCAGACAAGTTGTTTCACAGTAGGATATTGGATCTTTCCCCTCAGACATCCTGAGGAAGTTCAACCCCTCCCTGAAGGGCTTTTCTACGGATACGGTTCTTTCCAAACAGAAGGGCTTCAACATGGCTACACCCGGAGCTAAGACCTCGTAAGTGCACACGTCTTTTTGGTTCCTCCACATGAGTAAAACCTCCGAACACACCAGATGTTATTTCTCACCTCCTCCTGCTTGGATTTGTTCTGTACAGAGAGATTCCAGCACAAGATCAGGATCTCATCAAGGCCATGAGAGAGGATAAGGTGAGACGTCCTCAAATACGACTTTACTCTCTCCTTGTCTCATTCACACAGTGTGAAACTTAACTCTGATGTTGCTCATAAATCCTACACAGAAGGTGGATTTTGAAAAGGACTGGAAACTTGTGACAATATTTGTCGGGGGAAACGATCTTTGCCATTATTGCATAGACCAAGTAAGTGCTCCTCCACGTTTTCTTACTTTACAGAAATATATTCTTTTCTGCAAGTTCTGAGATGGCAATATTAAAGTCCTTTACATATTTCAACAGAATACTCTGTCACCTAAGAACTACAGCCACAATCTTATGGTTGGCTTGGACATGCTCCACAAAGAGGTGAGTCACATTAACAATATAGAATTAATCTAATCTCTAAAGTGGAGTGTATTTTACTGTCTGTACTTCACCTTTATCTCTCGGAATCTTCAGGTACCGAGACTGTTGGTCAACGTTGTGGAAATTTTGGAGATACTTCCTTTGAAAACAGTTAATGGGAAGTCACTGCCTTGTTCTCTAGTGCCCAGTGTCAGGTTCTGTCAGTTTAGTTTGTGTATTTCTGTCTCTGTGTTTTCTGTTTCCTGTTTTATTTTGTAGTCTCTGTTCCTTGTGGGTGGTTTCTGTCTTCACTTCCTGTCTTTGTGATTGTGTTTCTAACTCCTCATGTGTTGCACCTGTGGCCAATTACCCCTGCCTTCCCTATGGGTATTTAAGCCTCTGTCTTTCCCCTTGTCCTCTGTCGGGTTGTCTGTTTTTCAAGCCTTGTTCCATGTTGCGGTTCTTGCTGTGTTCCATGTTGCTGTTTTTCCTGAGTCTATTAAGCTTCCTTGTGTTTTTGTCTTCTTGTTCTAGTTCATCTCTTTTCAGTGTTTCAATTCCTTTAGTGTTTGTTTTGCGTTTCGTTAAGTTAAAGTCTCTTTTTGTATTAAATACACCTTTTGTTATATACCTCTGCTACTGGGTCCATCTCCTTTCCTCAAGTCGTGACAGTACAACCCGACCAAACTATGGACCCAGCAGAGGTTACTTTATTTTTGGAAGACGTTATTATTTTGATTTGATGTCGGAGCTGGAGTGGGGACGCTCAAACCCTTTTGAGGGAACCCGTCTGGCTCTAGGAGGACCCCGCAGCCTCCAAAAAGGTTCTGGTGTGTGGGGTAGACGCTGGAGGGGGGGCATCCACAGCAGCAGCCTCTCCCTTCAGCAGTCTAATCAGAGGCACCAGCCACATCCAGCCCCGACTGGGTCCCAGCCACAGCCAGTCCCTGCTCCGCGCCGGAGGCTCTCGGCTGACGTCCCCTGTGTTCTGGCGTCGGAGATCCTCGCAGTGCCAGCTCCAGCCCTTGCTCCAGTCCCTGCTCCAGTGCCTGCTCCGCGCCGGAGGCTCACGGCTGACGTCCCCTGTGTTCCGGCGTCAGAGGTCCTCGCGGTGCCAGCTCCAGTCCATGCTCCAGTACTTGCTCCAGTGCCTGCTCCGCGCCGGAGGCTCTTGGCTGACTTCCCCTGTGTTCCGGCGTCGGAGGTCCTCGCGGTGCCAGGTCCAGTCCTTGCTCCAGTCCTTGCTCCAGTCCTTGCTCCAGTACCCTTTTGATTTGAGAGAATTTGTCTTTCTTTCTTTACAGCTGGAGCCTGTCGGGAGAAAGCAGTCGTACAACAACTTCACGTACGATCGCTCCAAGATTCACTGTCCCTCTCAGGTATGAGTGGAGATTTCAGACAACAATCCACCACATCAGTCAATAAATTACACAAATTAATTTACTGCCTTTCCATATGCTTAGTTATTTTGTAAATTAGTTTATTTATTAAAACAGCTTGGGCATGTTTTTCAACGGTTTTCAAAAAGTCTAAATGTTTGACCTTCCCTACAGGCCAGTCCCTTCGTCTTCACCAAGATAAACAGCCTTCCACCTCCACCAGTAATCCTCCGACCTACTTCCAGTCCTACTTCAGCCGTCCCAGTGCTGAAGTGCCCCTCCTCTCTGGCCGTGTGGGTGCCAGTGGTCGCGGGACTCATCGGTTTACTGGCTGGCAGCATCGTCGCCTTCATTCTGTTCTCCTGCAGACGGAAAGACAAAGTGCACAGAGGAGTGGAAATGAAGGCCACCAACTTTTAATGCCAACTTTCTTATTGTCAACAGAAGCTCAAGCCTTAAAGCTGCATTAAGCCATTTTTATAAGATCATTTTTTAAGAGGACAGAAAGTAGGACAGTTTTTACTCTTGCTACTTGTTCAATGCACATTATTTGGTTCATCACCTCTTACCAGATCCATCTGTGAGTTTTGTTTTGTCTCTCTCCTGCAGGTTTGCTGTATGTGTTTTATTTAAACATAGACAGTAAGTGAACATTCAGAAAGTTGTGGCTCAACACATAGGAAATAATATGTAGGAAAAACAGTAAAGGAATAAAACCTGCAAAGAGCTGTAGACAGGTTTGTTATTCCTCTGTTGAACTGGCAGTACTGTTTCAGGTACTCAAATAATGAAACGCTAGTTTGAAAAATAATCTCTTAATTGCACAAGTATGTAAAATATGTGTCATTTGTTTTGTACTGCATAGAAATTGTGAAATATTCCAAATGTAATTTTTTGAAATTCCAGACTTTTGTACATTTTCCGTTATCATTTCTATTTATTGACAAACTAAAAATTCTAGAATAACCAAGTGAATCGTTACGTGTTTACTAGTCAATGGTGATGGAACTTCACAAGGCACTGAACTACATCTAGTTTGTCACTCTTTTTGCAGCGCGTGTGTCGTCAAATTGATGACGTGTAGAATTCAGTGTAGAATTTACTGACATCTAGTGGTGAGGTTGCATGTTGCAGCTGAATACCCCTCATCTCATCCTCCCCTTTCAAACGTGAAAGAGAACCTGTGGTAGCCTCCAGTTGGCATAAAAACTGATGTTTAAATCAATAACAAAAGATCAAACCCGGAATTCTACACAGTTCAGGAACGCTGCTCGGTCTCTGAGCCGTTGAACCAGCTCCTGACCAGACACTCACACAGAGTCCTGATTATACGGGCGGCTGTGGCTGAGGGGTAGAGTGGTCGTCCTCCAACCTGAAGGTCGGCGGTGCGATCCCCAGTCTGACCCATCTGGATGCTGAAGTGTCCTTGGGCAAGATGCTGAACCCTGAATGGCCCCCCCATAGAATAACAAAGTGCTGCGATTAGATGCACTGTATGAATTTGTGAATGTGAAACTGTACTGTAAAGCGCTTTGAGTGGTCATTAAAGCGCTGTATACATACAAAACCATTTACCATTATCTCACAGCACAAACTACAGATATATACATTTTATATCTAACATGCATCGTGTTCTTTGTTCCCTAAAACAAAGAACAGCGGGAGACATGTATCGGAGGCCGAGGCTACACAACAAACTGATAACCTGATGATGCAGATGTGAACAAACCTGATAAAGCCTGACGCACAAACGGCTGTTCTCTCTCAAATACTATAGACAGACACACATATATACAGTACACACATATAGAGTCATTGTTCACTCCTCGGCAAACATGAAGCACACAGTGTACAGTGTGTGTAATTAATACTAATTGTGCGTCTCCTCCTCCTCAATCTGTGTCCCCGCCCAAGGACCGACCCTTCCTGAGGACGGAGGGAAACTCTCCTTCAAATAGCCCCAGCGACGTGTCTCCTCTACTTCTCCCCGTGAGTAGGGATGTCGAGCCAAATGGAGGCAGTGGCCGTGTTGTTGTTTACTTCCTGTTTAGTTCTGACCGTGGATGTGCTCTGTGCGTCTGCTCAGTTCACAGGAACAGAGATGCCCTGCGAGGACTTCAGCCCCTCGGCCTCCGCACCCTCCTCAGGTAAGATACTTTATCAGAATTTAAACTCTCAATTGTCTTTAGAGGCTTTTTGTCATATTTCAAAATACAACTTTGCAGTTCTTTAACCCCATTGTACAGTATTTCTAGAAAGTTACATTGCTCTTTTATTATAGTAAAAGAGTAAAATTGATGTACAGTGCTTCTGAATGGCACGTGCTGTCTAATTAATGGAGTCTGATGTTATTCTGACTGACTGTTACTGTATTTTCCCAGTTCATGAGCTCAGGCCTGCAGACATCAACGTGGTGGCTGCTGTGGGAGACTCTCTGACAGTGAGTTGTTTTCTCATTCTCTGTGTTCTACATATCGAGATAGAAACATTCATCTAAAACAGTCGTTCCCAAACTGAAGAAGGCCGCGGCCCAATTTGAAAACTGAAAAATTTGTGCGGCCCAGCCACACATTTGATCACAACTATATGATCCACACACGGGACTAGAATCATGCATATAATAAATCTTATAGAACAAATAGTTCTATATGAACGCAGGCATATGCAGTGCTAATCCAATAACTTCCACATTTAAGCATAACAATTTGCAAAGCAGCCTTTGTAAAAAAAACATTAATTGCAAATAGGGTATTGTTAGACATATATTCTTACAGTTTGTATAACAGAGCACAACAAGGATATCCGGGAGAAGACAAACACATTTGTGTTTGGCAAATATACAGGTCTTTCAGCCCCCCCCCCTAAAAAAATTTGCTATCACATAATGTCCTTTAACTGACATTAGCATTGGAATTCATCGAGTCTGACACCTCGAGCAGTTTATCTCCATATACTTGATAATGAATCACATACCGGGTGAAGTGACATTGTGTCCCCTGTAACTCCCCCGATGAGAGGGCTGATGATGCCGCGTAGCTGGCTCCGATGCTCTCTCTGTGTAATTTTAAAGATGCTCGGGGCTTGGATAAATATTGTCCATGTTTAGTTTATAAACGGCGGCGGTGCACTTTACATTGTCCCAGGGTCATGTTAGCTAACGTCTCAGCACACAGCACAGACACACAGGCTTGGGGGTTGTCCACTGGGCCTCCAACAGGTCCTCACTTTCTGCGAGTCCTCTTTTTAGTTTTGAATGATCCAGTTTGACTGTGATTCCCCGTCGTCATTTGCAGCTTTCCACTGCTCCATCTTACTCGATACAGCAGATAACAAAGTTCTCCCTCACCTGTGATTCCCAAATAATGATGGGTCCAAGTGTTAATGTGACGGTCAGCAAATACGACGACACCTGCTATATAGGTCAAATAAAATAAGAACAATGTGGAATTTAAATCTCATGTCTTTGTTTCATTACCTGTGATGATAAGTGTTTTTGAATCAATCATAAATATTTGGTGGTATTAAACGCTGACTTACAAATCTGAATCTTTTTTATCTATTTATTTTCTGGTGATCTTTCAGGGCCCACCTGCAGTGGCTTCACAGCCCACCAGGAGGCTGCGGCCCACACTTTGGGAATGACTGATTTAAAATAAGCAAATAGAAAAAATAGAGATTACATCCTAAAAGACGTATTATGATCTTTCACTCTAAAATGTACTAAATATGCAATGATAGCACCCAGTGGTAACTCAGAGATTGATTCAACACAATTTCTGAATCCGCCCTGATGACTAGTAACCATAGTTCATAAGATTTATAAAGACAGAATTTTTAGGTTGTGAATTTTTGAGTTATAAATGAGATATGATGAGATAATTATACATTAATCAGTAATCCAAATGAGCTTTGATTAGATAGTTATTTGGCTCAGTCTGACAGAAAGATCTAAAGGTCTCAGCTGACATGTTGACCAAGAGTTCATACTACATAATAATGCAGAACAGTGGCCCAACAATAAGATGGAATCTTATTTTAACATCTTCAAATAAAGTAGATAATCTAGACAAATCTTGTAAATCTGGAAAGGTATGGTTCTGTGGCATCACGACACTTAAAAAATGTCGGTTTCTTCCTCCATCAGGCAGGAACTGGTATCGCAGGCAACAACATCCTGGACGTCTTTCGTGAGTACAGGGGTTTGTCCTGGAGGTGAGTTTTTCCTGGATATAAAAAACTAAAGCTTTCAACTCATTCACTGAGAAAATAAACTTAAAGACGTTATTTTCCTCCTTAGCATCGGTGGAGATGACAACCTCACCACTGTCACCACTCTGCCCAGTGAGTCTCTCTCTCTCCATAACGTTATGACCCTCTAATCCAGGGGTGTCCAAACTTTTTGTCCCGAGGGCCACATACAGACAAAAATACGAAGGACTGGGCCACTCACACCGCCACGCCCCCCTGCCCTGGAGCAGAGTGTTGACAGTGCTACACAACAGACATTGATGCGCGCGTCGCCCAATTTTTCTGACTATACAACAAAGCTACGCAAGCCTCACGCAGCCCGCAGGCTGTGATTGGTCTGTTAACTACATCCTTTCCGGAGTCACATTTCCGGTTTCATGCCTCATAATAGCGGCAGAAACCACTGAAGATTTAGAACAATGAATATGGACTAAGTAGAAGAGCGTTTGGCAGAAGAGATCGTAAAGTAGGACCACTTGTATAACCCGTCACTGACTGGCGGGTTTGCCCACCAGAAAAAGGCTTTAGAAGCAGCAGTGGCGATGTAAATAAACAGTCGACGACGACTGCCACAAAGACTGAAGACGTCTTCGACAAAAAAGCCGGCCTTCAGTGAAATGTAATGTAATGTTATGGACTATGGCCCACTATATGCACTTCTCAGTTTAGACCATAGGTGGCGCCCAATCACCCCTGACCTGCCAGCTGTCCCTCAGAACACTGTAATTGAGGCGCACTGTCATCAGTCCGCTCCAGGGAAGGGGGCGTGGCCCAACCTTCATATTCTTTTCTGTATGTGGCCCTTGGAATAAAAAGTTTGGATACCCCTGATGTAGACTCTTAAAAACACAACCACCTTGTTTTATTACCTAACTGTGTCTTTTCTCTTTTAACAGACATCTTGAAGTATTATAACAGAAACCTGACGGGCTTCTCTGTTGGTATTGGCAAGGAGGAGACTCCTCAGGCTTTTCTCAACCAGGCTGTGGGAGGAGCCAAAAGCAAGTGAGTCCTCCTGGAGGCAGCAGCTTCCTGGTTTTGGTATTATCGTCACAAAATACGAGACTAAAATATGGGATGAAACTACTTTACCATAAAATATAAAAGAAAAATGGGATTTGAATATAAACGACACTAAAAATCATCTTTAGCTAAATGTAGTTTTAACTGCAAGAGTAAAGTCTTTGAAAAGTCATTGTGATATTTTGTTTTGTTTGCTTTTTGAGGGACATACCATCACAGGTTCGAACCCTGGTGGCGAGGATGAAGAACGACTCTGTGAGTTCAGAGACATGTATTCATTTATTTTCACTCTGCACTCTAAAATCATGTTGTACTTGTATGTGTTATATCTGATTGGAGAATGAAAACCCCCTCTAACATGTCAGCATGACTAATCATTTGAAACAAGGAACATCCACCTTTAGCTTTTACAGTTCAGACATGAAGAAAAAAAAGTACTAACTGCATCACGTGACCATGTCTCATCTTCTCTCTCGTCCAGAGAATCAATTTTGAAACCGATTGGAAAGTGATCACATTGTTCATCGGAGGAAACGACATCTGTGACCACTGCCTTAACTCTGTGAGTAACCTACTAAGATCAGGTCGCTGTCAGAGGCGTCAACAACACAACATTAAAACGTCCTCTTCTCTTCACAGCTGCTCTATTCTGCAGAGAGTTATGTTCAGAATGTACGTGAGAGTCTGGATTATCTGCACAAACAGGTAAACAAACCAGACTTTGCACTGGACATGTGTTTTTACTAGTGCTGTCAGTTAAACGCGTTATTAACGGCGTTAACGCAAACCCATTTTAACCACGTCAATTGACTGACTGCTATGTTAACAGCAAACTTAAATAAAAGAAAATATTAAGCCATGGTTTAACTGCACTATTGGCTGAGTCCTGTTTGGCAATGTTCTTTTTCAATAAAATAAAACATTTGCATAAAGCATAAAGCAAGCCAATCCACTTTTCCATGTTGATAAGAGCATTAAAACGAAAAAAAAGGGACATTTAGAATAGAACTATGACATAAATGCGATTAATCGCGATTAAATATTTTAATCGTTTGACAGCACTAGTTTTTACTGTCAGGTCCCTCGAGCTGTGGTGAACCTGATAGAGCCTCTGCACATCCTCGGCCTGAGGGAAATGCACATGGACCCTTCACTTAAATGTCCAACTTACCTCATGGAGTGAGTATCACTTCTCTCTGACTTTGGAATGACTTGTTAATTCATTCAAGTTAAGAATGATTAAGAAAATCCACTTTAACTTCTATCACTGTCATTATTCTTTTTTGTTATATTTCATTTTCTTAAGGAGAATTACATATTATATTAACTAAATGTACTATTCTTGAATGCTCTTATTTTACTTAATATATAAAGGTAAGCTTGCTCTGACACCAAGAATCCCATGTTGTTATTAAGTATACGACAATAAACATGACTCCTACTTGTGTAATCTAATAAATAATAAAATTCTTACAGTGATTTAGAACCATGTTATCTCTCCTTTGACAGAATTATATGCCCCTGCGTTGTTTTGCCAAAGGCCAACTCTAAAGCTCTTCAGATGTTGGAGGACACCAACAGAATGTATCAGGTGAGAAAACACCTTGAACGTCAAATAACTTTCCTCTGCATCCTCCGGCTGTGACTCTCTCTCTCTCTCTCTCTCTCTCTCTCTCTCTCTCTCTCTCTCTCTCTCTCTCTCTCTCTCTCTCTCTCTCTCTCTCTCTCTCTCTCTTTTTAAGCGTTCGCTCCATGAGCTCGTGGAGTCCGGCCTCTACGACACTCGCTCAGACTTCACTGTGGTCATCCAGCCTTTCCTCAGGGATATCATTCTGCCCAGACTGCCGGTAACAATGACAACTCAAAACAAAGCTCTCTTGAGAACCATCAGTCACCTCCTCCATCGTCTATCCAACAGAATCATCACAGTGCCGTGGCTACATAGTGCATTCTCAAATCATCACTAATCCATTTTAAAGTCACTTAATTTAAAAAACTAGTACGTTCGCTTTTTGAATTTCTTGTATGAGGTGTTTGGAAACCATTCATTGGCAGCTCGGTTTTTTTTCATTTTCATTGAATGCTCTAGCAGTTAGGTTTTTCTACGTCTTGCACCATCCTGTGTCACACCGGTCAAAACACTCCTACATCTCACTGCTCTGATCGGTGAAGTAAATACATATACTTGCATCTTCTCCGCAGGATGGCCGTCCCGATCGCTCCTTCTTCAGTGCCGACTGCTTCCACCTCACCCAGAAGGCGCATACGATGTTAGCTCGCTCCCTGTGGAACAACATGGTAACTCCCAGACAGACAATCACACACTTTCACAGTATTTTATACCAATGTCTTTTTTTATGGATGAATTTAATTTCATGTTTTGTCAGTAAATTAGTAGTGTTGTATATTCACTAGAGTAAATCTTTTGAACATTGGGTATAAACCAGAATGACATGTTTACATCCATAGCACCTTAGTCTCAGACTTTTTAAATACTATTTGATATTTTTATCTTTAGTTCTCTCCCTTTTTGGAATGATCTTTGACCTAGGGAATAATCTCTGACCTGCTAATGGATGGGTAAAGAAGGAATGTTCGTTAGCAGGCATCTTCAGCTTTAGGTACCAAACATGTCCGTATTTAGTCAGAGGCCCTATGTGTGACGTCATTTTATCTCTAGTTTTGGGGGTAAGCATCTCCCCTATAAGAATCCTTGTCTTAAAGCGGCAAGGCAGACTTCACTCTTGGCATGTGATTTCTCCGGGTATACACTGGTGCCCGTCTGACCTGTGAAACTTCATATTAATAAACCTTTTTATACAAACAAGAACAAGGTCCGCTGAGATTCCTTCAACATCAACTTCAATGACAACATCGACATCTCGGCTGCATAGAATATACCATAGTAGCGAGATCAACAACTTTTCCAAATAATAGATAAAACACATTTCTCTCTTGCATCCAGCTACATTAAAGTTGTTCTTGCACATGATAGCGATAATAAAACTTATTTTATATTAATTTACCAGTATATTAAATCTATTCCCACTGTCACCCTGACTCCTGTTTTCCTAGCTGGAACCTCTGGGCAACAAAACTGCCATACAAGATTTTACAACAGAGATTAACCTGAAATGTCCAACCAAGGTAAAAACATTGTGATTAAACTGAGAATTGAATATTGATTCATGTCTCCTAGTTTCTCTAATGTCCCGACTGTTTCTACATTTTGAAGATTCTGTGATTTAATCTAGTTTCGTCTCTGTTTTCTTCCTCCAGACTTCACCATATATTTGCACCTTTATCAACAGCGATTACAGATACACTGGTCCCCCCCCAACACCTGGACCCATAACAGTAAGCACCCCCCGTCGGAGGAGAGGACGACTATCGAGGATTTGAGAAACGATTTGTTACTAAGTTTGACAACTATTTAGTGGAATTAAGCTAAATTTTCTCCGAATGTGAAACGACAATGAAAGAAGGATTGATTGATATGTTTATTGATTGAAAATAATCATCTAATTTATCACTTTAAAGCCATTTATTAAGGAAAAATTGCAATAATTTCACTTAACTCACAATATGAATTAAGCAAAGTTCACCACTAGTGGACAAGTAGATTGGAGAAAGGAATAAAACCTGTGAAAAGCTGTAGACAGGTTTATAAATTCTCTGTTGAACCGGCAGTACTGTTTCAGTTATGTGTCATTTTTTCTGTATTGCATATAAATTGTGAAATATTCCAAATGTAATTGGACATTAGCCGTTATCACTTCACAAAATAAAAATTCTACAATAACCAAGTTAATCCTTATGAGTATACTCGTCAATGGTGATGGAACTTCACAAAGCAATGAACTACAGCTAGTTCGTCACTTTTTTGCAGCACATTTGTCGTCAAATGATGAAGTTGTGTAGAATTCACAGTGTAGAATTTACTGACATCTACTTGAAAAGTTGCATGTTGCAGCTGAATACCCCTCACCTCACGGCAGCCTTCAGTTGACATAAAAACTCACAAATGTCTAAGTTTGTCCAGTTTGGGCTACTGTAAAAAAAAAAAACATGGCGGCCTCTCTGGAGGGTGTAAATATAAAGTATTTAAACATAAAGGGCCCATTCTAGAAACAATTGAAGAACAACTAACTCACTTGAGAAACATAATGAGGGTTATTTTATATTCAATTTCTGGCAATGGATCCTCTTCACCTAAATCTTACACACTGAACCTTTAATGTCCACGTTTTTTCTATTTGTGTATTTTCTTAATTAGCACATGTTTGTTCAATTTGCATGTATTTTCTTAATCTGCATTGCGCTGAGCTCTCTCACTCGGTAGTTTCAGTAAAAAACACAAATACCCTGAAATTGTACCTGTACCTTGTATCCTGCGCCTTGAGCCTGCGAGTCACTGCTCAGGGCTGATTTCACCCAGCTCCTGCCTGCGTAAGAGAAACATGGCGGAAGGCGAGTTGAACGTAGACAGCCTCATCTCCCGGTTACTAGAAGGTAAGAGAGCGTAGTGACGCATTTCAGCTCGAATAAGAAAAGCCCCGCTGGCGTGTAACTTGTAACTTTACTACACGTTAAACGCAACAATTCGTCTTTCGCTCTTTCGTCGCTGCCGAACCGCTGCGTTCACAACGCAGTGATTAACGTGACTGTGATGTCACAGGTTGTTGGCGCTACTCACGAACGTTCCCATATTCGCTATCAGTCGCGACTCTGCGCAGGAAATTGTGTCACAAATACAACAAAATTGCCATCGTGGCTGCGCGTGACAGAGAGCTACGGTAAACAGTAACACAACGTGTTGTTATCACAACGCGACGATTCGAGTTCGCGTGTTTTTCTCGTTTGTTACGAAGATTGAAACGTCACAGGAATGCTGCGGTTGCTTAGTAACGTTAAGTGTAGACATGGCGAGACGACCCGAGCGACACGCCCCCTTTAAAACCTCCGTGACGTCAGCAGCTTCCAAACGCACCAATTGAAAATCTGTAATCAAAAAGTTTCATTTAATTTTATTTAATTAGAGAAATCTTTAGGTAAAATGGCTCAATTATAAATGTAAATAAAGGATTTCTAGTTTGTATAATTTTTTAACTCGTCAACTGTCGATTTAAGGACAGAAATGGATCCGAAGCTGGATTCATTAACCTATTCAAGGTTTTCCTTAAGAAGCTCAATCTATGGTCATCAAGGTTTGCGTCTATATGTACATTATTTAAAAGATATTATAATTTGCATTTCAGTTTTTATAGTTATTGTTATTAATATTATAACATTCTCAATTTAATTCTTTTAATATTTGACTTTTGGTTTTTGCTAACATACCCGTCCTCCAGACTTGTGTCCTTCCTGTACGTGGAATTTCTTACCAGTGGCGAAGGGAACATGATAGTCAGGTCCCTCTCTGTAAAGGCACCATGATGCACTGATGTAGAGTAAAGAGTAGCTGACCTAAACTCTGAAAGACAGAACACGACAGGAACATGGTCTCATAATAATCGGTTGGCATGTGACACCTGTCGTTACTGCACGTGGAATTTGATGCAGCGATCTGTTGCCAAATACTTACTCATCCCTATTTAACGATCACGTCTTTGTGCGTTTGACTCTCAGTGCGAGGATGTCGTCCAGGGAAGATCGTCCAGATGACGGAGGCTGAGGTGCGGGGGCTCTGCATCAAGTCCAGAGAGATCTTCCTCAGTCAGCCCATCCTGCTAGAACTTGAGGCTCCGCTCAAAATCTGTGGTGAGATCTTTTATAAATCCATATTTGTTTACTTATTATTTCCCTTCAATCCCATGAATTAAAAAACACTCATCACTGAGATCATGAGGTAAATTAAACATGTTACATCTGAACACATGATTCCAGGTGACATTCACGGACAGTACACCGACTTGCTGAGGCTATTCGAGTACGGCGGTTTCCCTCCGGAGGCCAACTATCTGTTCCTGGGGGACTACGTGGACCGAGGGAAACAGTCGCTGGAGACCATCTGCCTGCTGCTGGCCTACAAGATCAAATACCCAGAGAACTTCTTCTTGCTCAGGGGGAACCACGAGTGTGCTTCCATCAATCGCATCTACGGCTTTTACGACGAGTGTGAGTTGTCACATGTTTGTTTGTCGTGCACTGGCTACATCCCAAAGTTCTTTGTTTAGCTTTTGGCCAAGGAGAGTCCTACTAGCATTTGAAAACATTAGTATATTATTATTTAGCAAAAAATTATTTCTAATGGTTCTTTGTCTGATTTGTTTATGTTTTTCTCCTCAGGCAAACGCAGGTTCAACATAAAGCTCTGGAAGACGTTCACAGACTGTTTTAATTGCCTGCCCATAGCTGCCATTATTGATGAGAAGATCTTCTGCTGCCATGGAGGTTTGTGTATCATGTATCTGAAGGCGTTGACATTAATGTCTCATGTTTTCTGCTACATCATATCTCATGGTCTCTACTTTGTCATGGTCCTTTCTTTATGTAAATTGAACATTTGATTTGCTGCAGTGTGAGTCCCTTTAACAGAATCCCTCTTTCTCCTCAGGTCTCTCTCCTGATCTGCAGTCCATGGAACAGATTCGACGCATTATGAGACCGACTGACGTCCCTGACACAGGTCTGTGGTTTAACGCTCTCGTGACAATAGTCTTAATCAGCCTGATTACAAGTGTAGCAGCACATTTGTATTCATCGATTGTAAGAGACTGAGCAGTTTCATGTTAGAATTGAGGAAGGACCTAATTGAACTAACTATGCTCTTCATTTTCTAAGAGATAAATTGATGTTTCTGGAACTGAGGTGACAGCTGGTAGCACAGAAAAGTTTGTAGTTGTCCATAATGTGTTCTCAGGGTTTAACACCACTGCATATAAAGATGAAAGGAACATTAAACCTTTAAGTGGAAGAAAAACAAACTCTTGTTTCTATCAGTTTCTGACTTCTGGGAGTGTTATTGGTCTGACTGGTGCTTCTGACTGGTTCCAGGCTTGCTGTGCGACCTGCTGTGGTCGGACCCAGACAAGGACGTGCAGGGATGGGGGGAGAACGATCGGGGAGTTTCCTTCACCTTCGGGGCCGACGTGGTCAGCAAGTTCCTCAACCGCCACGACCTGGATCTCATCTGCCGAGCACATCAGGTAGCACTCCTACAGATACACACACTCCTACAGATACACACACTGCTACAGATACACACACTCCTACTGATACACACACTGCTACAGACACATACACTGCTACAGATACACACACTCCTGCAGATACACTCACTCCTACAGATACATACACTGCTACAGATACACACACTCCTACAGATACACTCACTCCTACAGATACACACACTCCTACAGATACACACTCCTGCAGATACACACACTGCTACAGATACACACACTCCTACTGATACACACACTGCTACAGACACATACACTGCTACAGATACACACACTCCTGCAGATACACTCACTCCTACAGATACATACACTGCTACAGATACACACACTCCTACAGATACACACACTCCTACAGATACACACTCCTGCAGATACACACCCTCCTACAGATACACACACTCCTACAGATACACACTCCTGCAGATACACACCCTCCTACAGATACACACACTCCTACAGATACACACACTGCTACAGATATATACAATGCTACAGATACACACACTCCTTCAGATACACACACTCCTACAGATATAAACTGCTACAGATACACACACTCCTGCAGATACACACACTCCTACAGATACACACCCTCCTACTGATACACTTACTGCTACTGATACACACACTCCTACAGATACACACTCCTGCAGATACACACACTCCTACAGATACACGCACTGCTACAGATACACACACTCCTGCAGATACACACACTCCTGCAGATACACACTCCTGCAGATACACACACTCCTGCAGATACACACACTCCTGCAGATACACACAGTCCTGCAGATACAAACACTCTTACAGATACACACACTCTTACTGATACACACACTCCTGCAGATACACATACTCCTACACACACACACTCTTGGTGTATTCAAAAATTTAAGATTTTCTTGAGGCAAATTAAATGAAATTTCAGAGAACATTGTTAGTTCATTCAGAAACAAGGACAGATAAATATTGTTCTTAATAATTGAGTTCAGTTTAATGTATTTGACAAATAACACATTTATTTCATGATTTGTACATTCAATGCAGGTTTTCAATTACAGTATTAAATTGCAAAATACACAATGTGTTTCCACTAGATAGATGAATAATGGCGATAGGATAATCAGGTTTCAGGTTTTGACTACTTCAGTATTCAAATCAATTGACTTTATCAACAGTGTTTCCATGAATCTGACATTCTGATGATCTGCAAAAATACAACACAACGCAATACAACCAAACATTTTAAAATGTGTAGGTCTGCAGATGTAGTGTAGCAAAAACTCCTGTATTACAACCTTAATGTGTTGTAATTTTCTTGATATATTTTTGCTTTAAAATCATTTAGTTTCTTACGCTTGATCCCATAAAATGTCAGTATATTGAGAAATGTAAACATATTGCCTGAGTTAACATGTTTATTCAGTTTTAAAGAACAGTAAGAAATCTTCACATTTACAAAGCCGGAAAAATAAGATTTTTGGCACTTCTACTTAAAAATAACACACAAATATCAACAGTTTTTGTCAAACACCTCCCCCCTTGATTGACAGACACTTTCTGCTCTAATTCTTCTAACCACAGGTCGTTGAAGATGGCTACGAGTTCTTTGCCAAGCGGCAGCTGGTGACGCTGTTCTCCGCCCCCAACTACTGTGGGGAGTTTGACAACGCAGGGGGGATGATGAGTGTGGACGAGTCTCTGATGTGCTCCTTTCAGGTACCGAGCTCAGTTTGATGTTGTCCTGGAACGTTAATCCTGATTTGAACCCGACTGTATTTGCTGTCAATGTATTAATCACGACCATCTCACCGTCTTTCAGATTCTGAAGCCGTCAGAAAAAAAGGCCAAGTACCAGTATGGAGGGGTGAATGCGGGACGCCCTGTCACCCCCCCACGCACCGCTCAGGCACCTAAGAAGAGGTGAACGTCTGGCCCCCCCTCCCCTCCCCTCCCCCCTGACTCTCCTGCTCCTCCCCTGGCTGGTCTCTGGCCCGAGTCCCTGCAGGCTGCCTCAAACCCTCCAGCCTTCTCTCAGTAAGCTCGTTCGTGTGTAAACAGAAACTCCAGGAGTGTTTGCTGTTGCTCGTTCTGTGGGTAGTTTTATGAACACGAGTGGTATTTCCTTTACTCAAGTTTTTCTCAATGCCATGGTGTGTATTCACTCAGTCTTCGTTTCCACTGCTCAGTCCATTCAGCAACATTTAAAACTAACCCTTTGTGGAAAGGACGCTTCTCCGCCTCCATGAACAACTTCCATTGTGATTTTGTGAACGCATGCACGCCTGTGACACTGAGACTGGTTCTTTGCCCTGGTTGATAACTTCCTGTTCCACCTCGACTTGCCTAATGTGCATGTAATTCACCTGATTACTGCCATTGCCCTTGTTTAAATGGAGCTGAAAGCATAGAGGGAATCGTTTGACATAGTAGAATAAGTTTATATCTTTACGACTGAAGAATGTAAGGCTTCTTAAAATCCGGAGATTTTCACCAGAAATTTAGCCAAATGCAAGAAGAAACATTTGTGAGCCTGTTTGAACTGTTCTTTTATGAGGGCATTCATAAACAATAGATAAGCTGCATTACTTTAGTGTTAAACTTGCATCCTTCACAACACTAAGCCAGCATTTGTGGTTGTTGAAAAGGAGAATTTCCATTGTTGATGTTAAGTAAAGAAAAAGGCAGATGCAATAGCATTAAATGTTCCTTTTTTTGTTCTGATGTAAATTCTGTGTGTGTGGAAATGTGAGAACAAGACATAGCTGAGCACCTTGAGTTGATGTTCTTTATCTTGCTTAGATCATTAGGTATGTAGAAACCATAGACTTTATATAAAGATGGAAGACATGTCTCCACCTCCTCCCGTTATACAAAAATGAAGCTAAAATATCTTGGATACAGGTGATGCCATCTTGCACTTGTGACGTCATGTGGAGCCAGAGTCTGTGCAGCAGTGATCAGGGAGCTGTGGTATCGAGGGCCCCCCCGATTCACCAGCTGGACGAATCACACGTCTCAGCTGTCAAATCAGGACGTTGAACATAGATCAGTGTGATAAAATGACAGAAACCAGCTTTTGGGAAGAAAAATATTGAATTTTTGACTTTTTAATTTGGTCCACATTCCATATGCTAACATAGAAAAAGCAGAGTTAATGTCCTGTACGCCAGTGAGCCACCAGGGGGCAGTCAAGATTATTTGGCTTCACTTTTGTAGAGCTGTATATAAGATGTCGTCCATCTTTATATAAAGTATATGGTAGAAACTTAGCCATGGATACGTGAATGCAAGAGACGAACGTGTACAAAGAAAAGTGAAGAACTATTAAAAAAAAATACAAGACAAACCATCTTACATTGAACACTTCATTGCATGACATTACACAACGTTGTAAAGGGGTCAACACAATGTTTTTTGTTGTCGGCATTATGCTAGTGATGTTACACTGTTTCCACCTAGTGGTTATTGAATGAAGTACAGTGAATCATTTCCAACTCACTGATAAACATTTGACTTGTGTATTTTTATTTAATATAGTATAATCTTGCCTTTTGCCTTGTACAGCGATCGGTCCTCGAGTTGAAAACAGTTATAGTGTTTTGAGATTTGTACGACTTTGTTTCAAATGAGTGAAATAAATGGAAGTGCTGTTGAGTCGCCTTGTTTCCGATTGAAGTACGATTGGTGTGTTGCTGAATTACTTTTTGAGTTAGCCAAAGTGTTTCATGTTTCCTCAGTCGAGTTTCAGGGCTTCCCTCACCGACTGTGGTACTCTGCTTGCGTAGTACTCGTGGTTACGCAGTGTCGCGAGGACACCGGCGGAGTTCATGTGCTTCACATCTGCATCGTAGCAGTACGCGTTGCCGTGCATGTCGGTCAGTTTACCTGCACAAGGACAGAAGGAGCTGGTGAAATATTTAGCACTTAAGCACGTGTATTGTTTTAAAAGCTGTCCTGTGCTCGTCGAGATTTTACCTCCGACTGCGTGCAGGATGGCCTCCGGAGCACAGGTGTCCCACTTCTTACATCCTGGACTCGCGAAGACATAAGCTGATGCTTTTCCCTCAACAAGCTGAATTATCTGCAGAGAGATGAATCGGTTGTTATTCACACAGCAAATGGCTTTTTGCCTCTTTGTGGTCTTACTGTTATTGCTACAAATTCCTCTTTCTTTTCAAGGGAACCCAAGGAGTTAATAGTCTAAGTTAAAACTCTAAAAAGCCCATAAATCTCACCTTATTTCCAGCACCACCCACTCTTACAACTTCATGCGGCTCCATGGCGTCTACACAGTCCGTTACCACCTTGTTGCTGTGGGACCGGGTTGTGGTGACTATTCTCCTGTCAGCTGGAACTTCCTGCAGCTGAAATCCAAAGGCTCCCACTCCCAGCATTCCCCACATGGTTCTTCCCAAAACGGCTCCTGCTCCAAGCTGACAGAGTCTGAATTAACCAGAGTGTTGGGTTTTAAGACGCAGCTGCAGAACAACACTTAGTTTCCACTGTTACCTGATAGTTGTAGAAAGGCTGGTTGATGACACCTGCTATAGCTCGGCCTCTGTATGCGATCCCAATCAGCACCGTCACGTTATCCAGGAGCCCTGGAGACAGCAGGACGTTAGCTGGAGGCCACTTAACCAACGTTGAATTGACTCAGAGTAAACATGAGAAACTGCTCTGGCAGTTAAAGAGTCAATACAGCAAGTTCATGCAGAGGTTTTCCATCGCTGCTTTCCTACGTGTCACCATTACAGAGAGCTGTGCTGTGAGAGGTCAACGACCCGCCGTGTGGTGTCTGGACCTCAGCGTGCTGACGGAGACACCTCGACGCTGGGGTCGGCAGAGACAGAGAAATGCACGGAGAAGGAGAGGAAAATTTGAAAGTGACAGTGAACCAGAGAGCCAGAAAATAACACAAGGAAGAAATAAATGGATTCAAAGAGTTTTTGTTAAAGACTTGAGTCGGTGGTTGTGTTCATTTCCAGGAAGCAGAAAGTAGAAGGTACTAGAAGTAATTAGTCAATGATTTAACTTGACAACAATGTGTGTGTGTTGAATGTCATTAAGATACGAAGCTGGTGGAATCACTTCAGAGCTCCACCTATTGTTCAGTCAATTCCTGGATTGCTCATAATGAAGCCTCAGCCCACTGTGCACACACACACACACACACACGCACTTTAAGAAGCATATGTGAAGAGCCTACCTTCAGTATATTCCTTTGTGCCATCGAGTGGATCGACCCACACAACAAGCTGAGACACAAAAACACACCAACACGTTCACAAATTGAGATTCACAATGTCATTATGCACCAATTTCTAACCATTGTGAGTCACAGAAAAATAACACAACTTCATATTCTTCAGCTTTACCTAACTCTCGTTACTGAAAATATACATAGCACTCCAGGATCTACTGGTTGTTTTACCTCCTCCTCCTTCAGCCCACTGTATTCTGCTGGGCAGCTCTTCTGGAGGATCTCCTCTGCCTGACCCTTCTCAATTGCGTCCTCCTTCACCTCCTCAGATGGAAGATCCTGGATGAGCAGGAGATACATGTCATTGTCTGTCTTTGTCTTCACTGCCCCCCCCCCCCATATAGAGCCTTAAACCAGAGTTATTTTGACAGACCTCTTCTCCAATGATGGTGAGTTTTGGGAAGCGTCTGGACAGTGAAGCACAGATGCTCTGCTGTGCCAGTCTGTCTGCCAGCGTCTGCAGATCGTTAGCTCCCGTCTGTGGAGAGAAACATGGAGGAATCAGAGATGATGAGGCTGGCAGCTTTTATAACTTTACAAACAAATGAGTCCCACCTTCTCCACAATGCCAAGGTCTCCACTGTGAAGGACCTTCCTCACGATGGACCCGGCCTTCTCAGCCACAGAGTGCGCCGACGCCATCAGACGCATAATCACAGGAGTTCCAGACATGGCTGAGGGACAGGGACAGAGACAGGGACAGGGACAGGGACAGAGACAGAGACAGGGACAGAGACCTTTATCTGACACATTCAAACATATCACTGATATCTTTAGAACAACAGCTTTAAAAGTAGTTAATGGTTGAGTTGTATTATTGATCAATTGATTTGGATTGTGGAAGATTAAATGTGACCTATTTAATATTCAAGTTCTCTTAAAGGTTAAATTGTACTACACTTTCTCAAGTTAGTAATATGCATAACTACAAAGTTGATGTACTTATACTTACTGGTTATTTACATTGTATACTCTGCTACATTTCAGTAGTTCTGTGCTTTTATTCTGTCGTTCATAGTTATTTAAAATTTCGAGGTCAAAAACTACTTATTAAATTTCTGTAAATGTAATTTGATTCTCCAAGTTTTCCACTCTCTCTCTCTCTCTCTCTGTAAGGTTTGATAATGTTTTTGTTTTCCTTCCTTTCATTTGTTGAATTTCCAATTCTCACTTTTTTTTGTGGAAATCCTTAATGCTTAATAATCTCTTTATCAAAGCAGACCCCTTATTAAACCTTATTACACATTTCAGCTGAAGTGAAGAAGCATTGAACTGACAGAAGTGTTAGCATCGTGAAACTTGCACACAAGCTAACCTGCTAACACGATACTGTAGTTAACAAACTGAATCACAGATGTGTTAATGATGAACAGGATGAATCAAAGATCAAATATAAAGTTAAATAATGAGGGGAGACTTACCGAATAAGGCACAGACACACACTCACACAGAGACACACACCAACTGACAGCCTGAAGCTGAGTGAACCCGGAAATACAAACCGTTTCACCTCCAAAGAGCCAATACAAGGGTCAAGATGGTTCACTTCCAAAGTACAAGTTCCACCTGGAAAACTCGGTTGTCAATTTCTACTTACAGATGTTCATGTTTATATATTTAAATATATTGAAGAGTCCACTATCACCTGCAAGAATCTAGTGATAATCTTAAAAAAAGCAACTGGGATATTATTTAAGGTTTTAGCTAAACGTAAAAGCTATCAAACGGATTTTAGACTAGAATGAACCATCTCGCTTTGTCTCAGAACATGTACTCTCTGCACAAGACTCTGCGGGTCCTAAAGCCCGTCCCGTTTGATTTGAAGAATTAAGAGACGTGGCATTAAAAATAAAGTCAGCTTTTCTTTATAGTTTTATAATAAAATTTGTATTTCTTACTTACTTTCATAACTTACCTCGTTTAAATCACTAATCAAAATCCCTTATTTAAAATGAATTAAAAAAAAGTATCGTTTCTAAGCTCATTATTTGTTTTAATTACTTAACATTTACATTTTTCTGGGTCTTATTCCACTTTACAAATTCTCTGCATTTCAGTTGCTTGATTTGATTTTGTTTATTTGTTTTTGTTCCCTAATATTCATATAATTAGTTGCTTTAATCAAACATATTTTACTTTCTTGGCTGGTTCCATTGAAAATACTGCTGCACAACAAGATGTAAACCTGTATCACTCTAGAGACGAGGCGCTGGAGTCATCAAAATACTTTATTAGACATTGAAAGACTTCAATTACAAGTAAACACCATTTACCACATATATATTAATAGCAACTTGCCCTTTGTTTCCTCTTCCCATTCCCATTTCTCAACACCTGCACCATATTTTGAATTAACCCCACATTTTCTTGTAAAGGAAGTCGGAAGTCAAGGTGAAAAGATGAATCCCAGGAGAGAAAAATGTTCCCCAATATAACGTGTACTAACTTGTGAGTTAGGCTGATGATTACTGGCCGCTTTAGAATTATCACTGAGATAAAGATGGAGTTTTAAGTAGAGACATCTCAATTTTCTGTTGTGCCATACAGTCAAAGTACAGTAAAAACACATTTTATGTCACTGTAAAGTCTTCAAAAGTTAGATTTAAAAAGGAAAACACCCTGATTATTTGATATAAATGTGCAATGCGCTTTAACTGTTAGCCAGATGTATGTAGCCCATCTCTCCCTCCAGCTGCTCTGCAGTGAGCGAGCCCAGCAGAGGTTGACAGTCCGGGTTGAAGACGGAGTAAGCGCTCATTTCCCCCGGCTCTCGGGGCGCTGGGCTTCGGAGTCCTTCATAGAGCCAGTAGAAGAGAGAGAGGATGAAGAAGGCCAGGCCGAACTCCAGCTCCACGAAAAGGCCGAGCAGCACCAGCCACAGCAGCACTTTCAGCAGAGTGAGGTTGGAGATGATCCCATGTCTGGTGGTGAGCCATCTTCCCAGAGCGCTGTCCAGTAGCCAGTCACTTCGGTCCTGCAGGGAAGACACAGTAAAGTTCATCTGTCTCAGTGGTTCCACACGTCAGGGTCAGGAACATTTGTTAAGCTGCTTACAGCTTTTCTTAATTTTTACATATTACTATTATTAATATGTAAAATATTATTTTAGAAGTTTGCTGCCAAATTGTGTGAATGTTTTTAGTGTTTGCCAAATCAGATCAAATCCAATACACTTAATTGTCAGCTGCAGAACAGAACATTGTGCAGCAAACAACAAAAAACAAACAAGCACATGTTGTGTAATACCCAGAATAATAACGCTGAATCGAAGTTAGTTGTATATTGCAACTGCACTAAAAAAACTTAAAAAGCGAAAACACTGAAAGGATAAAAGATGGAAAATCAACGACAGGCATCAAACCCTAAAAGCCAGAGTTTAAAAATGTGCCAGACAAAAGGTAACTGAGATACAGGAAGAACATGTTTCCTGGAGCTTGAGACAGTTCCTCTCACTTCATAATATGCTGTTGATATATAAGTACCTCTGGAAATGTTTAAAATCCCAAATACTACTCAATACAACTGGTTGTTGGTGATCTCACCTGGATGTGGGAGCTGTCAGCTGCTCCTCTGCTGCTTTGTGTCTTTTTCTGCTCCATAGCAGCAGTAGTAGTAGTGGTACTTGTAGTAGTAGCAGCAGCAGTAGGAGTACTACTAGTAGTAGTACTAGTAGTTTCAGTCTGTCCCATGACTTGAGAACCAGCGCTCTGGGTTTTCTCTTCGGGTTTTACAGCCTGACGTCGAGCCCTGAAATCAGCGAGCTTCTTCTCCATCGACTCTAAAGATTCAATCAAATCCGCGAGATTCGAACCAAACAGCCGCGTTCCACAACTCGATCCAAACTTATGAGACTTCAGATTCACTTCAGTTCAAGTTTAAAAAGCCCAGAACGCGAGCACGTGGACAGAGTCTGACACTTTGAAGAGCTTTCATCGCTGCGAGCAAAGAGGTTTGTTTACCTTCTGCGTCAGCAGGTACCGGAAACTGGGAGCCCGTGTCGTAAAGCGGCTTCGTGTGTCGCAAAAGGCGTCGTTTTCTGGCAGATGTCCGCCGCCCTGCTAGCAGCTGGTTTGTTATTTTCATCTCTGGTGAGTTAACACAACATTAAACCTCCATTATCCAACGAGCAGGGACCCGGATGTTCATGTTTGTGTGTTTAACGTGTTGTAGTTTCCTCCTGCTGCGTTTGAACCTGACGTCACACAGCGTTAGTTCAATATCCATGAATGAACATCAACAGATTCCAGCTCAACACAACACGGAGACTAGTCCAGGTTTGATGGGGGACTAGTCAAGGTTTGGTTAACTAACCTGAGACTGACTCAAAGCACTAGTCAGATCCTTTGATCTAGAATCATTAGTATTATCAGCACAATGTACGTCCCGAATCATAAGTAAATATTCATGATGCAGAAAGAATCATTTCACAGTGTTATAATATCATTGTTATGGTGGAATGTTAGATTTGTATCACACCTCGTCAATGTTTAACCAATTTTACTGTTACCTCATTTTCTTTTAGCTGGAAGTGTGTCTTCATATATACTACTGGTTTTGAATACTGTCACATCAGTTCTGTGGAGTACTTGCTCTCTGCAGTACTTCATTCTGTTCATGTTACTCAGAGTAAAGATCTGCTTGCTCCCTCTCTCCTCTGCAGTCATGGCCTCAGCTCCAGCACAACAGCCGACCCTGACAGTTGAGCAGACCAGAGGTGAGTCGAGCTGGAGCTTCAACAGTTTCTGACTACATTAAATCAACTTGCAGTTATACTATATATAGAGCCTACTGATGCTGTTGTTGTGTCTCAGTGGTGCTGAGCGAGGTGATCCAGGCCTTCTCGGTGCCAGACAACGTTGCGCGGATGGAGGAGGCTCGGGAGAGCGCCTGCAACGACATGGGCAAGATGCTGCAGCTGGTTCTCCCCGTGGCCACTCAGATCCAACAGGAGGTTCTCAAAGCCTACGGCTTCAACAACGAAGGAGAAGGTGAGGCAGCGTTTAACGGCCACACGCACGCTGGCTCTCATCCGTTCAGCGTAGATGTCAGGATCCATCATCTTTTCTCTGCTTCACTTTCAGGCGTCCTCAAATTTGCCCGACTGGTGAAGATGTACGAAACCCAGGACCCGGAAATAGCAGCCATGTCGGCTAAACTGAAGTCTCTGCTGCTGCCACCTCTGTCGACACCACCTATAGGAGGCGCCATCCCAGCTTCATAGGAACTCTTTACATTCAATTGGTAAACTGCTTTTTTTTTCTGTGGCTTTCATTTAATGCTTTGGGTCTTTGTGACCATGCCGCAATTTCAAAATCACGTCTAGAGAATTAGTGTGTTCCAGCATAAAAATAAACCCATGAATTACATGTACATTATGATTTCATTTGAAGCATCTTGTTAAATTATTGCTTTTGAAATGTTTCAGTATTTATTTGTTACTCGATGACCACTTTCTTATGTCACTAAACCTTAAACATTTCCTTTAGTTCCATATTCGACATTCTTTTACACCATTTTTATATTCTATCAAATGATGTATTTTTTTGTTATACAGTCGGGTCCAAACTGTATATTGATATTAAAAAGGTTTTCTTTGAATCTGTGTGTGGCATTAATAGAGAAAACAATATCTTACATTATACATAACTTTATTATTGCATAAGGTTTAGCAGCGACATCTTCATGTGTTTAATATATTTCTAAAAATACTGAAGCGGTTACACACATAAACATATTTACATTTCCTCAAAGACAACTCTCCTTAGATTTTAAACATCACATCTACAGCAAACAAAATCTACTCCCACCCTCTGTCTTGTGGGTTTAGTTTTGGGAGCATGCGAACATGACATCACTGTCATGACAGAAGAGGTTTGAGATAATAAATAAATAAAACTTAAATGCTAGAGAGTCTGGAATCATTAAAAAAACAATAACATTACATTCATTATAAAGTGCTTTTGGCAAACCGTGCAAAACCAGTGGATCCAACACCAAATGTGAAAGTAACTGTTGAGCAAGTGAAACGTCTGAAATTCAAATATGTTCGTGTCCTGTGCATATTCACCAAACTGGTGCCACCACTAAGTACAGTATGTAGAAAAATAAAAGTATTCAAGGGTTAAAACACTGCTTGGAGTTTCTCATGTTTCCACACGAGGGAGAACGTGTGTTGATGCATACAATCTTACGATAAAGTCCAATATTGCTGATGCATTTAAAATCCTGGTTGGCAGAGCGCCCTCTTGTGGAGAGCAGTGTTTCAGTCCAAACAGGAGGAGAGGAGTCGGCCTCACATCTCAAACTGACGGAAGATGCTTTCGACGTAGCCCAGGACCCTCTGCCAGTCCGGCCCGTCAGCCCTCAGCATCTCCTCCACCGTCTGCCACACAGAGCCAGGTTGTAAAAACACAGACCATGATGCTGTGAGATCTATGAATACATCTCAACACAAACCTCACTGATCAGAAATCACATTGTGTAAAAGACAGTGGAAGCGTCTCTCACCAGTGTGGCTGTGACTCCCACATTCTCTCCCGTCCTAAAAGCGAGGTCCAGATTTACCTTCTGCAAAAACAAAGATCGAGTCAAAAGTTTCTGTTTCATTTTTACACACTTGAATTTCAGATGTGAACTCTTGTAAAACATGAGTGTTACATGTTCATGTTTAAACCTATGTGCCACGTTTTATGACTGTAGAGATTCTCAATGCTTGGGCCTGGATAGATGATATCTGTTTGTCAAAGACTCAAACCTGTGCTAATGTTCTTTGTAAGTGAGTTAAACTGATATAAATCTGCAGGTCACACAAGTCACGAGCAGTTTTACCTTGTCCTCAGGGTTCAGGCTCTCATATGGGATGTGACTCGGTAAATAAGTGTGATAGACGGCGCAGAACGCCAAACCATCCTCCCAGCTGGTGCTGAAGTTGGTGATATCAATATTCTGTTGATAGAAGAGCCTTGATTTGTTCCCTGTGCGGAATGCCACTTGATTTTACAGAATGGGATTGTTACAAAAAAAAAAAACATGAGAATAAATAAAAACTTCTCTCTGACCTTGTAACCTTGTGTACGACCTTGGCACCAGCGCAGCAGGGAGTTCCTCCTGGAGCCGCCGTGACGCCGCAGCAGAGCACTGAAACCATCCTGAGGTCTGAAGAAAGAGAAGATCTCAACCACGGATCAGCTGAGAGTTAATCCTAAAACTCTGTGGGTGTGTAGAGGATCGTTTTAATGTGTACAGCAATTTTCTAAACCTGGTTATAAAGCACTTAACGAAGAACAGTGACACAATTACAGTGTAAAGTTTGTTTAAAACTAAATCTACATTTAGAAGAAAAGCTTTTTCATCGTACGATTCAAGTTCAACCTGAGATTGTGACTGGGTTTGAAAATGCTTCCGACTCATTAATGCTAAACGTTCGTCAGTCTCCAGGTCAGTCAGAATCAACTTCTCACAGAAACTTACTTCACGTAATCTGAGCTCTGATCCTCGTCCAGTTTTCCTGCAAGATGCGAAAAAACAGCCTCAGTCACACAAATGAACAAAAACACACAGCCTGTGTGTAAAGATGGACGACGTGACTGCTACCCGAAGTGAAGCCAAAACATCTGGGGGCTGTCTGCAGTAAAGGTGATAAAGCCCGACTCCTCCATGTTAGTGGATGGGACATGGACCAAACTAAAAAGTGTGAATTCTGCAGTCTGGCTCCAAAGGCGAAATATGGGCGCGTTCGTAGCTGGTTATATTTTGGCTTCATTTCTGGTTAGTGGGAAGAAGTGGAGACACGTCATCCATCTTTATGTGATGAATAAGCATCATGTTGGTTTTGTGGATATAATCTCACCCGAATAAAAACTGGACCAACTGTCCTGTCGCTGTAAGATACGATCCATCCTTCTCCCCTTAGTTGGCTGCTCTTTCTGGAAGAGACAATAAATGATTCTACATAGGCCACAACCCTCCCCGCCTCAAAGTCATTCAGACATTACATGTAATAGATACACTATTCATATTAAGACAATATCTAATACCTTGCATAGTGGTAAAGTTGTGCTTGTATTCGAAGCCTCATTTTGACCGGAGGAGTCAACTGGGAGTGGAAGACGAGATAAACTCCTGAAAGACGAAATGTTCAGTGAGAAGTTGTCGTTGTGTGAGGGTTGTGAACTTTCACACAGACTCACCAGGATCGTTCAGACAGCATCACGATCCTCCTCGGATCTCTGAGCCCACGTCCCGCTTCCTTCTTCTTCTCCATTGCAGCTAAACTCTGCAGGTATCCCTCCGCTACCCCCTTACCCTTCGACCGCATGTCCCCAGACCCATTTGCCTCCACGCCTCCATTTGCTTCCTTCTCCTCCTGGTCAGCTTCAGTCTCTCCTGCAGCTTCTTGTATGTCCTCTCCCTCCACAGAGTCTTGTCTCTCTATCACTTTACCCCCATCCGCTCTGTCTTTCACCACACATGTGTTTCTCAGAGCATCCAGCTCGGCTTGCTGCTGCTGCTGCTGCAGAGTGAGTTCGTTGAGTTTGCTGCAGACGTCTCTGTGCTCCACTCTCAGACTCTCCAGCTCTCTGTCCTTCTCCTGCTGCCCGCTGAGGGTGAGGGCCAGCTGCTCCTCCACGGCCCTGTGGCGCCCCTGGAGCAGACCCAGAGCCTGCTCCGACTCGCTCCGCAGCCGGTCGGCCACGGACACGGCGACCTGCAGGTCACACTGGAACTGACGCCACTCCAGACGCTCCGCCTGTGGAGGAGAAAAGAGCGAGCGACACAAGGAAGATAAACACTTGTTTGCTCAGTTAGTGACCATCGGCTGTACGCTACTTTTCATGATGCACTGTGCGGGAAAAAGGAGTGAAATGCGACGCGTGGTTGAAACTCACCCTCAGTGTCTCCCTCAGTGTGTCCACCTCCTCGAGCAGCTCGTCTCGCTCTGTTATCAAGCGCCTGAGCAGCTCTGACACACACACAGTTATAATCGAGTGAAGGTGAATCCATCATTCCACAGGAGAGCAACATAAGTAACATAACATAACATTGTACCATAATAATTCAGACATGAATCTGTAGTTTAGAATTAGGGTGAACAGAGAATCTTTCCTCGTTCAGCAGAGAAACTCCACCTTGACGGCCAGCAAGTGTAGAACATGTGGAGGTGGTGGTCTTCTCCTCTCTAACAGAAGTCAACAACAGTTTCCATATAGCAGGTGTGAAGAAGCAGAAGAAGACAGAGGCGTACCTACTGCTCCTGTGGTGACATCGGGTTTGGGGCTGAGGCCCAGCGAGGCCCTCTGATGCTCCATCAGACTGAGCAGGACCAGGGTCATCTCCTCCTCGGCCCTCTCTGCTGCATCCTGCGGCTCCAGTCCGCTGTCTCTCTCCTGCCAGCTCTGCTCCGAGGGGGAGTCTCTGGACGGGGGCAGAGGCGCCGGGGGGGCCTCGCTGACCGCTGCCTTCCCGTGTCTGGCTGCTGCATCGCTCACGCTCGTCTCTGAGGAGGCGACGCTTTCTACGCTTATCACGGCCCAGTCTGTGGACGCCGACAGTTTCTGTGTCCACTCTGAAGTAGGAGAGGCGGCGGCGGTGGCGGAGGGGGTGTCGCTGCCGGCCGGCGATGGAGTCTGTGCTTTGTTGGAGGAGGAGGAGGCTGGCGAGGATAAGGCCATGGCTGTCAGCTCGTCCTCTGAGGGCGTGGTAGGAGGCGTGTGGAAGAAATCGAGAGGAGAACCTGAGAGGGGGGAACGAGCTGTAAAACAGAGGAGAAATAAAAGGGAGGTAAAGAAGGAGAATAACAACTGACCTGAGCTTCAAAATCATCTAAGTTGAAAAATGTGCAGAGCATTAAAGCCTCTTTGTTCTTCTCCTGGATGCAGATACTGTCCTGTGCCGACTGGTGCAGCAAAAAATCCTCTCCTGCCAAAGTCTTGGCTGGTGCACTCACACATGCACACACTCCCACACTCCCTGGGAGAGATGCAGTCTGACCCTGATCTACCATCTTACAGCTGCTCTCACTGATTCTACCAGTCGATTACATTGATCAGTGCTGCCATATTTAGATTCAAGTCATTGCATTGGTTTGGTTTTGTGATATCACGGTTAGAGCCATGTGGTTTCTGTATGATGCAGATAATGTGTCTTCTACGGCGTGCACAGACTGCTCGTGCACACTTGAGCAGGCCCCAGCGATCTCCACCTGCTTCCCCTCCTTGCCCTTGCGTCGTACTGCAGGAATTCTGCAGACTCATCATTTCCCCGGCAGCTGCATGATTCGGTGTGTTACAGCTACGGCAGTGGAGCTACTCTCCTCCTCCAGCGTGAGCCCCCCCATCCTGCAAACTGCCGGGCCCAGAGACGGAGGAGCAGCATGTTAAACAGCTGTTAAGTGAGAAGTAACCGGAGCGAGCAGACGACTGAACGTCCTCAGTTAGGAAACGAGACGTTTTAACGCTGCTCGGGCTGATTTCACACGATGGCCGAGCCTAACGACAGCTGGTCTGTGATGTTTGGAGCTGAAAGATGCTGGAAGTGAAAATATCTGACAATGCTGGATCCTTATTTCACTGAAATCTCAGAGATACACTTATGACTCATCAATCTGGCATCACACGGTGTTTCTCCCAGAATATCATGTGGTCAAACTGGATAAATACAGAGAATCGCTCAATGGGACTGTGATATTCATCTTCAGAGCACTTATGCACATATAAATAGACACAAAACATATCTGAGAAAGATTTTGTTGAATGAAGCGTTTAGAAGCTGCACATTTAAAGCACAACGTAAGAATTCCTTTGCTCTATTTAAGTGTATTTTGGGTCAATACAGTTAAATGATAAATGTATTTGTCTTTGCATTTTGGTGGAATTACTTATGATGTTCACCTTTAAGTCAACAAATGATATTCTTCTGTAGTTTTCATTCTGTGTTGTAGCTCTATAGCTTTTGGATATTAGTTAACAAGCACAAACACAGGATCTGCTCTGCATCCCACAACTTATCTTTTGATCTCAGAAGTTGGATAATGAGAAACTGAAACTTAAAAAAATGCGCCACCTTCCGTCTGGTAACCAGGAAGACAGTGTCTAAAAATAGTCTGCCCAGAAAAAAAAAGGACATAATTAAAGAGGGAGAGAGAACTGGGGATGTGCAGTGCAGAGACCGAACCGTAACCATCTGTTACTCCAACTAAAATCTATCATTACAAATGAAAAACAAAAGCATTGTTTGTGCATGTGTGTTGCTGTGATACCTTTAGGACTGTGGCTGTCTTTGCCAGTGTGGTTACCCATGATCCAGGACGGGCGGGTACCTGGAGCGTCCTTCTTGGGCCCTCTGTGCTCCGTAAGGCCCACTGCTGTCTGGACATAATATAGTGATTTAAGGTTTCAATGGTTATCAATAAAAGAGCCGTGCATTAAACAGTATGGATGATCCTACCGAGACATGGGCAGTATAACTCAGTCTAACTCGGCCTCCACACAACTTGTCATGCTGTTCTGCACGTCCCAGTTTCCCAGAGTCAGAGCTGATCATTTTGAGAGACAATTACATGAATGGACTGACACTGCAGTGAAGTTAGCTTCAGGTTGGATATTCAACAGACAGAATTTCCCTTAGGAACCATCAGTGAGGTTGAATAGGAAATAACTGCATTGCTTTTGTAGCTTCCATCTCATATGATCTCTATAAACAGATTCCCCTTGTAAACATATTGAATCTAAAGGGGAGGGTCACGATCTTGCGACCGGAAGCAAAATATTATCCATCTCTAGTTTGACAAAAATTAAGCTTGGAGCACATTTTAGATGCCTGCAGGTAAACAATCCGAGTGGAGAGCAAACACACTGGCCTAAATACATCGTTAATACAGATAGTTGTTGATAGAAATCAACTGAAATGTCATCTGGACCTAGCACACAGAAATAAAGTATCAATGTTTGAGAGTCTTGGTCCAAATATCTGCCGTCTACAACAGACGCCCCTAAATATTGGCAGTTTGCGACAATGGGTCACATGACATGGACATAGAAAGAGGTGTTTCCGGTTTGTCCAGGGTAAGGGTCACATGATATGCATGGAAACTATTCAAAAACATAGATATTCATATAAAATATCTAAAGCACTAAAATCCAATCACAATTCAGCCGTTATTTCCTATTCAACATTACTGATGGTCCCTTAGATCAATTCTGTCTGTGGAATATCCAACCTGAAGCTAACTTCACTGCAGTGTCAGTCCATTCATGTAGTTCTCTTGAGACAAAAAATATGTTTTTTTAACATTAATATTCGCATTAAAACATATGAAACACAAAGATCCCACAACAAGACGTGTGTCCTGTGATTTGAAGTCAGTGGGGTCACATGACATGGAAACGATAAAAAAAAACTCAAATTGGAATTTATTGATGGTCCCTAAACGAAAGCCCTGTGATCCAGAGATAACATAAACCTAACTACAATCTGTCAGTAAATTAATGCGCAACTGGGTGAAAGCTATGAGCCGATTTAAAGAAGAGCAACAATTAATCTGTAAAACGCTTTGAAAATTAACAACTACAGAGAATATGTGTTGTTAACCAGCCGGTCCGCTTTAAAATGTCAGTTTTGTGAATGAAGTTCGGAGTCACTCTTATATTATTGTCAGGGCGGAGGGATATATTTATGATTTTGGCTTTGACATAGGTTGCATGTAACTGTGCACACACACACTGATCACAGACACACACAGTCATCCATCCTACCTTCTTCCACCAGCTGCTGGATGTCCTCCGGGTTTCTCGACCTCCTCTCCGGGCTGCTGGCTCCTCTGTCTGCGTCCCTTCGCCCAAATTCACCGGAGGACTCGCTTCAAATGCCTGGAAATCATTTCACTCCGACGTCCCATGTTGAACTAACAGCTGCAGAGAGGCAGCGAGTCCCGGGGGGAAAACCCCAACTCTGCTCCTCCTTTAAATCCAATGCGACAAAAGGCGCAGGAGGCAGAAACTAAGTGTTGGCGCAGCAGCTGCAGGTTGGATCCTCATGAACCTCGTCCTTACACTGAGGAGCATCTGGACACGTCCGCACAGTTTAACGTGTTAAACAGTTTGTGGTCTGTGGAGACAAAGTGATTGTCCCCTGATACCTGCAGGTGTGTTTGGCAGGTAACGGTCACGTGGTCTGAACATGTGTTCCCGAGTCAAACCTCCTCCTCCTCTCTTCTTCAGCTTCGTTTCACTGACCGAACAACATCCAGGCTAAAATACAGGCGCCTCGGTTGTTTTACATCACACGAGCAGGATTATCAATGTTCAATTTGAAGGTAAATACATTAATGTATTCATTAAAGTGGAAATCAAACAAACAAAATCACCTTAGAAAAGTGCAGTAGTCTGGGTTTGGTGATCAGTGTGTGGCATGAGGAGGTGAGAAACTACTGACGACACTGATAGGACAGAGGTCAGTAGTTGCAAAATACAGGAAATTAATTTACTTGCTATACGTAGAAGTGGAAATACTGCAATATAAAAATACTCCGATACAAGTAAAAGTCCTGCATTCAAAATGTGACTCAAGCAATAACTTGTATGTGGTAGATGACACTAATTTGGACTTTTGTTGTGTTGCTGCTTTCATTCGAGGCCTCTTATTTTATAGAAAACATATTTTGGGGGTTTAACATTTAAATATGAAATGATAATCAGATTGTAGTGGAGTAAAAAGTAGAATACATCCCTCTGAAATGTAGTGGAGTGGAAATATGACCAGTGTATCCTCTGTTATGAAACAATATACTTTATTGACCCCGTAGAGAAAATGTATCTTGTAGTCAGTGCTGCACATACAAATTCAGATAAAAACCCATCATATAATAAATATACAACAATATACATTTACTCCAAACATCCAACGAACAAGCTCAACCAGTGTCTTCACATCTGATCAAATTCATTGGAATATCTTAAATATCAAAAAAATACATCAACCTAAATCTTACTTACATAACATGTTTCACTACCAACCACCCAGTGTTATAGTCTGACTAATAAATATTAAAATACAACCATATGGAAGATGATGAAGACTGAAAATAAAGCTCTGTATCTGCACTGTGTTGGCTCATGTGCTTCAGGACCATGGACAGAGAAAAGTAAAAAGATATCTAGTGCCCCCAGATGTCCGAATTCAATACTGCTGGATGAAATGAGAAAATAACATTCACAGAAGTTTCATGAGGATGATTAATAAGAGAGTCTTTAGCTCTGGGATGACGCATTACTCCTCCAGGTCAGTGCAAGTGAAGACAAACGCTGAGTTCAGTACATATGAGAATGTAGATTTACTGTGAAGGTGAAGTTCAGGAGTGTTAAGATCATACTTTATATATAACTATGTGTTGAGTACACTGGATATCAGTTCATACATACATATATATATATATATATCAGTACACTTCAACATCAGTCAGTGAGGTCAGGACAGAGTTTATCATTCTCATCTCCTAAATAGGAAGTTATTCCAGGGAGATTTTCTCAAGTACATTTGCAACTTTTTGAAGTAAAATCATTCACTAACTAAAATCAGTTTCCTCTTTTAGGACAGATTTTCAACCAAGTTTTTAGCTTAACTTTTACTTAATTGTTTGAATGACATTTATATTGATATTCTTTGTATATTGTGTAGTATTTTCCCATTTGGCTGAGTGTGGTATGTGCCTGATACCTTGCTGCTATAACACAGGAATTTTCAAATGTCCTATCTATCTATCTATCTATCTATCTATCTATCTATCTATCTATCTATCTATCTATCTATCTATCTATCTATCTACCTACCTATCTATCTATCTATCTATCTATCTATCTATCTATCTATCTATCTATCTATCTATCTATCTATCTATCTATCTATCTATCTATCCATCTATCCATCTATCCATCTATCTATCGATCTATCTATATATTTGTCTGTCTGTCTGTCTGTCTGTCTGTCTGTCTGTTGTTTACTAAAAAGCAGGTTGCAACTTTATTTTGAAGTTATATATATATATATATATTATACTCAAAATAAAAACATTATAATTCATCATCATAATGATTTGCATGTAGTGGACTCTAATTTTAACAGATTACACGTGATCCATACGAATCCACTCAATGACCTTTCCCGGTGAAAGTTTGCATCCAGAAGTTACGTGTTTGTTACGTAGTTTCATTCTGTAGGTGCAGACTTTGTGAAAATGGCGTCTGGTGTGGGGCTGCCTTCACAGGCGGAGCTGAGCCGCAGCAGCAGATACGTTCTGTCCGGAGGATGAAGTCTGCAGCCGCGTCAGGACGAGCACACGCACACATGTCGCCTGCATCATGGGAAACTGCTGCGCTGCTGCTGCAGATGTTTCCAGCGGTGCAGACAAGCAGCGTCTCCACCGGACCTCAGGGGACATGATGATGATGAAGATGATGATGATGATGATGATGATGATGATGATGGTCGGCGTTCACGTTGTTTATCGCCCGTGCGAGTGACCTTCTGCGAGGAGGAAGATGTCAGCACTGAAAAAGGTAAGAGGCAGCACGCACGGTGTTTGTGCACGAACCCCCCGAGCACTGTTGTTGTTGTTATTGATTATCGTGCACCCGCATGTGATGTGAAGTGTGATGAAGGAGGATCCGACCCGATTCTGACCCGAGCATCACGTGTGACCGTGAAGTAGATCTCATTAGACAAAGTGCCATAAGTTGTGCTCGGTCACTGTTTTTCACCTGCGTGTCTGCAGAGATCAGTCAATGCCAATGAATCAGGGGGGAGGTGGGCGTGCTTGCGTCTTTTGGAGGGTGAAAGGTGTGCGTGTGTGTTTGTGGTTGCGTGTGCGTGTTTTGGGGAGGTGGAAGGTCTGTCTGTGCGTGTTCATGTGTCTTAAGGGGGGTGGAAGGTATGATTTGTGTGTGTGTCATTTGGAAGGTGAAAGCAGTGTGTGTGTGTCTTTTGGAGGAGTTGAAAGGTGTGTGTGTGTGTGTGTATGCGTGTGTTTGTGTACGTGTGTATTTTGCCCTTGTGAATGGAGGGGACCCTCAATTTATGTCATTGAACTTTCCTCTGTCTGTGTAAATGCCCACACACTCCCATTGTGTAGCCCCCCCCCCCCCCCCCTCCAGTCAGTGTGTGTGTGTGTAGAGTGACTCAGCTGTATTATACTATATCTGTCATCCATCTTTTCATCTGTCACAGGTGTTACCATGGCTACTACAGACTCACTGCTGTCTTTTCTTTGAGAAGGACTCAGGTAAGAGGTGGTGGTGGGGGGGGGGGGGGGTTAAGTCATCCCATGGTTTTATAGGGATCTGACTGTAGTGACACTGTAGTCCTGGGTGAGTTTTAATACAAAAAGAGCTCTATGAAGCATAAACCTGGTTATAGTCTGTATGTTTTATGAATCGTGATCGAACTGATGATTCTAAGTTTTGTTTGTGAAGCTGCTTGATATATGTCTTATTCCTGTGTGGAGAGAAAACCACAGTGTTTCCCTTTGTGTCATGTTCCCTCATCACTATGAACACAGCTTCAATATAGTTTATATTCTACTCTACTCCAGGCACTTTACACTGGAAATCAGAGTCAACAATTCAGACACACAACCGTACACGGTGTCCGCCACACAACATTCACACTTTGACAGAACATCCGCGAGGGACAACTACATGCTCACTGTTTTGCCTCGGAATGTGTCCTGGAGGAGCCGGGGATTGAACCATCAACCTTCTGGTTGGTGGACGACCTCGAGCTCTACCTCTCCTCCCACTGGCCGCTGCTGAGGTTGATATGAGGAATAGTGATGGCCGACTTTTTGCTTATTTTCACATTCAGCAGAGACATTAGCAGCATTAGCATTCATTTGGAGCCGTGTCTCTGGACACCTGATTAATTAAGTCCAACTCCTCAGCTTTGCTAAGTTCTTCCGAGTTCAGCGGCTGCGTCATTTGGTGCAGACGGTGCAGGATTGATGAATAGCATGAATAAACCTTAGCAGTATGTAGGGGCTGTAAAACCAAAACAAGGAGCTGAAAGACCCTACAACTCACCCCAGCATATTGAGGTTACATTTTTCTATGACAGGAAAAGTTCTGCCACTATCTGTCATGTGCCTCATGCTTCAGATCGTGTGCTGGACGTGCGAGAAGGAGATTGTTGCAAATTAGTCAAACTCTGCGTGACTCTTCGTCTCGGCAGAAGCCAGGAAAACATCCGAGGAAGAAGAGCAGCAGGGGGCCGCTGCCTTTCTCTTGGCATTTCTTTTGGACATTGGAGAATAGAAGATCAAAAACTGGCTCACATCAGCACAAACCTCAAATGCTATAGGCTTTTGAAGAGGAAGTCATGAAAGAGTAATTGGGAATTTGAATGTACTTGTTTATTTATAACACAGAGACAAAGACAAAAATGAGCCGTCTAATGATTTTCCATCACATGAGAATAGATATCTAGACGCTTTCTCCCTTGTGTTTTGCTCATTAATATTTCAGGTAGTTTTAACCCGGCACTAATTACTCGCCTGTGTGAAGTGTTGCTATGTTCAAAAATCATAGATAAAATCCTCGTTTGTGTGATAATCACATCCTCAGAGGTTCTTTTTAAACATCACAGACGAGCTGACGGTGGATTTTCAACTGCAGCACGCGTCAGATTATCAGTGAGTTAATCAAGTGAAGGGTCTTACTGTGATTTTACAGGCTTTGTCAGCACAAAGGTTCCTGACAATGAAAGTGAAGACGAGAACTTGTTTGAAGTGCGCAACCTAAAGAGTTTAGTTTTTTTTTTCTTCATCAGCCATCTGCAGAAGCTGCTGTTGATCGTATCTTACTCATCGTTTCTCAAGGTTGAAGCACAACATTAACAACTGCGGGGAACAAATCATTAAAAGGAATATGACGCATGTTGGATAAATAGCGGAGGCTGTGATGATGCTTATTTTCTTCACACAAAAGGTTAAGATTTATAAAAAAAATGAGCACAAGGAGCTTTTTAAATGTTTTTTGACGGTTTTCAACCTGGATGAAAGAGTTTGGCACAAACGTGTGAATGTGTGATATTTCCAACTAAGAGTTTCACCACCAGGTGGTGCTGTTTACTTTGATTAAACATAGTGTAGCTATGACTATTTCCATCTTGGTTGTATTTGAGACTGGGCAGTTCAGAGAATGGTTGTAACAAAACCAGCAGCTTATTTCCAAACTTTAAAATGTATCTAGAAACCAGTTGGAATCTTTTAAAATACACCATCAATTTAAACTGTTACACGGAATTTGATTGGCTGTCAGTCGATGTACAGTGTGTGTTAGTTCAATGACAGAAATCCACCAGCCCTCAAGCAAACATCTGGTAGTTTGACAGACCAAGGAAAAACTTTGGCCTGACTAACTAATACAGTCACAAGAAAACAATGTATTTTCTGGAGTTGTGTAAGACGCAGCAGGAGAGTGTGTGGTGTCAATCATTATCACCAAAATAACTCAAATCTCTTCTACTTTAGAGGTTGACATCTTGAATAGCACCTAAAATATAAGTATTCTTTACAAATTTTTGCATCGGTCAAATGTTAGAAACTTCATCAAGCCGCCCACTCGCTCTCTCTGTGAACTCTCAGGACTTGTCCATTATACCAGGGGGCTCGCAGGAAAAGTTTCGGAGCTACTGACTTGGACTTCTCTGGTCTCATATACAACCCCTCTGGATTTGTCTCGAGTTCATTGTATCTCTGAATACAGCACTATTGACTCCCACTCAGGAACTACAGCTCCATCATGGCTGTTTAACTGTTGAAGGACTGTGGATTGATTCACTTTCACAATCACCCGATCAGTAGAAGTGCACAGACGGGAGAAATAAAAGAATCATTACTTTGACCGCTTATCAAGGCGTCTAGGTTTGATCTCTTACTCCAAAAAGGTATTTCATATTTTTCCTTCTGTGCCCTTCTTCAAGCGGTCCTTCCTTTTCCATCTGCATCAACTGCTGCTGAAATGTCCTTTTCATCAAGCGAAGCAGCGCTGATATTCTTCTTGCGTAGCACCTTTACCCCTTCAGAATATCAAGAAGTCTTACATCTGGCCTCGAATCAATATCATCCTTTCCAAATCTGTGTTTATTCCTCTCTCAGCTCGTCTTTCAGCCTCAGACGCTCGGCTGTGCTGTAGGACAGGAGAGGCTGGTGAAGGAGGCAGGACGTGAGCTGAATGTGAGGTATTCAAGTGTTCTTGGTAGCTGGTGGAGATCTTGGTTTCTAGTTTGGATGAGAGGGGGTTGTGTGATGACTTCATAAAGTGAGTAGTCTCGTGGATCTGGTGCAGTGCGTTTGGGCTGAAGTGGAACTCTCTGTTGTGCTCCTGTTGTTGAGCTGTGTGCAACTTCCTCCACGGAGGCATGTTTGCCGTTTAATCGCCCGCACATGGTCCGAGTAACGTGATGTCACGATAAGACCACGAAAACGACTCCCTCCCTTTCAGTCGGAGGAGTGATGTCATCGCAGGGAGAGTGTGAGGTTGGCTGGGGGTTTATTGAGCTTGACGTCTCATCACCGAGAGCGCCAGACGTATGACCACATGTGCCGGTCAGTGCGAGGACACCAGAGCAGGGAAACGGAGCCAAAATAACATGGCAACACATTTGTGACTTGTTATGAACCCCCTGAGAGGGAGGAGAGGAGGGGAGGAGGAGGAGGAGGAGGAGGAGCAGCAGCGTGAGCGTGCATGCTGATGGGGAGAGGAGAGTGTGGAGCCACAGAGCTGCAGAATCCTGAATCCAGCAGATGGAGACTCCGCGTCCTGGTTTTGCGGTGATCCGTGGGAGCAACATGCAGCTCGCGCCGCTGCCTCGCACTGCTGCAGTGGAGGAGTAAATGCGGAGCCCACCACTGCTCCAGGTGATCCACAGCAGCCCAGCCCGGCAGACTGCTCCCTCCTCAGCCTTCCCTCTCCTCCTCCTCCTCCTCCTTATCCTTCTCCACCTCCTCCTCCTCCACCTCCTCATCTTCCACCTCCTCATCTTCCACCTCCTCCTCCTCCTCCTCCTCCACTGTCATCGCTCCATCCCTCTGAGGGCTCTGAGCAAAAACCCACAAGAAAGGAAAAGAAAAACAGAGGAGAAATCCTGCTTCTCCCCCTCCTCCATCCTCTGATGTGAAACACCTCTGCATGACTGTCCACCGCTTCCGCGACATCGTGCGAAGACGCATATCTGCTCCAATGTCTCCGGAACATACAATCGCTGCAAGGTAAGAATCGTTGCTCTGGTTTTTCCCCGAAAGGCACATTTCTGTGCAAGTGTTCCGTGTAACTGTGGCAGAGACTTGTGTGTGTGTGTGTGTGTGTATCTGTGAATTTAACAGGTTGATGGGAAGTTGCCACAGCTGATTAGGTAATCGGAATTTCTTGCAATGGTTTGGGATCGAAGAAGCTCTCGGAGATAAAGAGTCTTTATCAGATGTGCCAAATATATCTGTGTTCGGCTGTGGAGGGAAAGCAGCTCTTCTCCCCCTCATTCACAGCAAGCCGTGCAGGTGTGTGTGTTCATATGTACGTGTGTGTGTGACAGAATCGAGCAGGGGAGGGAGGGATTGCTCCTCATCCAAGCTCCTCGATGGGCAACAAGGGGATTTTCATCTTGACAGTCTGGTCAAACAGCTTCCCATCAATCTTCTCATGGACATAGCCGTGGGCAGATCTCCCCGACTTCAAACGTAACCGACACCGTCTTCTTCCATCGCATCAATATGTGATCATCTTCATTAAAAGCAGCTTGGAGGAAAATTGGTCTTGTCCCCAGAAAATCGTCATGCTTTTATTTTGCAGAGTTAAATAGGAATAGGGGAATAAAAGGAGTGGATGTGTGCGACGGCAGGGAATAGATGGGGACAGGGGGATGGAGGGCTGAGGAAAAGGGAGGTGGAGGGATGCGGGAGAACTTACTCCATCACTCTCTGGTTTGGGAAACCTGCCGGCCATCAGCTGCACATTCTCAAATCTCTCAGTCATACGTTGGCATCTGACGCCACAAATCCTTAACCTGCAAGTGGCCTCATGAAGGTTCATTACTTTCAGCTCCTACACACACACTCACACAGTCACGGACACACACACAGTAACGGACACACGGACACACACCCACACACCCTTGCTAATGCCATAATAAGAACTGGAGTCGAGCTGTTGCTGCAGTGATATCCAAATCCTGCATTCTGCCGTTTGACAGGGCTGCAGGGCTTTCTGTGTGTGTGTGTGTGTGTGTGTGTGTGTGTGTCGGTGTGTGTGCGTATGTGTGTGTTTAAACCATTGACAGGGTCCTGCGCTCTGCTTAGCTGTTGTGTTTGCACAGAAAAATAAAATGCTCTGCCTGTGCCTGTGAATAAAAATACCACCACCACCATTAAGCTCAAAAATCTGTGCACGTTCACATTCATTCACGTTCGCGCACACAGATCAGAAGCGTTTCAGGCTGCTCTGCTGAAGCTGCTCTGTAATATGCAGCAGAGGACTGACGGATACTCTTTATTACTGGCAGCGTTAATCCTCGGCTCTTGACACATGCAGGCTCACACACGTACAAGCAGCGTTTGCCCTTGCAACATGCAACATGCTCCATCTCCTGCCACACACAGTGAGGTATGGCTGTACGTATACACCCCCCCCCCCACACACTCAGCTGGCTGTGTGGACTGATTCAGACGTGGAGCAGGGTGTCTGGATGAGATGGTTCTCTGGGTTGCAGAGGAGGAGGATCTCAGAGCAGCCGAGGCTCAGATCCTCACGAGCTTCTGGTTGGATTTTTACCGCTCTGGTTTTTTCAAGCAGATCGTTTTCATACTGAAACGCCTCAACACACCTAAAGGCTGCAGGACTATGACACAACAATACACAACTGTTGGTCAGAAGTGTCATACATACTGACCGACCGACAGGCTAAAGGCCTGGGTAGATGGCCTTGGCCATGGCTGCTCACTGCTCTGTGTGTCCTGCACCAGATGGGTTAAAAGCAGAGGTTACATTTCCCTACAATTGCATGAGTGTGTCTGTGCATGTGTTTGTGATAAATACATGTATCTTAACCTTAATCTTAATCAAATGGCAACACGTGAAGACAATGAGGATAAGCTGGTTGTCACAGAGACTGGAGAGAAGCTGTTTTAAATATGCTGTTTTAAATATGGAGTTAACGATGTACATTCATAGAGCGTCACCTGGCTGCCAACATGAGAAGTGACAGAACCACCTGTGCCACACATTTGACCAATCACAGCGGGAGGTCAGTGTGAATGTCGGATCATTCTGGTTTCAGACCGCCCTCCCCCCCACATCAGAAAGTTGTGGGGTATTAAGTTTCTGGAGCAGTCTGACTCGTTCCTCAGCAGTAGTGATGCTGCGCTGGTTGAAGGATCAGTTTGACCTTTCATTCACTCCCTTGCTGAGAGTCCGATGGACACTGCAGCCGAGCAAACTAACTGGACCTGAGGTGTAGAAATGAGAAGTTGCTATTTTATGTGGGGTTACGTGCTGGACTAGTTCTTGGCCGGGACCGGTTTTAATCCCTTCGGGAGCATGAGTGTGTTCATTAAATTTCCTTGCCTGTTGCATTAAAGGTCAAAAGGGGCTAAGACACGAGGATGTGTCACTTCTCTTTCTCTGACGACCACAAATATACAAAACCAAATTTTGAAATCTGGCACGAAGTCGTTGAAATCTGGGCGGTAGCGTTGGAACCGGCAGATTCACGGTTTGACCAACATACTAACTCATCATCACGTGTTTTCACTACTTGGTCTCAGACGGTCTCAAGAGATTCTAGTTTGGTTTTAGAGTTTTCTAAAGTTGTCCTACTTCGGGAAACGGGCACATCAGTCATTTGGCAAAGTGTAAAGAGAGATTCATTTGTTTACACTGTTTGTTTTTCTCACTGCGAGTGTGAGTTTGGTTTCAGGATTAAAGCTGCAGTACCTGTGGATGTTAATGGCGTGTTTCTCTTTGTGCACCGAGGTTTAGAGGTCAGGGTGGAATGATTAACCAGCCATTAACTCACAAGCTGATTCACTGCCGGGTGCAGAGCAGGACAATAGAGGCACCGGTGAATTATTATGTTATCTTTTATGTTGCCTTGTTCCTGGTGTTACACAGTCGTGGCTCCAGTGTTTCTAATTTGTGATCGTTGATCTTTTCTCTGCATGTGACGTTAATCTCCAAAGGAGAGTGACTCAAATTGACGATTTATCACTTATGCTCAACGTTATATACGGAAAGGGACAGAGCCTCCTGTACGTACTACTGGATAGTGATAAAACACATGCAATAGAGAAGTACCACTGGAAAACAAGGGGGGAACTGCTCAAGGAAGTACAAATGGAAGTATGTGGACTGGTTACTTGTTTAGAAAAAGGACGTATCTCTTCTCATTCGCACAGGCAGCGTGAATGAGCCTTTAGTCTGATGAACTTTCCCCACCAGACGTTTAATTGATATAAGCTGTAAATCATCTCTTTTTTTTCTCAGCCAGTGTGAAGCCATTGTGTTGGTGGTGAAAACCTCCACAGGGTGATAATGTGACATTTATCCAGGATCCAGCAATTAACTTACATTTTAATGAGGAGTGGGTTTGTTTTGGCAGCTCACCTATTTAGAGCTCACACTGTTACAACCTCACATCCTTCCTCTGTCTTGTTACCACACTGCATCTTATTAGTGACACCGTGGTATTTTCTCCGGCTTTCACATCATTGTCTACACACTACAGTACAAATATGACATTTAGTTTATTCAGCACTTTTGCTAGTCGCTTTCTTTTCGAGCATAGTCGAATGGAAATATCAGTAAAAATGTAAACATGGAATATAAGCATAAGGAGATTTGAAAATAAAGTTATGCAGTTATACAATGTTAACAGAATATTTATGGGGTAAAAAGGTTTTATTGCACAAGTGTTGTGATGGACTGAATTAGATTTAGATGGATGTTCCTAATAAACTGCCTAGAATGAAAGAAACTACTCTGTTGTGGTTCAAGTTAAAAGTACATTGATTTATCACTTCTGCACATCTACTCAGCAGATGAAAAAAATTTGCACAGTTGTGTGTTTGCGTATCACAGTTATTGTCCACCTGCAGATCTTCTCTGGTGCTCTGCACACGTATCCTCCTCTTCACTGTAAATGTGCAAATCTGGAAACTACTCTATGTAGTTAAGAGCTGGAGCTGCAACTAAAGATCATTCTCATTCATGTCATTTAATTACCAGACTATTTCATTTCATTCATGACTAGATTCAATTTATCTGGTCGATAAAATCATATTAACACAAGGGCTCAAGGTATCAAGCTTCTTTTTTGTCATTGACGATAATACACCAAAAAAGTGACATTTAAGAAAAAGATTCAATTGGATGAAGTCGGTAGTTCTCTAATCTGAGGAGCTGTAATCACATATTAGATTAGTTTGATATTTACTCAGCATTTTGTTTCATCTCATTTACAGCACATCCTTTTTTATTCTACTGCCGTGTGGAAGTTTCAGCTCAGCTGTGTAACCTCAGTGTTTCCTGACCGCCTGATATTCATTCCTGTGGCGGAACGCAGTGAAGATGGATTTAAATAACCAGGATCCTACTCGCCGGCTTTAATCCCTCCGAGTGGTGCTGAGCACAACACCATGTTAGGTAGCGAGAGAAGTCGTGTGGGTGTACGAGTGAGTAGAGGAGCGAATATGAGTTTGAATATCGAGTGAGCGTTCAGTCGAGTGAGCTGGATATTTGAAGCAGAGAGGATGATTGATACCTGGTTATTGTTTTGTGGGGGGAACACATGGAGACCCTCTCGGCAACCTCTGACCCGAGTAGTTCTGAAGGACGCAGGAGTTGCATAAACATAGAATTGCGTGTATATTTAAAGCATTTACAGCTTCATGGTTAAATGCCTCAAGCTGCAGGAAAGGTCACAGACGTCTGTTTTTAGGTTACGTTACAATTAGTTATGTCACTGTAAGCTGTATCCTGTCGGGAGGCTACATTCGAAGACAGCAGCTCGACTGGGATGTCTCATTTCCAACCCTCCAACATGGCCGACAGATGCGTCCGTCCATTCCTGAGCAATGAGGGATCCAACAGGTGGATCCTTCTCAAGCCAACCTATCTCAGGATTCATTGCACGTCAGTAACGAAGCTTCCACATTCTAATAAGATCGTCCTTGAGTCCAGATGGAACCATTGTAACACATTTAATGAAATTCCCTCCAGCCCTTCCTGATGCATGGTGTTTACGAGAATGTAAGGTCATAGTGCCCTTGACCTTTGTCCAACAAATAAGTCCTGGTCAATGTGTGTGCCAAATTTGAAGATGATTCTTTGTTGATTCTGAGAACGGGCTAAGATGGTTTGAAACCATCTCACCCAACGGCTCCTGCAGCATATCGTGCAGCACACGGGCCACAGTGAGAGCCTCTTCAACTCTCAAGCTTTTGGATCCTCGAGCGGCATCAAGAGAAAACGCCTCAACGCTTCAGTTTGCTCTTCCTCGAATTGAATCGCCTGCTCTGGGGGATTTGTCCCTTTTATTCTTATCAGTGCGTCAGCAGCACTTTGGACCTGACTCAGGAAACGTGTGCACGCTTCCCCTGTCAGCTGGCAGTCACTGCACAGAGTACAGAAGGGGGAAACTGTAAATATGAAGTTCCCACTGGTGGGGGGGGGGAAATCGACAGCAAGCTCAGGATGAGACGGCATGAGCCCGAGTGAGGATCATATGATTTGCATTGATCAGCCTGGAGAGAGGAGCTCGTGTCCCACATCCAATAAACTAGCTGGAGTGTATTGAGTACTCTGAGCATGAGGAAACCCCTCATCCAGGTGTGTGTGTGTGTGTGTGTGTGTGTGTGTGTGTGTTTTCTGTTGTGTTTAATAATGAAATCAACCGCCTGGTGTGTGGTGCGTCTTCCCTAATGAGGACTGGATTCATCCTCCGTCTCTGACAGTACGCTGAGTGGAATATGCTGCTCTCCAGCCTGTTTCCATGGAGATGCTCAGGAGCTGTTGCCCCCCCCCCCAAAACTCCTCCTACCACCCCGACCCCCCCTCCTTTCTGCTGTACATTCCTCCAAACGGTTCTGCTTCATATGAGAGATCTGGGCCACGGTGTGTGTGCTTTTATTATAACATGACGTTTGCAGGCGCACAATCATGTGTGTGATGCCGCTGACGGATATGCAAATGCTATTGTGGTACTGTAAAGCTCTACAGCTACAGTGTGTGCTTGTGTGCAGCTCCCCTAGTGTGATTTTACAGTGTGTTAGCGTGTGTGTGTGTGTGTGTACTCGCTCTCTCTCTTCATGCTAGTAGTAGCTAATCTTGAAGCACACAAGTGTGTATGTGTTTGTGTTCGTGTCCGATGGATGCCGAAATTGTCAGCCGTGTGTGATACCGTGAGTGTGTGTGTGTTTGTGCTCATGGTGTGTACGTGAGAGTATGAGTCAGAGTGACAGAAACAGTGAGAGAGAAGATCGAGGGCAGTCGAGGTTCGGAAGAGAGAGAAACAGAAACAGAGGCGGAAAGGACACAAGCAATCTAATGCATGCATGAGACAATTAACTGTAAACGGTGGACAATATACAGACAACGTAACCCTGCTGCATTCTGTGAGTTGTGTGTGGGTGTGTGTTTGTGTGTGTGTGTGTCACCTGGGCTTGCAGAGCCACAAACAGACTCCTGAGGTTGTTGCTTACAAGGTGACAAAAGGTGACAAGTGATTTGTGGCCGGACAAAGAGGCCACCATGGAGAAGGAGCGTGTCGGAAATAGCTGCGAAAAGGATCTTTCTCTCGAGGCAGATGTGATGCAGTGCAGACCTGAAGAGAGAGAGTCCCTGCTGAATGGAGACCGGGGCAATCCCTGGGTTTGGTCGAATCCTGAATCTCAGTCCTGTCAATGCCCGTCCTGCCTCCGTTTGAGGGAGTTGATCCGCCCTTTGGTTGATTCTCCCGGGTGTTTTGTAATCAAGCTAAGCCCGATGTGAACCATTTTCTCCTTTTTGGCAGCTTCTATAAAACTGCATTTATTGATTTTATTTTGGCCACTTGGGGTCAAAAGAACAAGTAGAGACAAAAGAAATACACCCACATCATGCATTATCTCATGAAACTGCTAAACACATTAATATGACTGAAAGTAATGATTATTTTAATTACTGATTCATCTAATAATTACTTTCTAAGAGGGCTCAGAGGGAGTTACAGATTTAGATGATAATTGTGTCAGAGTCGTTTCCCTGTTCATATTTAATACAGCGTTATTCAAAAAAATATAGATTATAGCAGCTTCAAACTAATAAGTTAAATGTCAAATGTGACAGATGACAGAAAGGTGACATTTCGTAATTCCTCCAAAACAAGAGCATCCCTAAACAAATTAAAAAAGCAGAGACACACAACTGATACACAAAGCAAGAGTGTCCTCATTTTGGTCCTTGATTTTACATCTGAAGTCGCGCCACAGAAGGAAAGAGATCAGAATCCGCTCCATCGACCTATGTAGTTCAAATCGCTGCTGTCATGCGTGAAATTGGTTGAAGTCTCTCTGTGTGTGTTTCCTCCCTTAACAGCATCTATACTGAACATCTCCATCCCTGATGATAGGATATGCTGCGTGCGGGGTTGGCCTGCGGAGAAGCAGGGTGGTAGCAGTCATCTCAGTGCATCGCCCTCTGGGGAGCGCTTATAGGATCAGTACAAGTCGGGGGCGGGAGGGAGGGTAAGGTTAACTTCGCCACGTGGGCTCGATCCCTCGCCGGTGCCACGGTACCTGCCGTGCGATAATGGCCGAAGTTGTGAGTCACGCAGGGAGGTGACGCCTGCCAGGTGGTACGTGTCCACACGGGGAAATCAAAGTTGTAATGCTAATGTGCTAAACCAAGCAAGGGGGGGGGGAGGGACAGGAAGCTCAGGAAGAAACTCTCACGCTTTGTTTCTTTCAAGCTGCTTTCAGACATTGTAGTGAACTCCGGATATTGTCCTGAAATTATCCGGCAAGCTGCTCCGGACATTTTCTGTTTTTCCTGCCAACGAGCGAGCAGACATGGAGACATTTCAGACATGGAGTTCATGTCTGAAAGTGGCGACGTGAGCACACAGACGGCTACAGTGACTTGTTTCCGAGAAAGAATATGCAAATCCCAATGTATACTGTATTATATCAAGGCTCTTTTCAATGTAAGGTTGATACTATTCCCTTTTAAAATGAAGAAACCTCCAACAGAACCAGACTTTATCCCTGACAGCTTGGGCTGAGAGGAAAGGAGAGAGGGATGGAATAGGAGACAGCGAAGAGAAAGAGGAAGAGGAAGATGCAGGCGTTTGAAAAAAAGCAGTGGCCTTCATCCAAAAAGCTGTATTTTGTTGACCAAACTTCACCACCACAAGGACAAAGTGAAGTTTTCCATCCTCCACATGTTTTTGGGGGTCTTGCCTCATTTAGACACTGAATCCAACTTCCCTTTATATTAGATTCCAAAGTAAAACTGACCACTCTTGAACCGTTCTTTCAGCTTTCACTTGACTTTGTCAAATCCCTAACTAGCCTCTAACCAGAAGCCGCTGCCCACTTGGAAACAGCCAACGTAAGAGGTCTGTTACTCGCCTCTCGCAGGCGGCTGGCGCGCAGCATCCTCAGTCTGGCCTGCACAGCAAACCCTTGGCTCATCAGCACGACATGAGCAGGGAAGTGGAATATTAATAATGCTGGATATTGCCCCTCAGTAGGGATCCATCCAGCCTCTCGTGGAGCCCATCAGAGGAGATGGGTTCATTTTCACATCTTGGTGGGGAATCTTTTGGGATATCCACAGGACGGAGCTCTGTCTCTGCTGCAGCTCTGTGGAGTTGTCAGTGACGCAACCAGAGTGACAAGCAGAGCCTTCCCAAATGTGTGCCGGCACCTGACTCAAACCTAACTGTTTAGTTTGAAGCACTTTAGCGGTGTCGGGATTCACCAATCGCTTGAATCCACTGGGATTAGACATCTCTGTGTGAGACCATAGACACACAAGAGGCTTAAAGATCGTGGCCTGTGCTCTGATGTGTCACGGCACTGGGAAGGTGAAGCACTGACTGGTGAATATTCTGGAGCTGGTCTCTGTGTCTTCAGGGGAGTTCTGGCATGAGGTGAAGATGCCTTCGGGAGGTTTCTGGATCCGGCTGCAGAGGAATCTTGATCCGAATCTGGATTCAGATCATCAGTGAGATCTCAGATTGTATGCTGTATGCTGTCCTGAACCTCCTGCCTCTTAAGGGGAGGAAGCGACCACCAGAGGGCAACTCACCCACTTCAGTCAGAGAGAGCACTTGTCTGACTACAGGTCTTTCAGATTGACTTCTTATGAGAGTGAGCATGTGGCATGCTGTGCGCAGAGAGGGAGGATGGACGAGAGGAGGCACGGACCTCCTCTCTGGAGCCATTACTCTCTCAGCTCATTAAGACCATGAATCAAAGCTCCCTGCTCTCCAAATGAAGACACTGGAGGTGATTTGCTGTAGAATACTGACATATTGGTGTTCGACACCATTCTGGTCCCATTCAGGATTCTCAGGTGTAACATGTGGAGGTGGAAAGAAAGAGTCTCTCGCAGTCAGCCACTTTGAAAGCATCCATTTTATTACCTCCGAGAACGAGACAATGTTTTTTGTCCCACTCCATCTCTCTGCTAGTTGGAGGGATATTTCTAAAACTGCTCAGTTTGACTGAATGGCCACGGAAAGAGTAGCAGAGATCGAATTTATACAGAACTGTGAATAAAATGGCTTCACCAGTTACCGGGTACAGTTTACAGTTTTAACCCATTATTCCTGAACAGTCAAACACAGAAGCAATTGAGCTTTTCTGCAATATAAGTGTTTTTAACAGAGCTTTATCACAATCTTTCCAACTGAAATACACCAATCTGGACAAAACTCGGCACAAAGTGTGTTACAACGACTTTCTTTCATTTCCTAAGCCAAAATAAGACATGGTCAGTTTGAGATACACTTCCTAAACCAAATGTACAACTGCAGATACATTTGACCAAGACACGTATGTAAAGACTCCAGAAACCAGATGACAGTAAAGCCAAGAGGAAGTTGTTTTTAGGGATTTTAAGCGTAAATACAAATCTGTAAAATAAAATAATAAGAACTTATCCGGATCTTTCTTATGAGCTGCAGCTGAATTTTGGGTGCGTGACTAAAAGCAAACAGCTCAGTAAAATCATTAACAACAGTTTGTCTTGAACTTGTTAAAAAATCATTTGGAGGAACGTCTTAAAGCCCTGTTGGTTTTTCAGATTTGCTTGTGTTGGTGTTACCCATCCAGGCTGTTGTCCATACCCCCCCCCCCTCCCAGGTTCCTACAAGAGCTGGCGGTTGTCCCTGAATGCGGACATGAGAAGAAATATTTGCCGTGTGAAATACCCAGTTGGAGCTGGTGTAATGTCCCTCAGCAGAATCTTTATTCAAATATTCTGTCGCTGCAGTGGGTTCTCCGTGTTTTAAAGAAGAGACGGGTTCTGTTGAACGTCACACTGCTTTGACAAATCCCACTCGGGAGCCACACCGCTCGCTGCATGGTGTGCAGCAAAACACAGCTGAGGGAAACACGCCAGCAGGCCGGCACATCGGCTGCCATCAGAGAAGGTGAAAGAAAAGAGGTCGGACAAACTTTGAACTAAAAATAAAACCAGGTAAAATCTGTGACTGAGTATGTAAGGCCTTTTTCCCCAGATGAATGACTCACAGCAGCTCAGCAACCTGCTGTTATACCTAATGATTATCATTAGTGATAATGATAACTAGAAGTGCAGAATAACAACTGAATGGTCAGAACTCAGTGTGGGCTTAAACAACACACACACACAGTCACAGACGCACACAGTCACAGACGCACATCCACGTGTGTGTACAAGAGACACACTGTTACATCGAGAGGCCAAAGGGTGGCTGAGGAGGACATCTTGTGTAATGAGATGCTTATTTTTGGAAAGTGATTAAAAGGGGAGTAAATAAAATCTAATAGTTATTTTGGGGGCATGGCAAAGTGTATAAGTTATCGGGCCGTTCGATGCAGGACATGTTTTATTCATACAGTTTGTCGCTGCAAGTAAATAGGAGGAGAGCGGGTGGCATCCTGTTTTGCCCCCAGATTCTAAACGCTCCATGTTGCTTTGTTTTGAAGATGTTTTCCGAGATGCATTTTTGAATTTTTTACGCTGATGTTGAACATTTTTTTTTTTTTGCACAACCTTCATTTATCTTAGTTGAAACCGCGACGACCTGAAGCCTGTTTTATTAATATCTTAAATAACTAAGGCATGCAAAACCACCAAATTGACTTACATTTTTTAATTCAAAATGAATGGTAATTGCAATGATGCGTCGGAATTGAACCTGCGGCGCTACAGGAGGACTCATACCTTCCTGCACCTTCGTACATGGGGCGCCCGCTCAACCTGGTGTTTCACTACAATACCAGTAATCAACAACCATTGAATTGAAGTAATACCCGGCTAATCAGTACTCTGAAACAACATGTTGTGTATGATATACAAAATCCTGTGCACCCCCACTGTGTGAAAAGCCTCAGACACACACACACACACACACCTGCCCCTCTTCCCTGTCCTCCATCCTTCCCTCTCTACGTTTCAAGCACACTTTGCCCCCCCGCTCACCGCTCACTAAGCTCGGCTAAGTGTTACTTTGAGATGAATGCACGGGAGGCGTGCTCTGCCGGATGATGTAATAATCGCGGCGGGTTGCTGTTGCCTGGATACAGGGCGACACTCAGCTGGGTCTCGCCCCCCCCCCCCCCCCCCCCTCCCCGTCACCGAGACCTGCAGGTATGTTAGAGTCAATTAGAAGACAGCTGTTTAAGGATTACAGGCTGCTCACCTCTGGAGTCATGTACATCAACAAATATTAAACGATTCAAGCTTCCCTGTATGAATTCAATCTCTCTGCCGTTATAACTCGTTTAGTGTCTTCTTTGCTCAAAAATTAGATTTTCTCATTACATCATTTTCTTGAGTGCACCCCAGGGTGCTGCTGCCTCATCTCTGCACATGACATTAGTGGTTTGAGGAAACACTTCTCCGAGCAGCCGACTCACTAAAGCTTCCTAAACTAATTCTTCTCGTCCCGAAGTGAAGAGCTGAGACGGAGACCTCGAAGGAAACTCTGAGATGCAGGTCACTACGTTTGAATCAGTGTGTGTGTGTCTGTGTGTGTGTGTTAGTGGAGCCTGTTATCCTGTAACTGTATTGCAAACATTTTCCGTTCTGTTTTTAGCCCAACCAAACTCAGTGTGCCAGGTTGCCATAGCAGTTACGACCAACACTGATACTTCATTTGACTGAACGGGCACAGAAAGATCTCATCGGATCTGTCTTAAGAGCTGCAGCTGAATTTCGGTGAAGATGCATGAAGATGATCTGGTGATCGTTGTTTATTAAGCAGGAAGATGGAGTCTTGAATTCCTGGTGACAACAGAGAAGTGTCTTCCAGGATTTTCTCGATCTGGGATCTGCATTTAGTCAAGTATGGTCTTGCTCCTCAAATACCACCGAGGATTCTTTAAATAGGCTGCCCTGTGTGGGTTTGGTGTGGACAGGTCTCCCATTTGAATTCAGCTCGCTACTGTTTTGTCTCTCTTTCCGTTAACATCACTACAAACCACCAGTTTCCACAATTTTCTAATACTTTAGTAGATTAATTGAGAAAATAATGGGCCAACAGTGAAAGCCATTAAGTTGAGGTGCTAGTTTTTGGACATTGTCCCCGATCTCCCAGGTAATAATTCTCGGATCTCAATGGGATTTGTTGGGCCTCGGCTTTATGTGCTCTCCTGAGTTCCATTCTGCTTCGGCCAATGTAACTCTCTTTTTAAACTAGAATGAAGCAGCAGAATCTCCACAAGCTTTTTTTTACGAGAAAGAGCAACGAGCATCGATCTCCTGGATGAGTAATGACGAGCCATCATTTGACCACCATCTGCTGTTCTGGTGCCAGTTGCTTTTTCGAGAGACTGGCCGTGACCTTGGGGAGCGGCTGGCCTGGCTGGGCTGGTCTGCAGGACATGCTCTCTTGTTGCCAGCTGTCCATTAGTTCTGAGTCAGTTATCGCCTGAGCTGATCGTCCATGACACATTTACTGTAGATTTGGCCACTAGATTGCCTATCTGCCCGGATTTCTGATGCTAAAAAAGGCTTTTCAAGTGGATCCTGCCTCATTGTGCAGAGTGTGGCAGAGAACAGGAGATGGAGGAGACAAGCCATGATGTAGAAAAAGACATGTGGCTCAGTCCAGTTTTAAAAGCACACTCCTAGAAAATGTAGCCATTTCCAAAATGACAGCAGTAAAAATTGGACATTTTTGACAGTGTCGTGTACGGACGAGCAGTGCTGGTTCCCAGACCCCAAAGTAGAACCTGTCACACTCACACTCACCTGCCCACGTTTCACTCTCCTCACAGACTAAAGCCAAAATCTTTCATTGCAAACTGCTGCCATACCTGAACAGCTGCAAATGGGAAGTGTGAGGAGCTCCATGTGTCAGCGCTACGTTTTTAAAACGGCTAAAATCAGGAAGCTACTGCTCCACTTCAAGTGCATGTGCACTTTTCACGTCATCTGGAGTCAGAGTCTGCACAGCAGCGATCGCGGTGTGGAGCTGTGGTATCGAAAATTAAGAAATACATTTATTTATGTACTTTGACTTTATAATTTGGTCCAAGTCCCACCTGCTAACACGGAGGAGGGAGGGTTTATGACACTGGGAGGCCAACACAATGATTTGGCTTCCCTTTTATTGAGCTGTCATGTCATCTATCTTTATATACCGTCTATGGTTTTGCATATGTGAAGCGGATTAAACCGAGGCCTGCTTTCTGCCTGGAGACACGAGAGGTGCAATCAAATCTTGATTGTTTTTCAAAGACGGACACATTGGGACATTAACTAATCAAGCCTCCTCCATTAGGCCACCGGCAGAACATCACTCTTTGGACCTGTCTCCCTCTCTCTCTCTCCATTCCTGTGCCCGTTCTCCTCCACTGGACAGACGCATTAAGTCAAGATACAACAGAAATGAAAGAGACACGGAAAAGACTGGAAAGCTCATTTATCACCGACCCTGAATACAGGAATAGTAAAGTGCATTAAGTGACGGCCATTGAAGCAATGTAGCGACGATTGTCACTCAGACACTTTGAATCTTAAAAAAAGACAGAATAAAAAGGGAACTGTCGACGAAGGTCACTACATTTCTTTTTAGCTCAACTGTCAAATGTCGGATAAATCACAATGAGATGTGTGAATGTTTGCTTACAATCATTTAGAGATTTTTTTTCGTCTAACTATTGCACAGAATGAATACCATATATGAATATAATAAATGCCACTGGCTAATCAGGCACAACTGCAGATGAACCTGTGGAGTCTGACCATGTGGATGGTAAACACATTATGGACCATAGCACAAGTGGGCATTTGCGAAGATAGCGCCTCACACAGCTGACCAACGGAGAAATGAAGCAAGTTAGAAATCTCTTTTGATATGATGAGCGTTGTAAAATACATTTTTGGTTCAATGGGAAAAATATTACGGGATAAGAGACAATTTTGAACATGGCCTCTGGTTTTATGTTCATTCTAAATACTGTATGTATATCTTTGATGTGTTTACTACCTGGAGTAAAAGTCATTCACGACCCCCTCGACAGCACCATGTCATCATCGCACTCCCCCCCCCCCCCCCCCTCTTCCCTCTCCTCACTGTACTGTGCAGTGAAGCGGGAACACTTTAAAAACCAATATATGTCACCTCAGCAAACAGCTAAATTACATCTATGGTCTTTTGATGGTGGCGTGTGTAATCCCAGTGTCCATTGCCAGCGTCTCAGTGGCTGCACAGTGACCATTTCTCCTCTCTCAGGCTCTCAGGGGCGAGGGGAGGATCGCTCGGCTGACAAGCGAGGTCAGCGCTCTTGTTTTTATCCGGAGCCGTCGCTGTGACACGTACGTGGAGTGAGAGCAAAAAACAATACACACACACACACGGCTGCCTTGTCTTTTTCCAGGAAGAGGCAATCATATCTGACAGGTTGAATTTCATCCTTTTTTTTATGTCGGAGAAAAAGATTAATGGCAAAAACCCGATACCGGGATGGAGGGGTCGGCAGAAGTTAAGAGCAGATGTAAGAACCAAGTGAGGTGTAAACAAGCATCTGTGTCAGCCTGTAAGCCTGGTTCCCAGTAGGGACGGGACCCCCCCGATACGATACAATCGCGATACGATATGTATTGTGATTCTCTAAGTATTGCGATTCTATATAACGCTTTCTTGTGATTTTGTATTCTTTTTAAATAGTGGACCATGGAAAACAGTTGAATCAAACCTTCAAATACAACACAGTCAAACTCACTTAGACCTTTACAAGTTTTATTTCAAATATTAACACTAACTTAAGGACTGCCGGGCAGCCAATAGAGAAAATAAATAAAAATGTGCCCTAGTATTGTAAAGTCCCTGTCAACTGCACACAAACTGACAGATTAAGAAATGTATGCCACTCAGGCTACTTTTAAACAATAAAAAAAAAGGTAAATTAAATAGAGTGAATAAAAGTTTACTTAAAATATAAACTTTGGAACAAACAAAAAGTAGGCTATGCAAAGCTAGTGCTTGGATATGTTTAGATTCTTGTGCAAAAACAAGAGCTGGTCAACATGCTCTGGGGTGAGGTTGGTCCTCCCCCCCATATATTGCCCCAACGTATGAAACCAATAAATCTGTATTTAAAAAAACAAAAAACAAAACAGTACTGGCTTGTCTAGCCACAGTAGAGCAGGAGAATCAGGTGGATTCACATGATTGTGAGATTTAATGCAGTTTTTGCGACTGCCAATCAAACTGCACAGAGATCCAATGACCGTCACAGTCGTGCAGTGTGAGCTCAACGGAGCATTAATCATTTTCTAACACTGCAGCAGCGTGAGGTTTAAATATCAGGTGTGGATCAAGACAACTGATTTGGTTAATGTTGCCCCGTTGTCGATCTATAGGCTATTTGGCCTCTGGATGCTGTAAAGGTAAAGTCTGTGTATTGCTATGAAATGAGTTGTGTTCACGTCCCCTCACGCTCAGGATCAGTGCAGAGTTGTAAATGAGCCGAACCTCGTGAACCATCTCCCACTGACATTTCAGCTGTTGCCTGGCAACCACTTAGCATTTTGATACCCTTGTACCCGCATTGAAAAAAAAAGTGAAGGCTAAGTTCCTTGAACTTCCGCTGTTAGGTGTTTGAATACTTGAATACATTGTGTTTCTCACCAAAAACCAGGAGCATCCCAGTCCTATTCTCGAGCCAACATCTCAGCCCCGGGGGTTTTTCCAAGAGCGATGCAAACTTCTCCTCAGCGGCTGCAGAGGGAAGAAGTAGAAAGTAGAAAGTTGGAATTAAACTTTTTATATTCTTAAAGATCAGTGGGCTTTTAATCTTTTGAGGATGGTGAGGCAGATACATGAATTATATCAAATGGAGGAAGTTTAACTGAGAGGTCATTTAGTTTCTTGTGGCCTGTGTTGTTCTTTCTAAAGAGCCGGCTGGAATCACTGTAAGTTCAAACACAGGATTCATGTTTTAACTCTGAACTGTACAGAATTATACACAATTTAACCTGTTAGAAAATAACTTCCTTCAACATGAGGGAGATAGGCCTCCCTGTTTTGTTTTTAAATCGTTGATACGTGTAAAATAACAAAGAATGGGACATTTGAAAAGTGAAATTAAAAACTACATAAAATGAAAACACTGTTTCTCCTTTAACTCAGATATATATTTGGGCGTCTTTGTGATTAAATTTGTTGTTATTGATCTGCTGATTTCACTTCACTCTTCAGTACGACAACAAGGTCTAAACATACAGTCAAAGGTATAAAGAACTGTCCGAACAGTGGAGCAGGAGATGGTTTGGCCCTGAATGCAACATGAGTTAGACTAGGACAGAAGACACTGAGACAAACTTAAGACACTTGAACACACCAGCAAACTATATATAAAAAACTATGTGTACTTTTAAAATCATCTTGAAAGCAAATAGTGGTAGAAATGAAAAAAAAATATACACCGCAGTACCTCTAGTGTATTATATCAGTCAGTGCTAAAGTCAAATTTGTGTAATCACCTCCAGTATCCTCACTTGTGGAATAAACATATGGCCGCCATATTGATAACTCCATTATTTGTCACGAGGAAAAATTAGCAAGAAGTCCCCGTCACAGCCAGATGACATGTTAATGGATTCAGAGCAGCAGCTGATCTGCCTGTAACTGCAATTATCTCCACATCCTGTTTTTACTGTCATTAGCGCCTCCACAGTGTGCTAACTGTGGAGACGGCCAGATGAGAACTAATTAATACAAGTCTGGAACCGACCCAACACTCTCTGAAAAAAAAACGTCCAGTTTATTGTAGAGGAGCAAAGTAACTGGTCATAGTGGGAAAGAAATTGTTCAACTGGGTGTTGTTTGTATGGGTTTTACGAGGTATGTGAATATGTTGGTAGAACTTCATGAAAAGTAATAAAAACACATTTATTCGTGTGTATTTGTTTTCCAGGATTACTCAAAAACTATCGAGGGTTTTTCCACAAAACTTGGGCCAAGAAAGAACCCATTGCATTTAGGGGCAGATCCAGGACCTTCTCAAATATCGGAAGATAGCGTTTTGTTCCTGGAGAGTATTTCATTGATCTTGATGAAGAAAATCAGGCATATTCAGTCGACAGATATCTGATATCAGAGAATTTGTAAAAACTTGATGAGACTTTAGGGGACTGTTGGACTTCGGTGGAGGTCTGTGCTCTACTGTATTGTATTAATCACAGTTTTCTTGTTCACCCCCACAAACCACGACACACACAGCAGAGCAAATATAGACCGAGGTATATATAGGTACCGGATAATTAAAAGGTCATGAAAGAAAACGAACTTGGACTTAGAGATTTGGACTTTTCTCTGAATGTGTGTGTGTGTGTGTATGTATATAATCTTAGAGGCAGATCAAGGAGATTCACCCGATTAAATGGCAGCTGCACGGCCTTATTTTCTATGCACACTGGGTCCAGCATCCTTGAGTGATTCTGATAAATCACTTTCCTGAGGTTAAAATCAATACGTGTGACACAAAGCACTTAAGCCCTAAGCAAACCCAGATAATTCCCCTGATAGGGACGCAGTGTTTTCCCTCGAAGCTTCACACACACACACACACACACACACACACACACACGCACACACACACACAGTATCAATGATGCATGGGAGTTTACAGGTTGTTTATTTCTGTAATTAAATTACTTCTCGATTACTTCCCCGCGCTGGGCCGTCAGTCGATCGTTAAACAGGACGTGAGATTGTAGCTGACTCGGGTCAGCAGGTGACGAGGCGGGGACGAGGTTACATCAGGAAAATGAAAACACATGCCACCAGCAGAAGAGTTTAAATCTGCTCTGGGCATGAATTTAAGGTCGAAAGACATCTTATAAACCAGGTGGAGGCTGTAAATAATCCTTAGGACACTGGGAATTATTTTTGGAGGAACAATTTCACAACTAAAAAGTCTAAATACATAGATACCTCTGGGTTTATGCTGGAAAATACAATTTAGTCATTTCTGTGTTCATAAAAGTTAATTAAATAAGATAATTAAGTTGGGAATGAACAGAAATATAGTTTAAGTTGTGAGTGCACATCATGCAACTATGAATTTTTCAATCATGAACCAAAGGACCTCCTGTTGCACTGGGTGGTACATGTGTGGCGCCTCTAATGTGGCTGGTTCACTTGTTGTATTCCCGTTGGTTGATTTGAAAACAGGTATTTTCGATGGAGGAAATCTTTAGTTGCCTGAACTCCAAGTCGGGATTCGTTGAGACTCATCTAACAGTGAGAGGCTATGAGCCCCGTGTCAGACAGACATGGAAAGATTTCACCGAGTGTCATCTTTCATTTGCCCCAAATCCCTTTAAAAAATGAACCATTAACAGAAGCCAATCTTCTCTCTCTCTGCTCATTACCAAACTGTCAGGACACTGCGAGTCACTTGAGTTAAAATGAAAATCAGGATGGATGAATTTAAAGTCAGAGAGCTTATTTGCAATGCAAAATGTCAGCCCTGTGTGCTTGTGTACTTCACACCTTGATTAGGGAAAGTGATGCATATTTTTGCATAAATTTACATGTTACCATAAAAACACTTTGCAGCTGTAACTCCTTCCTCCTATAGAATAAGTGAAAAGATATATGTTGATTAATTAAAGTAATTAATCATTAAAGTGGCACAATTGCTTTAATTTGAAGCAGAGGAGGAAACCTGCGGGTGAGCTGTGAGTCAGATGCGTAACAGGAAGTGCTCGCCACAATAAAACATTGTGCCCATTCTACTCCAGGATCTGCTCCTGTTGACTTCACTGCATCACAGTTGTTATTCAGGGGATACCCCAACATCCCAGCATCGCACTGTGGGACTTCAGCTGCCACATCACATTTTCATCAGCTCTGATGCAAAATCCCAACCCCCCCCCCACACACACACAAACACAAACACACACACACACACTCGCCTCAAAGCCCTGAGAAGTCAACACAGACATAAATAAGATCAAATGAATCCAGAGCAGAAAAAACTTCTCAAAGCTTTTTTCTTTGCACTCGTCAAATCTGCCGTATCGCTGCTGCTTTCATTTCAGTCACAACCTGGGAGAGTGTCACGATGAACAGGCAACGCTAAGAGAGAGTGCACACGCTTCCTTTGTAAGTCCACTGGAAAGAGATTCATTTTTTAAGAAGTCAATAACGGACCTTTGGCTGCATGTGAATAACTAAATGGATTTCCAGCAACGTGAATCCCCTTTGACTGCTTGATTAGTTTGTGGAAACACTGGGGAGCGTTATAACTTCAAAAATAAATACATAGACATCCTTAAGAGAATACAAAATGAACAAAACACTAAAATAAAAACTTCCACCAACATATATGCATTTTATGTCTGCTGATCGCTCTGATAGGATAAGTATAATTCATCAATTAAACTATTTCCAAGAGAATAAGGCATCAGACAGCTGCTATTGAAGTTCACTGCCATTAGGAAAGCCCTTTTTAAAAAGCGATATGATAAAACACTCTATAGTTATTGAACCGTGCTCTTTTGTGTCCGGTGGTCGACATGAACATGTTCTGTGTAATCGTCTCACGCACTGAGCTTCACAAAGCAGCTCTCCGACTCGTTAGCAGCCGTCTGATCGTCCGGGCCGAGCGCACGGAGCTGAGGATTTAACGGACGTGCAGGTGCTGCTGTAAAGGAAGAAGAGTCCAGGGGGGGATTTTGCAGTATTTCAGTATTTGTCTCTTGCCACTGGCAGGTGGAGAATATTATCACTTACATAATAGACAAGATAGGCGCCGAGGGTTGCAGCTTGCCAGTATAATTGAAGTTCCTCTACACCCTCATTAACCCATATTAATGACTAGGCAGGATGTAATGAATCTGCTGCGGAGCTTCTGGATAATTCGTCAGATTTAAGCGGATTCTGAGGCGGAATCAAAACTTTTTGAAAGTATCTTTTGACTTTTTGAGACTCTTGGACACATCCCTGGGGAAAGAACGTTTCCATCTTGTGACAAAGACGTCATCTGGAGCCGGATTCTGCTCAGAAGGGATCAGGGGGTGGAGGCGTGGTCGTGAGCTGCCGTCAAGACATGTACTCGACCAATCCGGAGTCAGTCCCGGCTGTCAATCATGACGTGTCACCCAAACTTTATATCAACGATTAAGTAATTAAAAACTTACTGAGAAAAATAACACATCGACAAAGCATACATGTGGAAAGCACTTCCTAAAAATACATGGGTGTATTTTGACATTTTTGTTAGGTCCTAGTCCCATCTGCTAACAAGGAGGAGGCAGGGTTTATGACCTATACTGCAGCCACCCAGCAGGGGGCGACCTCAACACTCCAGATCCAACATTAGCATGGTGCCGTGGATGGACATGAACTCGGTCACCTCTCTGAAGGGAGCTCTGGACCGGAGCCTGTATTTTTATACAGATCCCAGATAAATTCAATCAGTGCATGAGCTCAGCCGCATACTCTGAATGCATATTCATCCCCCCCGCCTGTCTTAAGAAAACACTGCCAATCAATAAATTAGATTCTGTGCTGGCAGGCGGCGCATGGTGATCCTGACGGGCTGCACACACTGACCTGCTGGTGTGGTTATATAATAGAGGCAGAGATGTCTGGCCTGCTGAGGGTATTATAGGTATAAAGCAACATCGCCTTTTTACTTTAAACTAAAAAACCCAGAGCGCAGAGTCCACCTACAGCGAAACGGAACCTCTACAAATCAATGAATGGATGTGTTGATGATTTAAAAGACTAAATAGGTAGAAAAGAGGGAGTGAAGTGAAGCTTTTATGATCCTCATGGTTATTTTGTTGGTTGTGCTGGACCATGACTGAAGGAGCAATATGGTTATAGTGGTTTTCTAAAGGGACGTTCACATGTCAGGAGATTTTGGGTACCACTCGCTTCCATTTTGTTTTTAGAGTTAGGGAATTCGGGGAACTAGGGGGGAGCTGAGGTGGAACCATCAAACCCAGAACCCTCAGAGATGTCGATCCACAGACACAGACCCACACCAGGCCTCCGAGCTCAGTTGTGAGTCTTTCTCTGTGACTTCAATACGATGAGAAGAGCTGAGCTTGTGTTTTGAGGAGCAGATGGCGTCACTGCTGGGTGCTGCTCTTCAGTCTGTGATCCAGATGATCTTTAGCCGACATTAGTTGTTCACATCTTTGACTTCCTCACCTCTCATGTCAGGACAACACGAACAGAGCAAATGTGTCACATCAGTTTGAGCGATTGAGTTTACGTCACTGTGTGTGTGTGTGTGTGTGTTTGTTGCGGGCTTCATACACAACCAGGTGCAGCGTGTCCACTGTGAAGGTCACGGACGGCATCAGCAATGAATCCTGGGACCTGGCGGTTGCAGGTTTTCCCTCAGACCGTCCTCTGACAGTCTGAGCCGTCCCCACAGAGACAGACGGAGCAGCACCGTCCTGCTTCGACTCACAGAGGACGGGGCTGTGATATCGTGAGAGGAGCTTGTCAGGTTGTCCCAGCACTAAATGAAATGGAGGGCTAAGGTTTCCCTGAGGGTGTGATTGAGGTTCTTCTTATCATTTGCTGCTCATATACAATCCTCATCCTGATTTTAATTATTAAATGAGCTTGAAAACAAGCAGAAACATCATAGCCACATTTTTATACTATTTTAGAAACATAGTGTTATTGGCTTTTATGATTGTCGATATGAAAACTTGAATCTACAGAAAAAACAATGTTGAATTTTATCTTTCTCCTTCATTCAAGTTCTACATATATAATTGTGTTATTTCTTTTTCATAAGGGGTTTGATAATGATAATATATTAGTATTGGAATTTTGTTTTTATTCCCTATTATCGACAAAGCCCCCACATTTCCATATTGGTTAGGCTCTAATCAATATGGGTAAAACAAAAGTAACAAGGTAGAACAGAATGAGTGACATGTGTATTGTTACTGGTTTAATTAAGAAAGCTATTAAATTAGCAGCAATTAATTCTGTCTTCCATGCTTATGAATGATGTGCTCTGTTTTTCAATTTAGCCTGAGCACACTTTGCATACTTTCGAGAGCTGAGGCCGTTCCGCCACATTGAACAGCACTGAGGCAAAGGAATAGATCTGAATTCCCCTTTAACAAAATGCGGCCGTCCGTTTGAATTCCCCTCTTTCTCTGGCAGGCCTCCTCACAAAAGCAGCGGCTGAGAGAAACAAAGCAATTAAGGAATTTTAAGAAACAAACCTCTCTCGACACAGCTGACAAGATTTGCTCCTACAACGAAAAACACACTGTTGTCTGGGGAGATGCACCGTTCCCACGATGTGAGAAAACAGACAAGAAGGAAAGGAAATTAGCCTGACTGATGGTTTTCTATTAATCAATGTGTCTGTGGCGTTTAAAAAAACAATAAAGCAGACTTACAGGGCAGCTTCACTTACTTTGTCCTGTTTACAAGGTTCAAACTTTGATGCTTTTATGTTCATCGCAGTTTTTTTGTGATATTTTCGGCGACACAATGAACCCTTTCATCCCGGTGTGTCATTAGATAGGTGCCTTGATCCCACCATCTCTCAGAGGTGTAGGACAAATGGCGCGACCCGGCCTGGACACCTCGACAGCGTCCTGCTGCGACCTCGGTGTCCTGGCAGTAAATCATCAGTCTGAATAATGAACGCTAATGGGAACAAAGCAGATTAGTGTGAGAATACAGTCTTTATTAATGATACCTGTGGAGCCCGACACACATGTTTCTCACAGTATTCCATCTCCACCACAGTATAGTTCCCTTAAAGATCATTTGGAACCAGAGTAGCAGTAGTAGATTTAGAACTTTCTAAAACGACAGAAACTACCTTTGAGAAATATGTGTTTGATGTTTACTCAAATACCCAAGTCCCATCATCTGCTAACAAGGAGGATTCTGGGTAAATCCTCTTAGTCACAGTATGTGTATGAATCAGTTCTGTCAACGGACTTTCCTTTAAAGAATTGATTTGACATTTCAACACCTTCCTTTTCTGTCTTCTGCACAGCCATCAGAAGGAGGCGGGCTTGCGTTCCATATTTCATGCGCGCCGCGTTCGGTTAGCCATCATTAAAGCTCAACTCTTCACACTGGCTGCTTGGCAGTCTGGTGCATGCTGTACAGGTATTGCGGGAGGAGTTGTCCCCCCCCCCTTCTCCCACTCCCTCTCCCTCTCTCTTCCTCGGTCTCTCTGCTGCAGTCGACTCAAGACAGATGGAGCGGTACACGACAAAACAGCCTAATTAAGAGAGTGGTGCACCTCTGAATTCCCTCACACGCGAAAAGAAAAGAAAAAAACTTTCACCAGAACCATGACTGAACATGGTGGCGGCGAGGAGAGAAGAAAAACATTTTCTAACCAGTTTGCGTTATCCGTCTTCGTCCTCAAAGTGCTGCCGCTACCGGGAAGCCTCGCAGAAGAGCGCGCGGCAAGTAGGCCATTAAAATATCTGCTTTCTATGCAGAGCGACAACATGACTGCCTAATGAACTACATGGCTGAATACGTTTACTGCTTGAAAGTGATTTATACGCGGATCGAAGAATGGCAAACGCCGAGAGACCTGCACGCTGAGAGGTTGCAGTGTAGAAAGGTATTCAGCTCCAGGATCGTAGTGATGGCTTCAAACACCTGCTCACTCTGACGTCACTACATATCAAGAGCACGTTTCTCTGAGCTGAAAAGATTATAAAAGTTTATTTCATTTGCAACTAGTTAAAAAAACAAATCCCCAAATGTGTTGTTTTTGGTGAAATCCCCAGGGATCAGTTTTTTGGGGGCTGAACAAACGCACACTTTCCTGGTACTCTACATTCCAAACGACAAATGAATTAATCAGGACAATATTTGTCGGATTAATCGCTAATTAAAATGATGATTAGTAGCGTCCCTTCGTGCATGCGTAATGAGTGAATGTATGTGAAGTGAAAACGTTTTATGTGCGACACTGTGTGGAGCCACTTCTTGCCTTCGCTTGATGTGACACATCCCATCTGGCTCCATTCTGCTCGCTTTGTATCACCCAGTAAACATTCTGCTTAATTTTTTATGTTGATGCCAAAAGATGGCCGCTCCAACAACCTGAAAAGTTACACGGATAATTATTCCTTATAGCAGTTTTCACACAGAGACAGAGACTCAACCATCTGGAGGACACTTGATCCCAAAGAACAGGGCTCCTCTGTGCACAGTCTCACAGCACTAACATTTAAGACGTTTCACACAATGTTGCATTGAACCAACACTTTAAAAAGCCTCCTGTGTGTGGAGCTCTGTGCACATTAGGCAGTAAAGCCTGTGTTTAGTGAATCTTCATCACAGAGAAGAAATGGAGAAAGCTCCATAAAGTTAAACAGCCTCTAAGCAGCTGTTTCTTAAGGACAGATAGAGATGCTTCTTCTATGGTTTATGATAACATGTTCTACTAAAGGCTCGATTGTGCCAAATCATATCTCATATTTAAGTAATAATGTGCAATAATAGTAATATCTCACAAAGTAATAAAATGTTCCGTTCAGAAATGTCATGTAGGGGAATATCAAATAATATCTAATAAGTTTTTAGATGCTGTAACAATATGAACTGATACTCGAAAGAAAGTAATTACAGCATTCAAGCACCGACCCATTTCGATGTTTGGGGGCAGATGACAAAATTTATATCCGGGAGAGAAGATTTTCCAATAAACATACTTTTTTCATAATTGGGAAATGATTCACAAGATGTTCTCGAACTCTTATGACAAAAAAAAGCAATTAAGGTTTGATATTTTACAGTTTAACCATAAACTTTATTATAAATAACTATAAAGCACAAATACACGTTGAACTGAGAATATTACATATAGGGTAAATGCATGTTCACATAAATGTACATCTTTTCATTTCGTAAAATAAATGCAAACATAATCACCAATATTGGTCGATGAAATTTCAACATAAACATTCTAATACTTATATTCATCTTTAGTGTGAAAGACTTGATGACTAAACCTCCTGGAAGCTGTCAGTCACTGTGATGAAGCTTCGGTCTGGAACAGTGACTTACAGGGATTCTCTCATTTCACATTTCCTCGCCCGTGGCTTTAAAACATGAATGTGTGACACACTGTGTGTTTGTGCAGATGTTCCTGGTGCAGGACCGGCTGAGCTGCTGCATGTCTCTCCACATACTGCACTGCAACACTCTGATTCAAGGCGGGTTGCTGAGATATTACTGGAGGAGTCTCACTGTTCTATAGCTGAAATGAAACCCCAAAAAGAGTTTCTTCCATTCTGAATAAAACATCTGTTAAATCTGTGAGGAGGCCGGGCGAGCGTGGGCTTTAATATTGCAGCTGTTGCAGGTGTGAGACGCAGCTATCTGGGCATTTTTAGAGAAGAAGCTATTTTCTCCTTCTGTTTTCTGATTCTAAGAAAACACAATACAGTTGTGATGCGCTTTGCTTTGATGGGATTTTCTCTTTCTGTGCAGAAAGGACAGTGCAGCATCTTTAATGTAGTAGCTGGAGATCAGTGGAATAATATATTGTATTATAAGAGAGAACATTATTACAGTCAGTCTGACAAACAGAATTAAGGTAATAACACTTTATAAACATTCAAAAAATCACGGTTACATACTGATTATTTGTGGAACTTTTTCTGTCTCCGTGAATTTCAGTGTAATAAGCTTGTGTTTTGTTAGCTTAAGTTCCTCTTCATCGAATTTATTTAATTTAAATTAACTGACGACATAAAGCACAACAAGTTTAACTTATAGCTCAAGAAGCATGTGACCCATCTTAAGTTTGATGGCGTTTTGTTTTGTTAATGCTAAAGTTTGATTTCCCTGCACTTCAGAATCTTGAACCGTAGAAGATTTTTCTAAAAATGTCCTGAAAGCCACGCAAGCTGGTGAATTTACACCTTAGACTGATAATGCAGAAATATTTGCTGTTCATTTGCTATTTTATTCAGACAAGGTTTGCATTGGCGCGTTCAGCATATCAAAAGTGGTGCAAGGTGTATCGCAAGCTGTATTTGCATAATTTTAAACTTGTTAACTTTGGCGAACCGAGTCATTGACGGCCTGTGGTTATAATGAGGACCTGTTGAGGATGCTGATGAGGCAGACCCCCCCCCCCCCCCCTCCCTCAGCGATGCACACGCTGGTTCTTTTCTTTGCAGTTTTTAACTGAATTTGCTTATTGAGATCATTTCAATTTTAAGCACAACAACTGTTAAAACACTTGTGTGTCGATTCTGAATACAAGTACCCAGGTCAGTAGCTGTTCAAATCTGCAACACGAAATATGTAGCCTAAAACTGCAGAATCCGCTTGGTCATAAACTAAAAAAAAACTCAATTCGTGGAGGATAGTGGTTTGTAGGCGGACGATTAAACATCCCACACAATGGGCCTCAGGCAGAAGCCATTCTTAAATATTGCATACGATCGATTTAGGAGAACTTTGCATTCGACAAGTGTTTCTGGCCTGTTGTAGGAGACATGTCCACTGTTACTCAGGTTTTTCCTCTAATGCATTTTATATATCAACACTTAATCACGTTGACATGTTTCAGTAATTCAAATTATAACATGATTCTACATTTATTCATCCACCTCCTGCTTAGTTCTGCAAAATATGCATTTGGGATTCGTCTTGAGCAAATTCCCCTTGTTACTCTTTGATGCAATTTTCATGAATGTACAGGAGCGGAAGGAAGATAAGCGTTATATGATATTATATGTGTGGCATTCATTAGGGATTTAGACGCCACACACCCTCTTTTCTGAAGTTAGAAGCGTTTGTGGAACCTGACGTTTCATGATCGTACGAATCGCTCTTGCATGAGGCTCATTGTTAAACCATGAGGTCCTCGTTACTTTCTTTAGACCCCAGTTAAAGACTCTGTTCTCCTGTATAACTCGTGCATTACATGCACCATGGATATGCCTATGGAATTACACAAGACCCCTGAGGGGAGAACACGTTTCAGCTCTACCCAGGACCTCATCCTTGGTGTTAAATGATAGCGTAGGAGGCTTTACAGGCTGCTGCACACACCGAGCAGTGATGGACTCCGAGCTCCCTATTTGGCGTTTTCTTGTGGTGAAGGGTGCAGAGAAGAGACTGTGTCCGGGGTGTGTGGCATCACTGCAACATCAGCCTTGTGTCTGCCGAGCGAGGCGAGAGCAGCAGCAGCAGCAGCAGTGGGAGGCAGTGGGCGGATATCAAAAGATGAAATGCGGCCTCTGCTGCAAAGCAACTGCATGTGATTTTGTCTCAGTTGCGAGGTCTAACACTTATATAATGCTCCCTGCTGTCCCCGTGTGCATGAGCAAAAACCATTCCACCCATTATGAGCCGTCTCCTTGCTGCAGCCTCTGCCGGAGCGATTACACCTTTATTAGTAGTCAGATGTCTTTTTTCTTTTAACACTATCAATTCAATTGTTGCCAGGAAATGTCAAATGTTACAGAGAGAAGCTGGGCAGGTGCATTAACACACTTTGACACCTTTTCCTGTCCAAGTGGATTAAAGTGTTTTTAAAAAAAAGTATTTGTGTGAATACAAAAAAAAAGAGTGGCCCAGAGGTGTCTCCATGTCACAGGTTTGGATTGAGGGAATGCCTCTAGTACATCCAGGACACTGGGTCTCTGCTGTGCATACTAAATGGCACCATAGCCAGGATACTCTACGAATGTGACATGGTTTTTCAGTTTTGGGTTAGACTCATCGAAGAGGCTTCATCAGCTCAGTCAGCCTTCTCACAAATAGTCTCTAAATTGTCTCTTGAGGTTTGGATATCACTGAGAAAGAGTATCAGTGTTGGAAACCCGTCCAAAATCCTCCACCTGCCTCCCATCAAGTGCTGGGACCGGCTCCAGACCCCTGTGACCCTGACTCACAATTAGCAGGCAATGAAAAATGAATGAACGCTGATTTTGTTTGAAAAAAAGAATAAAAAGAAACGGGGCGCTGAATGCAACCGACACTTATTTTTTCTGGCAGGTAGCTCGAGACGTGGGTAGGACACCTGAGGTAGACAGGAATATGTTCTGTTCACTTTTATTTTGAGGCAACAAGGAGACGAAATCACAGGCGATGAAAAGCACATCCGAGTCCTCACGGTTTATTTTAAGAGGACTGGACCCCGGCGTGAATGAACAAGGAACCAAAACTGCACTTCTAATGGTCACCTGGAAATAAAGACAGCATGTATAGAACTTTGCTTGTGTGCAAAAACACGATTGCCTTGATATGATGTTTCCCGTAAGAAGACGAATGGCTAATTTCATACAACCACCATCTTTGGTTCTAGTTTGTGGTTTGTCCTGAGGTTGGTTTATCGCCTGTTTGGCATTTTCCTACCGAGTCATCATTCGGAAACACAGGCAGAGACGTTGACCTGTACTGAGCGAGACATCGAGTTCCCTTCTCGTCTCCGTATCATCTCCAACCTTTCGAGAGACGTAATGTCATGACCGTCGTGTCTGACAATTTTGTAACTGACCTGATTGGATTTCTTTGGTCTGTGGCTAGTCGCTCGTTCCGAGGTCAGTCTCCGAATGTCGAGGTCGGGAACGAGGAACAATCAGCGAATGTAATAAGGATTGATTAAGAGCGGATGTTATTTTTTTTCACTCTACGCCGATCGATAAATCATTTCAGGGGTGTTATATTTTGTTATCCCGGCAGTGTGATTCATGCTCTACAGTTTGGCTGCCTGTTGCTTCGGCGCTCCCCTGTGGCATCAGCTCGCTGTGCACTGGTGTGGAGGAGGAAGGTCTCATTTATTCCGAGTTATGCAACCATCTTGGGAAATGCTGGCCAGGCACTGACTGTAGCACAGAACTTAAACTTAGCACACTGGTATCCCAGAGAGCAGAGTGAGCAGAGAGGCTTCCCCTCCCCCCCGCCGCTGCCGCTGCCTCTCTTCTTCCTTTTTTATTTTTCCTCTTCCGCACCGGGCTCCAAATCCCCCCCCCCCCTCCCAGAGTGGCATCTTCTTCAGGAGAACATGTGTTTTACAGGCTGCATCAGGTGCTGACAGAGGCACATTTAAGGCAGGAAGGAAACAGTCTGTTGCTCATGCACCAGAATAGCTGTTGCATAAGCTGTGAAAGAGGAAAGCTCTCATCAATGTTTCATGGAGCTGCATTGTAAGCTCTTAAAGAGACAAGGGGGGAGTATTTAAATTTTTTACAACCCATTGTCCTATTGAGGAGAAATCCCTTTCAGTCCCGACAGCTGAAGACATTTTATTCCAGTAGTTATTGTCAACTTAATTCGATATATTTGAAAAATCCTTCATGTTTTAGCCAGTGGTATATTGACTTGCAGAGTTTGATTTACATTTTCCTCCATGGCTGCATGTAATCTCCTGAAATCTCCCCCTTCTTCCGAAAGTCCACACTTAATTCTCCTCCTTCTGACGTCCGTCAATCATCATCACAGGTTCTTCTTTCCTCTTTGCTCCTGGTTCTATCTCTCCTCTCCTACCACGAGCTGGTATCTGTTGCCAGTTTACGCCACAGCACTGGAAATCCCTTCTACTGAGGCGCTCTAAAAACAGTACTTTCCAGTAGCAGCTTCGAGTGGTGCAGTTTAATGTGGGTGAAACTAAGGACGTGGTATCAGATCGGTACATCCGGCAGAATCAGAGGTATTTCCGATGCTGGTATTATTGGTATGGGAACACCTCTTGTGCAGATCCTACCAGTTCAGTTCATTTCATTGAGCTTTTTCCCAGGGAACTGAAAGTGGTGCTACTATATAAACACATGAGTGGTGCTGTCAAATGGAAGTCTGTTCCAGTAAGCACTTGAAACAAGTCAAGGTTCACCTCAGGCGAATGCGCTGCAGGCTAAAGGGGCTCTATCCTTGCTCATGGTATGGAGAGTGGGAGGTAATGTCCAGGCAGAGCTGAAAACTCATCCTTTCTCTCTGCTTCTGGCTGCAGGCTATCCAGACTCGGCCCTATGACACAGCAAGCTCCTTTTTTCTTTTTTTTTACGAGTTTGTTGAGCCTGCCGGCATCCCTGTCTTGATGTCACCTCCCCCACACACGGACAACAGTGCACCGGCCACTATGTATTAGAGGAAGTTGCAGAGCAGTCTGCTGCACATGCTGGATGACACGAGCCGACTCGAGCAGACAGTCAGTGTTTGTTGGTGCTGTCAGACCACACCAAGTTGTAACATGATATTTGATATGAACTGCCATAACTTGACTGCACCACCTTTCACATCCTCACCAGGGATCCGTGGCAGGTGTCACTGGACTCCTGTTCTGTTGGGAAATATGCTACAGGCCCCGTCAGGTCGAGTCTTTGAGTTTAACCACAGCATTTTGGTTCTACACTTTGGAGACTTGGAACTACAAAGGAGTATTTCAACTCCACTCAGCCTCATTCACATTCACCTAAGGGACAGAAATGCTCCCAGAGGATAAAGTGATCCAGGTGCTGGGGAGGTTCCCATTCAGGAAGTTCCCATTCAGTCTGAAAGAGGTTGATTGAATATTTTAATATATTTAAACAATTCAAAACAACCCCCAAAAAGGACAAGTGGTATAGTTAATGGATTGAAAGGTGAATTCTTTAAATTTAAGTGAATCAAAAAGTGGTCCCAATATGTGATATTAAAGATAAGCTATGCTACATTTGCGTTGTAGTGCTCCTGGAATAGCTGTGTGTGCTGATTGATCCAAGGGGAACTGGTAATTGTGGATAATTACACTGCATTCATAATCTAACTCTGCTCAATGATTGATTGATGAAGCAAAAACACATTTCAGCTCCTCCTTGGTACTTTATTTTTAAATGAATTGTTTCATAGCTGGAGACTCGAATCTGGGTTAAAAGATTTTAAACAGCTGATTACAGAGTTAATCAAAGCACCTCGCGAGAGCTCACATAATCACATCGGAGCTGTGCCTGAGAGTTACACTGAAACTCTGTGAGTGTGAACAGATGCTTTCTGTTCTCTGAGTACTTTCATCGTTTCCTAGACCAGAGTGATGGAGGAATAGTTATCTGAAGACTAGGAACATTTGCTGGACATCTTAGTGAGCCATGGCAATTAGATGAATTTACCAATCAAGCCCGCTGGACCAAGCAAAGGTAATTATTGGGTTTGGGAATGGGTATACTGTAAAATGTGTTTTTCCAGGCCTGGAAAAGTCATGGAAAAAAAGAATCCCCTAAAAGTTTTGGAAAAGTCATGGAAATTTGTTATATTCATATTTTCATGTCGTTCATTTAGTTTTTAAATAATTCATATGCTTTTAAAGAACTATGCTCAAAATATAAGCAGGCATACTTGGGTTTGTGTCATTTAAGGTATACTGTATGCCTTGGAATTGTCATTGTTAGTTTTAATACTACATTTTGTCACTTTTTCGCGTATACACCGAGATTTCACGAAATGTTCTGTCGTGGAAGTTTGGTTTAAAGTTATTGAAAAGTCATGAAAAAGTCGAAATGTGTATTAACCCAGTAAAATACATGATTGGGTTACATTACACTGTACATAACGGAGCATAACACAGGCCTGTACACACACACCATCTCTCTGTGGGCTTCTATTACCGTTCTAGGCTCTAATTTGACACATTTAGTTCCCTTAGCAACTGGTCGATGTCCCTCTACTTCAGTGTGGTGAATGTGAGAGCTACTCAGGCTTAGGGGAGACAACAGAGAGCTGTGATGGATGAAATGAGATAAAGAGAGGACCACCGAACGGATTATTACAGTGATTACGACACGACGTCAAACTGCTTCCCACAGTCACACACAGCACTTTAACCCCAAGATGTACAAGCTCTGCAAAGATAAAGCACAAACACGTGAAGAAGAATCACATTAAGGGTTATTACACCTCCTAATTAGTAATGCTGTGTCTTAATGTCTTCTACTGTTGTTAATAGGGGCGGTGTGGCCTTGGGGGTAGAGTGGTCGTTCTCCAACAAGCAGGTTGCAGGTTCAATCCCCACTCTTCCCCATCTGCATGCCGAAGTGTCCTTGGCAAGATACTGAACCCCTCATGGCCCCTCATGAATGTTGAGTGTACTTATTGTAACTCGCTTTGGACAAAAAGCATCTAAATGACATGTAATGTTATGTAATACAAAATTGAAAGCAGGGCAAGGACGTTAGTAAAATGAAAACAACAATTACATCTGCTCAGCGATGGTGTAAGAAGTCTGTTGGTAAAAAAAACATGCAGCACAAAACATCATAGATTTGAAAGGTTAGCGATTCAACCTGTGTGGATTACAGAGGGAGGGACTTTGTGGCCCCCGGGTGAGACGCCTTTAAATTAAATTTTTATTCTTTATTTTATTTTAATAAGACACAGTTATTAGTCGAGTTCCATCGTGTGTCCTCCAGTTGCTGCTGCTGCTGCTGCTGCTGCTTGAATCCAACATTCATTTAAAGTGTGCAAAATGTGGTGCAGTCGGTAAGGGGGCATCGAACACAGTATAGACCATATGGGGCAAGTCAAGCTCGAGTGGCTGTAACACATCACACACTGTATGTGTCCCCCCCCCCCCCCCCCCCCCCCCCCCCCCCCTCCTGCTGGTGAGATCAGGATCGACCCCGAACAAACCTTGAAAAAAATCCCATTACAGTTCCTGGGCTTTTTTTTTTCCATCAGTGGTTGCCATGACAACTGTGCATTTTTATTTCTGGCTCTTTTGAAAATAGAGATCACAGCTCCTCCGCGTTATGTAAGAGCATGTGCAGCATTCCAGAGGCCGGGGGTTTCCTGCTGAAGAGAACTTCAAGAAATTAATTCAAGGGGGGGGGGGGGGGTATTTGTGTGTATGTGTGTGTGTGTGTGTGTGTGTGTGTGTGTGTGTGTGTGTATATGAGAGGAAGAGAGATGGAGGAAAAAGAGAAATCATAATGTATAATATAAACAGGACTTGGAAATTATGGATTAGCCTCAATCGGATTAGCAATCAAATTGGGATTTTTATAAGGAATCACTGGCTGGAAAAGGCAATTTAACTTTTCAGGTAAATTCTTACATAATGTTAACATGACAGTTTATTCGCAGAGTGAAAATGTGAAAAGTGTGAATGGTTTCAAAATCGATTGCAGAAAGTTAAGATGGCATTAAACTATGAAAACTTGGGCCCTTTTAATAACAATGCTCATTTTGCTGCATTTTGTTGTTCTGCCTGTTTTAGACGTTGTCTTGCATCTTCATGGGCAAGACATACAGTAAATGATGATCAAGGTGTGTGTGCGCGTGTGTGCGTGTGTGTGTGTATGAGAGGAAGAGAGAGGGAAGAAAAAGGAAAATCATATTGTGTAATATAAACAGGACTGGGAAATTATGGATTAGCCTAAATCGGATTAGTAATGAAGTTGGGATTTAGATAAGGAATCATTTGCTGGATAAATCAATTTAACTTTTCAGGTAAATTCTTATATAATATAAACATGACCACAGAATTTGACTGTGATCCAACGCAGCCAAATAAAAGAACATGGTTGAGTTTATTTGCATTAAATAATAAAAACTTGAAATAGTTTACCAGGTCTGTTGCATTGCTCGCAGTCTTTGCCTCCGACAACATAATGTTTGAACGAGGACACTCAGATTCAAACTGGTTTCAAGTACCTCGTCTGAAGGTGGTGGTGATACCTTAATGGTATTACAGTGGCAAAGAAATTGACTAGATGAAGTGGTTTATTGATTTTCTATGTTTAAATGGAAAGCCCGCTACCTGTCGAACTGACAACACAGCAACTTCAGACGCACACACATCTACAGGCCAATCAATATCAAGTAGATGTATATGCAGCCCACGTACGTGATGACGATGGGACTTACACAATTCATATAAAATGTGTACGCTCCTTGAATGACAATGCATAACAAGACACGAACCTTGGTCCAGACTTTCCGATGTAAGCATTAAAAGCTTAAATGAATCTAAAAACGTAAACTTGAGAGAAACTGGATATTTTTGCTTGAATTCTCAAGCAAAAATTTTTATCTCATTCCTTCTCAGAAAAGTACAGATGGGTTATTACCAGCAGTGACAATGAACTATACAAGGCTTTGTTGTTTCAGCACAGTATTTGGAGCCTGAGCAGCGTTCTCCATTAACCACCTTGCAGAGATTGGCAGTGCAAAAGGTTTTTTACAAGGTTGATTATTCACACACGCGATGCACTGTAGAATAATTAGGCATAGGGCTAATAACAACTGGTGCACCGCAGGGCTCGACACAGAACTTTTATATAACAACTCTTTCATTACAGAGTCAATATGTTGAGGGAATCACTTGCACGATGTGTTCAGGAGCATGGTCTTCCAATGAAGAGATGTATCAGAGGAATTAAAGCAAAGTGGAGCTCCGCTTTTAAAGAGATGGTCTAATGTAGTCCAACACAGCTGGTTTCTGGTTATACAATGTTCTGTAATGATTATTAAAGGATAGGTAGGAGCATTTTGATTATTGCAAATTCCTGTTTAATTTTCTTAATAACAGTCTTATCACTCACCTTCTGAAGTTTTCTCCTTGTGAAATGCTGACATCTACACTTACAGAAAACAATGAATTTGATTTGTGAGAAAAAATATTACGCCGACAGATTATTCAAGTCATCGTTGCTTGAAGGAGATAATCAGTAAAAAAACTCTGAGCTTCTTTGGGGGCTGAAGTGGAACGACTTTTCAGAAGAGATTTGGTCAATAGTGTCTCATGAAATCCAAACACAAACCCTTTTCGTTGTAGAAGATCGTTATTTCAATCTTCAATTTCAAACGTTAAACTTGGAAACTGATTTTAACGATATGTCAGAGCTGTGTACATCTGTGACTTCCTACTATAATAAAAGTATTGAGTATAGCAACTTGGTGTGTTGGTATAACATTCAACTTCTTCCTCAACTAGATCTCTTGACTATTCCCTCCCATTACAGGTCCCTTGTTGTTCTGTACACTTCACTATACTGTGCTGTATAGAGGGATGATAATATTAATATACACTAACTTGAACAGGCACAAAAACTGTTGGTATCTCTGAGATTAAGTGATTTTCGTGAGAATTAAATGAATGGAGGAATGCAGAGAGAATCCCACTTGAGTATTTATCTATCATGTTGTTACTTTTAAGGAGAACCACTAGAGCAATTTGAAATTACGGGCCTATGGGCTATAAACAGAATTACTCTTCATGGTTGTTCGGAGCCACTATCTCTCCGACTTCATGCATCTCTTCTCATGTCTTTATTTTCTTCTGTCTTTCCCTTTCTCTGAAATAGACCAGAAGTTTTCACCTTGGTCTCCGTCTCGAAAGTTCAATGAAGGCAGACGCCTCCCTCCGGCCAGGAACATGAAGGGCTTATCGGGCAGCCGTTCCCAGCACCAGATCCCTTTACCCCATGGCTTGGACTACGACCCCCACATCCATGACCTCCATGCTCACCATGGCGCTGACTCCCGCCACCAGTCCTACCTGCTCAGCCCCACGGAGAGCTGCCCCATGGACTTCCACCACCGCTACTCACCGCGCAGCTCCATCCACTCTGACTGCATGATCATGGGGCCGGTCATGATGCCTCCAGCTGCCGTGTCCGAACACATCTCCAGCAGCACCTTCCCCAGAATGCACTACAGCTCACAGTATTACGACTCGGCCACACGGGACGACTGCGCTGCCATCACAGCCTCTGCCACCTCCCCGGCTGTCGCTGCCGCTGCGGCCGCGGCAGCTGCCTCCGCCCACCACGCCGGCAACAAGAGCAACCGCCTTCCTGCTAACCTTATGGACCAGTTTGAAAAACAAATGCCACTGCACCGTGACGGCTTCCACACATTACAGTACCAGCGCACCTCCACCACCACCGAGCAACGCAGCGAGAGTCCTGGCCGCATCAGGCACCTCGTTCATTCTGTCCAGAAGCTCTTCACAAAGTCTCACTCCCTGGAGGGCTCGTCCAAGATGAACGGCACAAAAGGGGACCATGGAGGAGGTGGAGGAGGAGCGGGAGGTTACCACCATCACGGCCACCACTCCACCAAACACGGTAGCAAGAGGAGCAAGAGCAAAGAACGCAAGCACCGCTCCGGCGGCTGGTGGAGCTCCGACGACAATCTGGATAGTGACAGCACCTACCGCACGCCCAGTGTCATGTCGCGGCACCACGGAGAACACGTCAGCCACTGTTACCCGGATTCCATGCACAGCCACCACTTTGGAGACCTGTCTCTAAAGACCTCTAAGAGTAACAATGATGTCAAGTGCTCGGCCTGTGAGAGCATGGCCATGGCGCCTGAGGGCAAATTCATGAAGAGGAGCTCCTGGTCGACACTGACAGTCAGCCAGGCGAAGGAGGCCTACAGGAAGTCATCGCTCAATCTAGAGAAACCCATAATGCATATGGACCTCAAGCCTTCACGGACATGTCACTACCTGCAGGTGGGTGGTCGTTTACTTTATGATATATATATAGTTTGCTTCTTAACAATCTGTCCATCGTATTTGCTAGTAATAGGGACATCAGTGAAGTAAAGTGTTTATTTAAAGTTTCAGTTCAAGAAATGAAAGACCCATTTAATGTTTATTGTTTTATGACCTTAACTGTCAATGCAAATTTAACATACATGAATGGAGCTGCCGTTTTCTTTAAAGATTAAAAACATATCGCCTCCTTCAAAGCGTTTCCCTGTACGAAGTCTCTCACCTCTGCTGAATGATTCTTTAGAAAGTGTCTGAGACAGTATTTCAAGGCTGATTATTTTTGTACTGGATTGAAAAGAAAAATATGACAAACAATAATTGAGATCAATATTCCCTCTCTCCCCGTGGAGGGTCTTTCTGAATAAGATGGAGCGGTCGATGTATTGATTGGATTTCCTGCTGGGGGAAGCCTTTTGAATTCCACTTTTCTTTCTGTTACTCTCTTGAGGGCAGTTGCAGTGTCTGTGAGTGTGAGTGTGAGAAGCTAATGTATTTATCCAGGATTACCTTTTGTGTAGTCACCTCAGGGGGCTATTGTCTATTAAGGTGCAGAGATCAATTGAGTGAATTGATGTCAGGGTGGAAGACACTGAGTATAAAGGGTTACAGGCAGCTAGACTGCAATGGAGAAAGATAGATTGGTTTTGGGCAAAACATGTTTACTGATGAGTCAGAACTGCTGCAGGCAATAATTAAAACATTTTTATACAGTTTCTAGTCCACCGCCATAACGTTCAGGGACTAATATAGCCACTAGTAACAATTTAAAAAACATGGTATTAGACAAGTGTTTGTAATTTCAAATAATTAGCATGGCTTTCCAAAGTGACTCACATGGTTCAGCATTAGAATAATGTCAATATTGTTGGGTTGTCCCGAACACCTGAATAAACATTGTGGTGTAAAGGCTTCAGTGCGAATCACCCACTGATATTCTAAGCTTCGGTCGCAGCAATAGGAAAGTGAAAGGAATCCCTCGAGGTATTTTATGTTTAAGAGGCAAAATAAAAAAGGGTTTGTGAACTCGTTGTGACCTTAACCTTTGACCTTTGACCACTAAAGTGTGATAAGCTCATCCTTGGGTTAGGGTTAGGGTTAGTGACTGGCGACCAACCTGACGACTTCATGCCTCCTGCCACTGGCTGGCGTCCCCATGGAGGCAGGGATTTCAGTGACTTGTGAATAGATTTAAAAAGAGGCATCATGAGCCCTTACTAACATAAACCCTTTTCTTCTAAGGAGAACTGTCTCAGCTGCTTTTGAAAAGGTCTCCTGCTTGTAATGGGAATGGAAAGGATGCAGGAATTGGTCATTATTAAAGTTGCCCCCACTGCCTGCCTGAAGAAGATTTATGCCTTCTACTAACACTGCATTTATCCTGCTCTAGCCTCCCCCCCACCCCCCACTATGCCCTATTTAGATTGTGCGTGCAACGTCATCAATTCTTAGTCTCTGGCCTGCTTTTTGTTTTTTTTTGTAAGTAATGAATGTTAGTAATAGTGGATTTAAATGGTGCCACACCTACACAAACCCATAAATAGTTTATCTTGGGCTCTGGATGCGTTCCCGTCCGTGCTTGGAGAGGGAGAAGAGGCTGAGTCTTTGCCCAGTGCACGCACTTTGATGCTATGTGGAGTGCACCACTACACACAGCTACACACAGCTAGACACACAGCTACACTCAAACACTATGGTTGTTTGTAAGCCGTGGGGACAGACAGACCCTGTCAATACGGAAACTCTTTCACTGACATTCGACAAGCCTCCGCCTGCCCTGCAGCTGCCACAGGAACACATCCAGCGTGTCCTCACTGAGGGCTTCATTCAGGGGAAGAAGTGGAGGCAGATCTGCACACGGACATCGGGTCAACACAGTGTGGTTAGCGGATTTTCTCTGCTTGATGCCTCAGGTTTGTGTCCACTGGTGGCAAGGACAGATCTGTCTTGGACAAGCTGTTGAATTGACCTTGTTCTTGCAAGTGTCAAATCTAGACTCTAGAGGCTAGAGTATTGGAAATGTAACGACTGATGAGGTGAATCTTAACGATCGGGTTGATAAGTTCATATCCTCTTCATGACCTGATCCACCATCAGTAAATTAAGTTGTTCCTGGTGTCTGTGGCCTCTCGCTGGGTCGTACTAAACACAACCACTCACATCAAGATGTTATGATTTGGTCCCTCACCAACCTGCCTGTCTGCTCGCACCTTGCTCTTGCTCCCACTGCTGTGACTGGAGTCACGCTGGGAGACATACACGGAGTCATGGAAAAGTCATCTCCTACCAGTTGTTCAGTCGGTGCACGGTCATGTGTTTTCTGGCTGCAGTAGTGGAGGAAATCGAATGAAGGATAATAAATGCTGGAAAAGCTTCAGTTGTAAACTCAGAATGAGAAATCAATGTCAATTCAGGTGTATTGTGCATTTCCAATAATACGTTATTGCAGAGATTTTTACAAATTACTAACTGAACAGTTGTTTCTGATAACCGATCATTTACATTATATATATATATATATATATATATAAATCTGCATATCTGCTGTCAGTCACTTTTCCTCAATGTTTCTTTAACTGAATTCTATACAGGTAATATATCATCCATCACTTACTTGGCCAGGTCCCTTGTGTAAGAGGAATACATGAGAGTAAATAAAGTTGAAATACCTTGGTCCCAAAATCAAGAAGCATGCTTTGAAGGTGAGCTATAGTCTGGACTGTGGAGTGAAGCCAAACTGTTTCTCCAATATTCCATAAACCACGTAGCTTCAATCAATCATATCTGTGCCTGTCCTTGTTTGAAATGGAGCCAATGTGGTGCTTTACCTTAAGTGTAATAATAAAAATAAAAATCTCTCAGGCGATAGCAGGGAATTTGAAAAGATTATCTCGGGAGGAACTCAGTCTCCCCTGTGATGTCTCCATCCTCTGTAATGACCCTAAAGATTGAGCTTGTGTCCTCCCGATGATATACAGCCACCATTACAACATGTTACGTCTCTCAGGGCGCTCTGCACTCACAGTGTGGTGCTGTACACCCAAATATACCAACAGAGAATTTACTGTACGTAGAAGTACACGCTCCATATAAAAGTATGGAGACATATTTAGGTTATAGTCTGCACTCCTGTCAAACGGGGATTAACTTCCTGCTGATTTGTAAACACCTGTTTATTGGAGTTACTGTACATAGTAGGAGACTTGCTGGGCGGCTGTGGCTGAGGTGTACAGTGGTCGTCCTCCAACCTGAAGCTCGGCGGTTCGATCCCCAGTCTGACCCACCTCCATGCCGAAGTGTCCTTGGGCAAGATGCTGAACCCTGAATGGCCCCCCCATAGAATAACAAAGTGCTGCAAATAGATGCACTGTATGAATGTGTGAATGTAAAACTTTACTGTAAAGCTCTTTGAGTGGCCATCAAGACTAGAAAAGCAATATATAAATACAAAACCATTTACCATTAACCATTTAAACTGGGGTCACAGTACAGGAATTTTGGGTTGGTATAATCCTTATTCAGCCCCCCCCTCCCGATAATTGAAGGGTAAATCTGATATTAAGTAATAATATGAATATCCTGTAGTGCGTGATGTGCCATTATTTTCTAATCTTGAAGTGTTGCCGTGTTTAAGATTGTAGAGAATATCAGTTTTTAAAACTCCTGCTTCAGATTTACGTACCTTCAGTGACACACATTCAACCACTTCTTTGTTTAACAACTGTGTGGAAGTGGGGGAGAGAAATTACTCCACTAATTCACTACAAATTGTCCCACCAGGTTTTACACGTCGGTGATTTTCTGTGCTCTAACGTCTGCCACGCGCTCCCTTACGTAATCCCCGTCTGCTATCTGCAGCGTGAGGATGCTCTGTCCCGGGGTTATTTCTGTGCACGGCGTTCACAGTGTTTGTTCGTAACTAATGACGGTGGAGAGCTGCTCGTCTGGCTGGCTGCCTCAGAGGCACAGCTGAACGTGCTCTTTCAGGTGTAGCATCAAATGAGCGTGGAGATGAGGTAATGCTAATGAGCTAGCGCGACGCCTCCGTGAGTGATGGCTGCCTCGTTAAACCCCAGCCCCACATGATCCCACGCTCGAAGCGTTAGCGGGAAAATGCTTCTTCAACTTTATTGATGTATTTAAACCTGATTAACTTGCATCCAGATAATTGTTATTCTACTGACGTGGAAGAAAATAAACTGGAAGATTAACATGTATGATAGTTTTACTGATACAACTTTGTGGGATATAAGCGAGCCAGCTAATTTCCATGTTACCTTCCCAAGTAGGGCAGCGTTGGAAACTACTCCCTTATCTTTTTTTTTTTAAGCAGATGACTCATAGAGGAAGCTACATATCACAACGTTAATGAAAAGAGGATCAATTATTTCCCTACTTTGCTGTTGAATGATGAAAAAGTGTATCCTGCACAAAAGTTCATTGATTTTTAGATGCAAGGGAGAGAAGCATATGGTCCAAACGCTTCAAAGAAACCTTTTCAACTCCACTACAAAAACATTTGGGGAGAACGTGCTCGTAGAATGCATTAAATTAATGATGGTGGAAAGCAGGGGCTGTAAATCTTCCTCTACCTTCTCACTGTTTTCTTGTTCTTGCCTCAGGCTGTCAGGTCCCTGCTGAAGTGGGCTGTCAGGTCAAAGAGGATCATGGGCGATAAAAGAGACATATGATACTCGTTCTTTCCTCGAGTGTGTTACATGTTTTTTTTGTGTGTGTTTAAAAGGTCAAAATTTAAAAAGTTGAAAAGCATAAAGTCAAGTAAGTGGAACTGAAGCTCCTGAGAGGCGCTGTCAGTCGTCTGCAGCACTGTGACATCACGATGACCCACATTTTCATCGGGCTCACCTAGCAGCTGGTTTGATTGGCCCACTCACAAAGATAAAGCGAGGGCAGAGACAAACATTTCCGATACACGCTGGAAGTGATTGACCAATCACAACAGAGAGTGGGCTAGCGGGCCAATCAGAGCAGACTGGGCTTAAACAAGAGGGGGCCTTAAAGAGACCGGAGCTAAAACTAAGAATGTTCAAATGACAGCATCGGAAAAGTCTCTGATACTTCAAGAAAATACAGAGTTGTACATCAGCAAGTTTGTGAATATACGTACCTCTAAGTACATAATTTTATCCAGTTAAAACAGGGAATCACTGATACTTGATATCGTAATCAACACTGTGAAGATGAAAAGGTATTGGAACATCTCCAGCTGAAACCAAGAGGTGCTGCAGCGATGGAGAGGATAAGGAAAGTGATTCGTCTGTGGTACATTACCTTAAGGCAAGAAGGAGGTATATATCAGCCACTCTAAAGCCAGTATCTTTAAAAGCCATTCAGCGATTGTGGCAGAACGCAGCCGAGCTCCAGTATATGATCGGATAAAGTGAGTAACTGGCAGAGCATTACGGACAGCCCTGCGCCCGAGGCTGCTGTTTCAAGAGCTCAGGCTGCCCCCCCCCCCCGTCCGTCCGTCCGCTGGGACCACTGCTGCTGCTGAACCACACACTGACACTGTGTTGTACTTACTATACACCTGATCAATACGGTGGCAGACCGTGTAGCGTGTGACACATTGCCCCTGAAAATCGTTCCTCTTCAGGGTGAGGAAAGCACCGAGCCTGTGAATAACAGGACTTGTCAATATTAGTCAGTTTAATCACAGTTAAAAGATACAGGTGGGGTTAAACCTGCAGCGTGTCCAATATGACGCCCAGAGAGATCGAGGGTACTTGCTTCTGCAGAGTTACACAGGAAGTACTCTGCCCTGATTTATACAACGTGAAAATCTAATTAAATCCTACACTGGTATTTGTACATGAGCAATGTGTGTACAATTACACGCTCATGTTCACGTCATCCTGGTGCTGTAACACTAAGAACAGTCATTGATTACACGGTGGACTGTGACTTTTCAACCCCTCTTTACTTTGTCGATTATGTCTGTAGTTTTTGATTACACAAAATTTGAAGCTACAAAACATCCGAAGTAATGGTTCCTATTTCAGTCATAGCTAATTTAAGAGCTCATATGTATTTTGTAGCAGCTGTGTCACTGTGCCATTCATAACAGAGGGCTGATTTAAAAGCCTTAGTGATGTGACTGGCAACCTTTGCTGTGCAAACGGAAGAAAAAAAAAAAAATACATCACTGCCAGAAGTGCAGGAAATTGAATTAACAGTTTTATAAAAAAAAAGCTCTCACCTAAGTGCTATCCTCAAACATCATCTAACCGTTCTCATTCAACTGGTTTGATGATCCTTCAGATGTGAGGCAGCCTTTGAGTTACTTCTAAAAATGTGCTGATAAATCTTACCCCAGATCAATTTACTCCCAAACCACTGAAACGGACCCATTGATAAGTGGAAGGGTGGATTGTGGAATTAACAGAAGGAATCACCTTGTACGGCTGTTGCTCGGTAAAAGTGGCTGTTGCTTAAGTGTTGAAATAATCTTTTGATCCAGCAATCTACTGTTTAAATTACCAAGGTACCGTGCAAGGGAAACCACATATGAGGAAGCAACCTGTCAAAATGAAACCATCCTTATACTCCATATGCACGGTTCTGCTCATAACCCAGAGCCATATCAGTTTCTCTCTCTGTATATATTTAATACCGATTTCCTCCTAGGATGCAGGGCTCTGTGTTATCACCACGCACTTTGTCAAAAGATTACACACAGGAAACAGCCTTCACTCACAGGCCCACACACACTACCCACCAGCTTCAGGTTAATAAACAGTGGCTACCCTGTTTTTGTGTTTATTCCAGACAAACTGCTGCTGCTGCTGTCGGAAGCTTAACGACTGGTTCCCTCAGAGCAGGAGGGGAGTTTACAGAGAAAAGACAAAAAGTGTTCTTTATACTTTGAAAAGGTTTTGATCTGCCTGACTTCCTTTCAGCACGAGAGCCGGAGAATTCTCAGAAGTATTTAATTGGGCAATGAATAACTAGCAAGTGACCCCAGAGTGCAAGTCTCCAGGGACAGAAGATAACACATCTTATAGTTCACAGTATTTCAGATATGACACCTAAACTGTTTCATAGTTTATCTCACGCTTTCATATTTCAGTTGCTGGATAATTCTATTTGTGGTTAATTTCAGCTATGCCAACTCAATATAACACAATACAAATACAGAGTAGTAACACAAAGTAACACACATTTTGGCTCTGGTAAAATGCTTTTTGTTCTGCACTGGGTAGAAATACACAAGCAAAGTGATACAGCTTCTAAAATGTAAAATACTAAAACATCAGATTTAAATGATTACAGTTTGATTAATTTAACTCAACTTGTGTAAATATTTCTATTATGTTTCTAATTTAAGATTAATCTAACCACAAAAGAAGTCTGTGTGTTTCACCCATGGTGTGTTTATAAAGACGGACGACAAAAAATAAGTTTAACATACACTTTGTGTGACAATAACTTTATTATATGGACTAGAGGAGAGTTTTGGATCTCATTCTCCTGGGTGGTGTGAGGTTAAGCACTGAGTTTAATTTGAGAATCCGGGGCTCTGAGATGAATGGAATAAGAGGGGGAGCTTGAAACCAGGGAAGTGAATCAGCTTAATTTTCTGTTTAGTGAAAACGCAACCAGAGCTTATCCCACTACTAGTCTGATACATTTCCCAAACTCGTTTGGCTAATTGGGCCCCATTGTTCTTGCAAATACTATCTCTTGTGTGCACTGTACAAGCCTGATATTCTGTCTTCGAGCAGAACAGCCCTGTTATGTCTGCACTCCGCCACCATTTCACAAGTCACCACCGATACTGGCTCCAGTAAACAAGCAATATCTTGGAGTTCTATAACCTGATATTTATAAAGTGTCTGACAAGGCTTCTCAAAGTCCAGTAAAAACTTAATTCTCAGCTTAGCTCAGACGGAAAATGAGGAAGCGTCCACATTTAGACAAAGACACAAAGTAAAGGCTGGAAAGAAGAATAAACTTGGTTAAGATAAAACACTCGAAGAAGAAGAAAAACCAAATACTGCCGATGACCCAACTTCAGCTCAGCAAAGCTTTGAGGAGATTATCAGCTTCAAGGTGGGACAAATAAACCCTCCATAGAAGTGACCAGCAATTCAGCAACAACTTGAATACTTGTATTTAACTGCACTAAGGACACCATGGCCCTATTCATGACTGGTCCCCAAAAAGACAAATAGTATGAATCCTAATGACGACGCTGCTGTGAACTTGGCCATGCACTTCACAGAACAGCGTTTAGACAGCTCAGGGACCCGTGCACAAGCCGTGGACACTGAATTACCAGAGCTCCAGCAGGAGCAAGTGTCCCAGTTATCTATGCACGACTAGACATGTCAACAGAGGTTTTCCCCAGAGCCGTGGCACTTAAAACAAAATATCACCCAGCTCTCTTCCTGTGGCCAAACTTTCATGCACCAAGTGCATATGACTCCATTTAAAAATCTGCATCCTGTAAATAATAGATTCTCTCAGACTCTGCTCTCAGGGACAGATTCACACATTTAACACTGTTTGCTTTGAGCTTTATTCTATTTATTGTTTTCTTGTTTTATCTTTCCCTTAATATAACATCGTATTTCTCTTGACTGTATAAATCTAAATAGTCTGTGTTTGACACGTGTGCAAGACAAAGACACACTCAGTGAAATGAAGCTTTTCTGGAACTGAATTGGATCAGTGATGATTAATTACATATTGGGATTGGCCAATGAGAATATCCATGCACGCAGTGTACTCAAGCATACCCCGAACAATATGAATGGTTAAAACTTTATGGATTTTTTTGATGGTCCTCTCGATGGCCGGTCCGACTCTCTGACAGGTCAATTTTGGAGGTATTTGTCTGTTTGTGTGTGTGTGTGTGTGTGTGTGTGTGTGTGTGTGTTTGTGTGTGTGTGTCTTTATGTGGGTGTGTAGAGTAGGAGTGAATCGATGTTCCGTGCAGCTATACGATAAAATAAGATTTTACCCATTTGACATAGTAAAACATATATATATTTTTTTTAAATGAGTACTCTACGTGTCAGTCAATGTTCATCTTGTGTTTGGCTGCCACAAATAAATCAAACGAATGTGAAATCCTTGAAAACCATAAATCATCCTGCAGCAGCTTGACCAATGAACATTTGGATCAGTGTCTCCATGTGGAGACAAACCTCTTGTATCTACACTCAAGCAACTGAAATCAGGCAAACAATACAAGCAAATATCTCCCACTAAGGTAAAATATATTTGTTATACTTTGACTTGAAGTCGATTAAATGTTATCACCGATCATTCCCGACCTTTGACCTTGGAATAGGTTCAATAACTGATGTGTCTGTAGTATTGAATGCAGCGTGTTATCTCCCACAGGTGCCCCAGGACGAGTGGAGTGGATACCCCGGCGACAAAGACGAGGAGATCCCGTGTCGGCGGATGCGCAGCAGCAGCTACGTCAAAGCTATGGGAGAGGTGGAGGATGAAAGTGGCGACTCTGACACCAGCCCGAAGACCTCCCCCCAGAAGGCCGTGCGGCCTGACGCTCTAGTCCTCAAATCAGCCATGCAGAGAGCCCACTTCGACTCCCACAGGTAGGCCCGGTGCCCAGCTCAATACGTCCACGCCAAATCTATGTGTGAAGTCAACCTCCATCTTTATTATTTATAGGAGTAGCTCGGGAATTGATGGAGGGTTTAGGAGCAATAAAAATGTTAATTACTACACGCTTAACTTTTTATTGCAATGTGCATCTTCTCAGTGCTGAGGGCAGGAGGTAGATTGTGGAGTCTGGAACTGACACAAATACAAGTAAATGGGACATAGACTGTACAATGGGGTCAGTACAGGTTCACTTCAGTGTCCGCACAATTACCGAGGCACACACACACACACAGACAAACACACACACACAAATATGATGGCAGGGAGGTCAGGTGTGTTGTTGCCTGAGTGGTTTTGTTTTCTCAAGCTTCAGTACTGATAAAAGCCGGTGAGTCACATCGCCACGGCCTCGCCAATAACTTTGATCAGCAGCTTAATTTCAGTGACCAATGACAGAGCATGGCTTCACAGTAGAAATACCTTTATCCAGCACTGGACTCAAACTACTACACACTGTTGTTTTAAGGAATAAGCCATAACTTATGGGGAATGACTGGAATGCAAATCTGCAACCGCTTCACTGCACTTTATCAACAGATGACACGCTACTGTAAGTGTTTCTGGAAAAGATTTATTCAGTGTTTTAGGTGTGTGTGTGGGGGGGGGTGGGGGGGGTAAATGCAAAGTATTTTATAAAAAATTTTAAAACCTTAGCTTTCATAAATAATAAATCAATTCAGAGCTTCAACCTTATTGTTTCCATTTAACACCGACTCACTGCTTTGTCTACGCGCTGTCACAGGAATACAGATTTCCAACTCAGCTGCCGTCCATGAGAGATGGAAGAATGTATTTTTACAAATACCTGGAAAACTACATTTGGCTGATATTTGGCGTGAGGCTGCTCTTACTCGTTTTTATTAATACCAACATTACTCACCTGCTCCCGAGCACTGTTGGCTAACCTTCCCATCCATGACCGCTTCATGAGATCAGTCAAAGCATCGCTCTGCTGAGCGTTTCAGTGACCTTTTTTTTTTTTTGTCTGCTCGTTCAATATTTGCTCAACATCTTACACAGGCGACGTGCTTCATTTCTATCACAGTGTTGTTGACAAGTCTGTGGCAAAACTCTCACATTTATACAATGTAAGACTCCAGAGAGCAGGTTTAAATCGGCTCAGTCTAAAGGGGAATTAAGTATGGTGGAAGTACTGCAACTTTTAATTAATTGTATATTTAGTCAGATTACTAATAATACATTTAAATACAGAGTTCATTTCCTGCAAAAGGTCTCTGCAGTGGTCAAGGTGAAATAATATAAAAAGGTAGTGGGTGGCCAACAAATTGTAAATTCAAAGGATCCTTCAAAAGCAAATTGGACGTCGTGGAGTTCTCCATCTTTACCTAATCATTTCTTAATCGTCACTGGATGAAACCTGCTCCTTGGTGCTGGTTTATTTCCAGGCAGTGCGGCTTTTCAGCTAAAACCAAATTCTCTGAACCTGGGGAGGCGTCATGCATCCGTCATCCCCTCTGCCACTCGGTGCTCGCTGCTATTTTGGTTCCCGTCGTCTCAGCGGGGGTCTGATCACTTCTGCTTTTTTGTCCACAAACAATCCAACCCCCTTGTTTTTTTTTAGCCTCTGGCAAAGACTGGGATAATGTCTTATTATTGCAGCTGCGAGCGTCTCAGTGTTTCTCACACAGGCTCTGATGTAGCTCTGGGATGAGAGCTGCTGTTTTTTCTCTCGGAGGAAACTCGGAGCGAGACTAGAAGCTGTAACAACTGTAGTCATTAAAAATAGTGCAGTGTTGATCCCAGTGGTTCAGGCGATACCACGAAGGAGATGAGTCATTCAAATGCTCAGAATCACTTTGGAAAAAACACAATCATGAATTCTACAAAAAAGAAGACACACGACACACAACAATATATTCTAACCTTTGGATTTCTTTTGAATACAGTTTTATATTTGGCTTATTAGGGCCCGCGCACTGACAGTGGGAGGCCCTGTTGAAATTGTATATTATTATTATTATTATTATTATTCAGGCAAATGAATTGGCTTTTTGAGGGCTTTAACATGCTCAAATTCTTACCAAAATTTGTGGTGAAAATGAACGTATTCTGGAGGAATTTATAATGAGCGTCGCAAAATGGCTCAATGGCTCAATGGTGCCCCACGAGACCCCCGCAATGTGTCCACATTGACCGATCTTCACAAAAATCGATACACAGGTGTATCATGACCAGACAAGCAATAAAGTCTGCAGGTGCAATTGGAAAAATGCAACAGGAAGCCTGCTATTTTGCATTAAGTGGCCATTTTGGCCATATTCCACATTTTTTATTTGAGGTACTTGTACCAGGGCTTTCATTAGATCAACTTCAAAATGAATTGAGTTTCATCACAACAAGATGGAGATAAAAAAGTTATTGGAAGATCAATTTGTAATTCTGAAACCCTCTTCCCCCCCCCCTTTGCTCTTTTTCAGCCAGGGCTACCACTTGCAAACCACAAGAGAAATGCGGCCCCACCCCAGTGTCACGCTGGACCCCGCCTCCTTCCATCCGCCGCCCTTCCGATCTCGCAACCAGAGCTACATGCGCGCAGTCAGCACCCTCAGTCAGGCTAGCTGCGTCAGCCAGGTGAGTCCCCAACACACGCATGGCACCGCGACACACGTGACCAGACGGCGAGAGCAAATGTTTCGTGGATAGAAGCTTTGTGTTGAGGGCATCTGGGCAAAACAGTAAAACATCCCCCCTGGCGTCCATACTGCAAGTCCACAGCTGATTGTTGAGTAGTCATAGCATTTCCTGTCTTAACTGAAGTCAAAGGAAATAACCGATTTGTGTTGTTTTGGACAGATTTGTTGCTTTAGCCCACATCATGAATCAGCCCCAGATGCCAGTTTCTATTTCTAGCGTTCAGGACTACGAGGAAATGTTTATCTGGAGAGCCTGTGTCCTGATTCGCCCCAGCCCCCGAGGATTGCTGGAAACCAATTATCACTGTCTTGTTGTTGTGACGTGCCGGCTAGTTGGCTTATCTTTATCTTAACTTCTCGGACAACAACTAATGTTTCAAAGTAGAGAGACTTATTATTGTCTAACCTCACATCACACGTCAACCATTTTAGGTACCTCCCTCCCCTTTTTTTCAAACCCTGCTAAGAAGCTATACAGTTGGATGAATTGTGCGGGTCTGTTGTCGATCGCCCTGGTGGCAAAAGACGTGGCTGCTACAGTAAGAAGATGTGTGACACAACCAGCGAATGAGTCTCTGTACGGTTGAGTAACAGATGCGATGCTAACACTAATTGTATCATTAATAACTCTGATGTTTAACGATGGTAATAATAGAAAAAGTTTCTTGAGTAATATTGAAACTCGTCCCTTCTATACAACAGAATTTAGAAAGTTAAACACTGAAGCAATAAGAAAACGATGATGTTTATATAACTGTGTAACTGTGACAGGGTGTTAAAGTCACTAACTGTTAGATAGACAGAACACAACTGAGTAGATTGCACCTTTTGCATAATACACAACCAACAAATGTTTTCATCTTGTATAGAATTTACAATATTGTTAATTGCTAAAGTTACATAATTACACGACTGAAACTGTTTTTGCTAGTTTGCTAAATGAAATGCTTTTGAAACACAAACTAAATACTTTTTTCTGATTGTGTTTATGTTGTCATCTGCCCCTTTCTCTAATTTGATCTTGACATTTATTCAGTTTAAGGTCCGAAGTGACAGTGGCATTTCCTAATGCTAACACTCCTTCATATTTGCTGTGCAAAGGGGAAGAATCAAAGTGAGAAAGAGAAAGGAAGAGGAAAAATTAAGGACTGCTATTCCTGTTTTTGTCTCTCAGGTGAGTGAGACTGAGGTCAATGGCCAGTTTGAGTCAGTTTGCGAGTCCGTTTTTAGTGAAGTAGAATCCCAGGCCATGGAGGCCTTGGACCTGCCTGGTTCGTTCCGCACTCGAAGCCACAGTTACCTCCGTGCAATTCAGGCTGGTTATTCCCAAGATGACGACTGCTTGCCTTCAATGACATCCTCCACTGTCACTTCAACTCTCAGATCCACAACAGGTAAAAAAAAATCCCCCCCCTAATTGAGAGAGGGCTTAGACCACATATCCTCATACATCCTATACATGCGCACAGACCTGACATACCTACATATGTACAGTGGGGAACCCTTGAGCTTCAGAGATGCCGGGCTGAATGATCCCAGTTCCTTTTCTTTGGAAGCTCTGGTGTGCGTGTGTGTGTTTTTGCCTCTGCACACCCCCCCCCCCCCCCTCCTGATTGTTCAGATGGATTTGCTTGTATGTTAGTTTGCACGATTCATGCACCATTAGCCAAGCTTCTGGTCGGTGACTTGTGGTGTTGCCGAGCTGCAGACTGGGCTACGGGCGGGAGGGGATGCATTCTAAACACTCAGATGGCAGCACACGCTCACAGCACACAACGTCACAACACAGCCACGACACATGGCATGCCTAAGAGGAGCAGGCCCTACCCTGAGCATGTTAAACTGTGGTGTTATATATGTGTTGTGCGAGGCGTCTGAGTTACTTAGGCCAGGGGTAGGGGAGCGGCAGGTTATTTGACACAGTTGTGTTGCTCTGCTCCACCAACACACAAACACATGCTTTGCAACTCACTTCACAATTGACCTCGTTAAATAAAAATAAAAAAACGAAAATCTTGTAACCAATTTAAGGTAAGTCGACAATCTCCAAAGACTAGAACACATGCACATACACACACTGGTTGCACAAAGGATCTGCCCACTGATGGTTTTCTCCCACAGTTTGACTTGGCCTTCGTTTATTTGCAGTATTGTGTTGTGTTGCATGAAACTCGACGTTGTGAACAAAACTTTTTTGGTCTCAATCATTGTGGTCTTCAACGGCAAGTTTCAAAAAGAAGTTAATTTTGTTTGGGATGTTTCTTTGTTACTTATAATTACACATGAACTCACAGATGGTTTTTCTGAAACCAGAGAAATTTGTGTTCGACTCAATTTAAACTATCTGGTTCTTTTTTAATGCGACATGCAAGGTTTTGTGCAACACAACACGTGCAATGAAATCCCTAAGGTGACACGTTTCAGGTTCTTTGTGCAAGCAGTCTCTGCAGTAACTCCCTCACTCAGTGCATTTGGTGTTTGCCTGCAAGAGTAAAGCTATGAACCCTATTGAAACTTTTTTCTTTAATTACGTGCATTTTTATATACTATGACCTGGAATTTGAATTGTTTTTGTACACTCTTCTGTCAATTGAATATTGGAGACATTGCACTTTTAACTCATTCTGTGGGCTTTGTTTTCTGGTTCAATCTGGACTTTTGTTTTTTCGGGAATTCCTCTCATCTTCAATTTGGGTTTTTTCCATCTGCAATTTCTTCGCTGTGACAGAAGGATAAAGAAGTGTTCTCCAATCCCACCGTCTTATTTGCTGAACTCATTTAGGTCTCTGCTCCAAATCTGTCCACTCTAAAAGGGCCGAACAACTGTAGAATGTGTTGTGAAGTTGTATTTCAAAGATCGGCAGGATGCTCTATCCACAACATGTCAGATAAGGTTAAAGTAAACCAGAGGAAGGGTTCACTGGATGGTGATTAGTTACACGCGGCACCGTCACCTCCTAGTTTATGACCTGCTGTAAATAGTATTCCTCATTTGGTTTGCACTCCTCTGAGGGAATAGTTGCCTTAAAATTGATAAAGTATTGATTCCTGGAATCACGTTTGTTAAGTTAGTATTTAATACTAGTTTATAATTGAATTGTAAGCGTTAAGAAACAAACCCCGTGTGAGGCTAGTGGTCCCTTGAGTGGGGCGAGGATCCCGAGCTGCGAACCCCTCTCCATTTGACCATCCATCTCTTGAAGGATAACCAGGGGGAAAGAACAACTGGAGGCATCAGTGATGATTGCTGCAGGTATTTTAATGTTGACACGCATACATATATCTATGTATATGTGTGTTTTTGCACTGCCTTCTCAGTAAAAAAAACATAGCCACTTAGAGTTTATTAAATAGAGCTGGTAGAAAATACCTCGTTATGTTTCCTCGTAGCAAACACGGTTTCAAACAACTCACAAAACCTCAGACACTGATTTTCATTTGAAAGCCTTTGCATCTTAATATTGATGACAATGATGAATGTGATACTGGCTTTTGTGAGTTGTTTAACATGTCTCTATTTAAGTGTTCTTAAACCACATTATAAGTGTATATGTACTTCTCAAACTTGTGCCTGCTGCACACTAGAGGATAATCAGCCAGACTTTGGTTTGACATCAACGAGACTCAATTAGTAAGAAAGGAACTGCAATCGGGCAAAACCATGCGATAGCCAATTAGGGTGAGAACCCGGCTGCCGAGAAGACTTCTGTTTGTTTTGACGACGAACTTGTGGAACAGTTTAAGTACTTGTTTAATGTTTCCTGTCCTGTTTTTGCAAAAATTACACAAACAAACGCAACAAGCTGCAGTCCAACCTGCATGTTTGGTGTTATTCTAACTCGATAATGCAATTTTCTGGAATCGCGTCTGTCGCCCTTCGTTTCTACTGGTTAGTCAAGGTTGTGCGTTATCTCGATTAAAAGATTAAACATATGATATCAGTCGTTATTGTCTCTGGTCTCCCATGACTTTAAAATTCCGTTAAAATGTGAAAATCCTCTAGTGTGCAGCAGTCACAATGTCTTCATAACCCCAACCATAAAATAGCTCTGAATGTTATCGCATTGCCACTGTCTCCAATCATGTGTGAGAGCAGCATCTGTCTGCTGTACATGTGTAAACTCTATTCTTTCTTTCCATGGAAATTTGACATCTTAAAAAAAAACGTTTGCATCGAGTCTGTCAGCTGTGTTTGACTGTGGGATTGCAGCCTCTTCCTGGTTGCAGCCCTGAAAGGGGGGGGGGGGGGAGCGAGCCCTCCCCTTGCCGGGTTACTTTCTTCATACGGTCTAATCTGCCACCTTGGACCTGATATGTTCAATAGGGTTCATATCTGCTTCTTGGCCCAGTGGGTTGTGATTCCTCTGCTCCCTTTACATCTTTTCTTTTGCACAAAATGGCACAAATTTGTTTTTCCAGTCAACATTTTGATATGTCTTGAGAAAAAGGGGTTCCTCGGGAAAAATGGGATTCATCATTTGATAAGGACAGATGCATTTGGTGTGTTTAATTCCACTCTTTGCTGTGCTGTGCAGTGAAAAGATGGAAAGAAGCCTTGAGATGACTGAGAAGGCAGTGTTAAAAACATCGTGAAAAGTCTACAGTATGTGAGTCTCATGACAACAGTTAGGTGTGTACTCCTCTACTCACTCAGGAAGGAGCAGCTGACCCTCAAAGCCATTTTGTTAATAGTTCAACTTGAACACCACATGATTAGAAACTTTAAAACACATGCTACCAACTCCACCAACAATAATCTTCCACGTAACTCATAGTGGGCTAGAACCAAACAGGAAATGGTGTCATTGGAACTACTTGCCACTCACATACTGTATGTTTTCCATAGATATGTGTTGACTTTCTGATTGAGAACCCAGATCAAATCACACTCCAGCTGTTCCTTTCACGTTGAATGTCCTTCTGTTTGCATATTCAAATTTTTCTTCCAGAGGGATATGATATTGTGGATGGGACCTCTTTACTAAATGAAGACATGATAGACGATGATGACGGTGCTAGCTCCTCTGCCTATGCGGAGCTGGAGAGGCTGGAGAGAGAGACTATGGCCTGTCGCAGCCAGCACAGTACTAGCTCCACCATAACAGCCATCTCCGTCCCACCGGCGTCCCCGCCTTCGTACAGGATCCCCTCCGCCTCGCCGGTATCCGCCTCCGAGGCCCCGGTCCCTCAGGCCCTTCAGGCCTTTAAGGAGTCGGCGAACATGGTCGCTGCCTTCAACCTGCAGTGGAAGGATGAAATCTCGGCAATGCGCTATGAGCTGGCAGAGCTGCGCAGGGACGTCTGTGGGGAACTGAAAACGTTCAACAGCAACTTCTTCAACTTTACTCAGTGCTACAATATGTGGACTCTGTGCCGGGAGCCGTGCAGCGACAGCACCACGCAAACAGACGACAGGGTGTCCATAGGAATCCAAGCAGGCTCCAGTTGGTCCATCCGGCAGAATAAAGAGGACAAGTCGGTGATGTGCCAGCCAGAGCCGGCGCCGTTCAGCATAATGGATTTCATGGACCCGCCACGGATTGAGATCATAGAGGGAACCCCTGAAAGCACGCCAGACGGGTCGGGCAGCCCTGCCAGCCCCATTCCAATAGAGGACTTCCCCTGGGAGATCATAAAAAAAAAGCCCCATAAGCAGCAGGACTCAGGTGCCCACACGGGTGGCCACAGAAGCGCCAGTCTAGAACTATGGAGCAGAAAGTACACCAGTGGGCCCATGTCATATCTGTCTATGTCATTCTAACCATTCCCATACGCATTCTGTGAAACGAGACGAGGAAGCCAGGGTAAAAACCACGAGAGGCAGGGAAGTGCTGTTGTTAGATGTCCCTTTACTCTATGCAGACACAGAGTCTGCATCTCTTGAACAGGTCACAATGTTGTTCAAGCAATCTTTAAAAAAACAAGTGTCTTGCTCAGCCATGGAATAAATGAGAATGATTATGACTCACACCGATTTGAGGTGACATGAGAATGTGAGCGAGAGTGTGGCTGATGTTCAGATCCTCAAGTGCCAACGAGTGCAGCATTATCTTCTCTACCCGACCTTCAGAGAAACGTCAGTTACAGTAGACACACGATTGGAGATCTGAGGGTCACTGACTGACCTAGAATCAGCCACTTGGTCAGCAGAGGAATAAGTGGGCCTGTTTCTGCACATGAATTTGAAAAGCTCAAGCTCATGTTCATTCCAGTTTCTCCTATAGTGTAGAAACGTTCTTTTAAGCACCTCCTGAGAATACTGAATAAAAACTGTGAATAACTTTATAAAACCCTAGTTTTTTTAAAACAAGTGCTTTAAAGATGAACACATTTATTTATGAATATATTGATCTATATAATTTCCTTTTTGGTTGTTCTAATCAAAGCATTCCTCTGCCATGGCCTTCATCCATTTTGCAGCCAGTTCCAGTGGAAATGGGCTTTTTCTAAGTTATTGTAAGAAATTAAGAAATATTAGATAGTGCTAACAATAACTCATGATAGCCCTAATAGCAACGTTTAAAAGTCCAATTCTCTGGAATATTAGATGGATGACACTGATCTCGAGGCTCTGTTGACTGGCTCTGTGGCCCCCGGCTGAAAAATAGTTTACAGTGATTTCAAAGTCTAACAACATGTGGAGAGAAACACAGGGAAGGGGGATTCCCAGTGATCACGAAGTATGAATGTATCGGCTTCAGTTCATTCTTGCACAAAACTGCATTTCGTGTTCCTAACTCCTGTACATGTATATAAATGTACCATTTTGTATATAGAGAAACTTATATTCAATACTTGTACTGTTTGTAGTTATAGACATACTGTGTTGCCGGCGCTGAGAGGGGTAAAAGCAGGAGTTGTGGTTCTAAACCAAACGCAGCACTTTTCTTTTTCCAAGTCTTTGAGGTCTGCCACCATTTCCTTCATCACGTCCGCCATCCAGCCGCCGTTGAGCCTCATAAGGAGGTTGGTAGTTCATACCGGTGTTTCGCCTTTGGTTTTTTCGTGCAGTGGTGACTGCGCTGTGAATGTAAAGTGTCCAACCGATCCCATGAGGAATCTCTGTAAACGGCGAGGCACAATGTTTTTTGGGGATTGGAAGCCTTTGAGCAGACTTTGGTTTTTAATTTATGTGCATTCATAGATGTTAATAGAGATTAGATGTAAAACACAAATCGCTAGTTGGACTCTGAACATTGAACAGAAGATGGAGACTTGACCCAGTTATCTGCCGTCTACACTACAAGCTCCAAAATATTGTCAAACCGCCCTAGAGGCTAATTCGTTATCAGATAATAACCAAATGCCTCTGACTTTGTTTTTAGAGGTTTAACAAGTACCAATTTGAATTCACAGTGTCGGTTAAGTGTCCTCAGAGATATGGACTAAATTATACCAAATTCACCTTTTCTTAAATGCCACTTTTCTCTGGTAAAGACTGGATTTTGTTTCATGCTGGGCCGGTTCATCACTGCAGGAAGACGACAGAGAAACATCGTACCCTATAAGTAGACAATCAGAGCCATTGAGGGGCCTCTAGCGTTTCCCCAGAGGTGCAGTGCAGTACCACTGAATGTACTAACACCGCCTCACTAGTGATGGCTTAGCTGGGCTCCTGTGGGAGGGGGGGCCTCAATCACCTGCTATATTTGGCCAACTGCTCATTTTGTCTGTTTAACTCATAAAGCTATCGTCCTTCTCCAGCCATCGGCATCTCCCTCCACCACTCATCCATTCGTCCCGTTGCACCAACATGGCGTACCAAAGTTAATCCGGAGGCCCGTGGAACTGAGGCCACGGACAAACGTCTCCCAAGTTTTGACATCACTCATCTGTGGATGATCACTGCAGCACAGGAGCATGGAGAGCCTGTATGTATCGGACCCCTGACTGAAATGTGAACCTTGCGACAAGGACTTGTGATAAAGGAGAGGCGACAGCTTTCACTTTATAAAGAGAGAGAGAGCGTGGATCCACTTCGCTCCTTTTGCACGACCAAAAGACAGTTCTTGCAGAAAAAAAGTGGCATTTTTTGAAAAAGATGATATTTATAAAAAGGTTGTACCAGAGGTAAGGAATCAAATTTTAAGCCACGGAATAAAAAAAAAAAAGATTAAAGGCAGATATTTTCCTTTTTCCGGTTTTTGCAGTAGCTCCACTCCACACATCTGTCACAGTATCTCATCCAACCTGAGCTAAAAGTCCGAGCCAACGATTTCATTTGCCTTGATAATCTAATAGTGTTACAGAGGAACACCGAATCAAGGCTTGTTCGTGCTGCTCATTCCAGCAGCAACTCCATAACTCTGATGTTTCGGTACAAAGAGTAAAAAAGGTATAAAGGATAAACTCAACTGTATTGTTGCCATTCTTCACTCTTTGCAATACAGAATAAGCATTTTTTGTAAAAAGCTTATAACCTATTTATAATTGTTATAAACCCAAATAAAATAATTTTGCGTTTTATTCCATCGCAGACCAGCCAAAGGTCGGGTTAGAATAAATCATGACTAATATCAGTGAAAGGCATATGACTGTGACAACATTTAGCCTATAAACGTTTTAATATATAAATACATATATATATATACAGTATATATTAAAAAAAGAGAAAAAACTTTGGAAAGGCTTGTCTTCATATTTTTGCTTTCGAATGACTAAGAGGGGAATGCAGTGGCGTTCCTTACTTTCCATCTATCCCCATTGGTTGGGGAATGCAAAGTAACTTAAAGGTGCTGAGGACCGGCCAATCACATTGTCTCAAATCGACATTCATTCATTCTATGCAAGTCGTATGTTATTTGTCGTATATTTACGTCATCTGAATATTTACAGTTATGGATATTAGGTGTTTTACGTTAAGCCTTCACGCAAGTCGTCAATGCCAGGAATGGATTTTTGATGTTGACAGAAAAATATCAGCGGCTCTTTTAAGAAAAATGAAATATCTTTCATTTTGTTTTTGATTTTATTTTCTTGCATGAGCCCCGGGCGACACTAGCGGCAGTTTCAGTGTTTTCCTGCAAAGCAGCCGTGTCATTGCCACTGCTCCCATCTTAGCTTCGAGGTGTACGAGTGTCCGAGGGGTTGTCGGTGAGATTCCTGAGATTTTTGCCATCTTGTAGCATACGTGTGCTTCGTAAAACATTACACACAGAAGAAATTAACAATCAAAAGTGCGTCACACATACAATATAAATGTTAATAACTTGTACAGACAATATAATTGGAAATGCTTTGCAAATACATTCTAATGAATTTCCATCAAATGGAACTAGCGACTGATTGATGCCAGGGAACTCACTCAACACTATGAACACATTTAAACCCAATGTTTCGTCATCATTCCATCCTTTAGCCCAAAGAAAATAATGACTCTTCCCTCAAAACAAGTTGAGATGTAGCAGAATTACAGATATTGATCTAAATATTAAAATGAAAGAAAGCTGTTACCCTAAAAAAAAATATATACTTAAGAAACTGACAAAGGGTAATTTAAAGATATTTTTAACCATATTTTTGTGCAATGAAATATATAATTGTTTGTAAATTCTGAACAGAACAAAGTCAACTTCCCAATTTGAGTTTTTGTCGACATTTAAAAAATGTTGTCATCCAGAGATCTGATGCAACAACTGTGCCCCCCCCCCCCCAACACTGCTTCAGTAGAACTTCCTTTTCTCACCCATGTGCTATTTTCCTGGTTCCACAGAGATCCACGTGTTCCTCTGTCCGACGTCACTCACATTGCAACTTTCAGGGATCTCAGACTGCATTGTTCAGTGAATCAGATTTTTGTCAAAAAGTTCTAAAGCATTCTTTTGAGAACCATAGTTTAGCCGGCATTTGTTAGCGTACGCTTAATTTGTTCAACGAATGAAATGTGACATGTGATATTTATTACATTTTTTTTATTTGTTTTTTTCCGCTTATCGTGGTGTTTCTTGTGAATTTCTTTTTCATTTGACAACTTTTATTGGCCTTATGTATTTTTCATAAATTGATATAAAACAATGGATTAAAATGTTTATGATGCTTATGTTTATGGCAATTTTAATGACAAAAAATGGGGGTCATAGCTTTACGATGGCGTCCAAAGATGAAACTGACTTGTAGCATGTCCGTAGTGAGTCGTCTACACACCCTGACGCACAACAAGTACACAGCATGGGTCTGGCTTACTGTCTTTTTACTTTGACTCCTCTCTATTATGCCTTGCTTCTTTTTTTTCTTTTTTCTTTTTTTACTGAGTTATCATATTTTTATTTTGGTTTTTCTTTTTTCCTTTTTCTATTTTCCCCCCCCATTGTAGGCGTCCGTAGCTTAGCTGGGGGGCGTAGAGAGTACGGTAGGTCTGGTAGGGAACCGCTTTATTCTGTATTCTTTTATATCTGTTGTTAATACAGTTTTTCATACATTTTGTCCGACTCATCCACATTTTCCACCCGTTAGAAGAATAAGATGCATCATGAAGTGGCAGCTACTGTCCCCACTCACTGAGTACGTTGAATACATTTAAATGTTTTCATCTGTTCCCCACATTGACTCAAGTAGATTTTACAAGATGATGCTTGTGTAGAAGTTGCATATTGAGTTTAACAAACCAAAAAGAACAGAAGTCCCACATGTTTGCCTTGTGTTACGTTAACACTGAAAACACACTGGCATTGGAAACGAGACACAATATTCAAATGTTCCACTTAAAATCTCTACGGCACAACTGGAATATACTTCAATTGAAAACATGAATAGATTTTTTTTTTTTTATTGTTTATTTGGTTTGTTTTTATTGGTTATATTTTAATATTACAGTTTTGTTCAAATTCATTGGTTCTAGTAGTGATTCACCCTCTTGCTTTGACCATTGTATCCGTTTTCTTTGAGCGGAGGGCGAGGAATCGGTCGGCACACGGCCGGGCGTCTTTATTTAGAAATGTCCTGGCATGCAGCAAGGCAGGTTAGGACCAACGTGACGGCTTTGCTCTTCAAACCACCGCAAATCAATGCTGCTTCTAGCTGATATCATGAATCTGGTTTTAATACTCGTGAAAAATACCTTTTCAGAGCAATACTATTCAATAATATTCATACAATACTAGTAATTCTAAGGTGGTGGGTGATGGATACTGAAAAGTATTCTCTCTCTCTATATATATAGTTGTAAATCACCCAATCTGCACAAAATCCTGCATATACTATTTTACTTGTAGATATATTGGGTTCTACTACTTTAATGACCTCATTAGCAGCAGAGCAACATATTGAAGATATGGATATTCACGTCCCCATAAAGGTTTTAGTGAACCCCTGACGTTTCCTCTACCACGCCACCATCAGGCCAAAGTAGACACTCCCCAACCCTAATGACCTTTAAGTTTTGAGAGATTTATTCAAGCTGGTGATACATTCAATAAAAAGGATCTTTTAAACCCAGTTACTTGTAAGTAACAGCAGCAAAAAGACCAATATGTCAATTTGTTTTATTAGTCGAGCTGTGAATACAGGGTACTATGAAAATACTCGAGGGGCTCGTTCAAAAATACTGTATCAGAATCTCGTGATGGTTGCAGAAGGTAAATCTTTCTTATTTATTCGGGACGCTGACCTCTACCTCATGATTGGGGCAGGCCATTGATTTGTATTGGTTTGTTGTGATTTACCATACATAACAAGTTAACCCACCTTGCATCCATGGGGGCATCACCACTGTATGTATATATGTATGTGGCTATGAACAACATGCTTGTGTAGTGTAAAGCTCTTGGAACAAAAATAAGAGCTACACAAACCTAGTTTAAATTTCGTATATATCCAGCGGAATTAGCTGTGATTCTCGACGTATACACACTCGAGTCCTGCTAATTGTCCTATGTCAAATCATCCATGCATTCATGAGCCCATTCATCGACCCATCCACTCATCATGCAAACCACCAGCACCATAATCAAGCTGAAGCCTGAGGAGGCACACAGTGGTCAGGTCAGGTGTAGTTACACTGAAACAAGGATAAAGTCCCCAAAGTCAGTTCTCTACTGCAGTGTTCATTTTACAATAATTTATTCTGCCTGTGGCAAAACACACACACACTAAAGAGATGTAATTCAGTCGGGCACATGCATTATTCAAGAAAGTACAGATTTATAAGAGGGATTCCTTTAACAGGAGAAATGGCCATTTCAGACCATTTCAGTACAAGTAGGATTGAATTTGGATTGAATCCAGGAGTCGTCACTGAGGAGACGTTTTACTGATGCCAATCAAGATCTGCAGGAGTAGAGACTTTTTTATCCTCAATTAATTTTACATTAAAGATTGTTGTAAAGTGCCCGTTGAAAAGGGCCGGCCAATAGAACAATATCAAAAGTTATTGCAGTATAATTTTCATCAAAAGCAAGATAACAAAAGTTCAATATATATCAATATGATGCTTTATGCATTGTAGGAACACAGTGAGGAGGAGAAACAGATAATTGATCGACCTCGTATTAGTAAAATGTTCAGCTGTTTATCAAGTATTTGTCATTGTCAGTCAATAAAGAGTTTAATACCACAAGCTTCACTCAGGAGCTAAATTAGTTTTCAGAATAATATGACAGTTATTATGATAATTATTGATATCAATCGTTATAAAAGTTCAAAATAATGATAACACTGAAACCAGATAAAGTTGTAGGATGAGATTTTTATGGCTTTATATTAAATATTTTTAGCAACATATGGATTCAAATAAATTAAATAAGACCTTTTTCCAACTATTTCCATTGTTAACATGGTTTATAAAATACATATCCAACAAAACTAGTGAAGCCTTCAGACATGTTACATCCACTCGGTCACATCCTTGGCCCCCATGCTCATGTGCGCAGCTTGTCAGTCATTGCACGTCATTACGCCACCATCCACCCACCCCCCCCCCCCCCCCGAGCTGAGTAAGAGACGCATTTCACCAGCGCCTCTCCCAGTGCCTCTCCCAGTGCCTCTCCCAGTCTGAGTCCGACACTATGGCAAGAACAGAAACGGAGGGAGTCGGCCCGGAGACGAGACGCGGTCAGAACTATTGCATCAAGTTTTCAGACAATTTTAAGTCTTGACCACAGAGGAGAAAAAAAGGTTTGAGGGGGTGTTGTTGAAAAACAAGTGAAAGTCTGTTACTTATTCTCTGCACCAACAAAATATTGTCTTTTGGTCTCAGGTCAGGCTTTACATGAAGTTCATGCAAGTACAGTGGTTATAGTAACTACATTCTCAAGTACATATATCACACGTGGAAGAAGGGATTTTATTTCAATATTGCACTTAAAGTAAAGTAAGAGTTTCAAAGTACAATATGCAACACTACTCTGAATATTATATGTTTGCATGATCAGTCCAGACTTCTGGAGAATTCTCTTAGGACATTTTGTCAGATTTTCGATGTTTCCCGACGTCTTATCTTCATTTCTGTAAACACGACAAAAAAACGACTTTAATTTTCCAATTTAAGGTCACGTTTTAAATATTTTTGCCACAGTAGTGGAGTGGCTAATTTACCACTTGATTATAATTATTTGCCATTGTCTCTTCTTCTTAGTCTGTCTGTAAATTAGAGTTGTAGTTGGCTTTAGTCTCCAAACACTCTCTCAGAAGAGACACTGTACTGCTTGAACAAAAGTATTTGACAATATCCACGGATCAGAAAATAATAAACCATCTCACCGTTTCAATTTGTAGTCACAATAACTCTAATGGCTTCATTAAACCCTGAAGTTTAAAAAAAAGTTGATCACGACTTGATTTTCATATGAATGTCTTAATAACATCTACTGTGTTTTATATGTTTATATATAACATGATAAGGTGAAGCTGTGTTTTCAGATTCAGATGTACTGTATGTTCAAATACACTATCCAGGATTGACCATTGTCTAATAAGTAACTGATAAGTATGGATTGAAGTAAATAATATGTATAATAAGTTTTATTAGGGCAATGCAGATGGGCAAAATTCGTGATTATTCAAAAGTTAAAGCTTTGGATAGTGATTCTGTTGATTTTACAAAATCTAAAAATATTCACATTCAAATATCTCCGGCAACAAATACCTTGATATAAAACATGTAAACAAGGTTTGAGGAACATCCTGAGAAATTGTTGCGGATGAGTTTTGCCCATCAAGTTGCAAATTGTGTCAGTGCCATTAGAATATAAATCTGCGTTTTGAGACAGAAACACAACAAATGTTGAATTATGAGTGTGATCAAAAACAATCTGCCATATGCAGAGAAGCAGGAAACTCATTTATCCTATATGAAATCATTATAGGGCTAGATGCATTTTCTCCAAGTGCATCTAGAAAAAAACTATAATCTGACCCATTTTTAAAACTCTACATTCAGCTTGTGTGTTTCTCTCTCCCTCTGCCTGTTACTTACTTAGCACCTGGATAAACAAGCAGACAACATCCTGTGTTTAATGAGCTTTAGACCTGTAGTGCATCAGTGTGAGTGATGAAGATACCTGTACTGGTCCGTTAGTAACTGGTGGTGCTTGCTCCTTGCAGGGATTCAGTTTCGTCTCCCTACTTCCTGCAGCGTGGACCGCGCTCAGCCTCCTCCAGGTAACCAGTCTGTCTCCATCTTTTCTCCTCTCCGCCTCCCTGGCTCTTATCTCCGCACAAAAAAACTACATTTCAGCCGCAGCCATACATTCATGGGTTGCTTGAAAATTAAGCACAGAGACAAAAGTACATAAATGTGGACGTCTACTTAGGAAATAGGTGGGAGACACATCAGTATGACTCTTTGGGTGTCTAATGTTTGCTCATATTCCTGAAAAATATACTTTGTAAAACAGCATCTGGTATTAAATTGAAAAAGTACATCGGAACATCCGTAAAACTTTTCAAACTAATTACGCAACATTTCACTGCCTCCTAAAATCATTGTGGTATATTTTAGACTCATTGTTTCTCCTAGATTATGTTAAAATGCTCCTAAAATATCTGATAAGCTAATATTGTAATATTTTATGTAACTATAGCTCTGTTGGAGTTTGTAGTAGTAAAGTAAAAACTGATCTCACAGGTTTGTGCGTTCTCTCAAAAACTTTTTTGATGTATTTGATGAAGGCTTTTATTTTCTAACCCTGCAGTTTAAGCTCCATTATATTTATGAGGATTTTGATATATACACCTGATACTCCTCACTATCAGTACTTGAGAAATTCAGTCCTGATATGATCCAGTGTTACTCCCAGAGAGTCCAGGGTAAACAATGTAGTCTACATCGAAGGAGATCTGCTGTCCAGTCAATGTTATTGCAATATATATTATAATGTCCTTTTCTTTTTTTAAAGTAGGACGCTTCTCTCAGCAGAGGAGTCAGCAAATTAAAGGTCTTCGCTGAACAGGAAACAGCTTAAGCTAATAATTGTGTGATTATTCCCGGCATATTAACGAAGGCGTGCAAGGCAACAAATCTGCCCCCGAATGTCAGCTCGTTTGGTGGAGCACAAAAGAGTGTGAGTGAAGAGCAGGGCAGCCGTGTAGTGCTGAGTCATCCTCCAGTCTGATGACAGGCTCATTTAGAGTATTTACCATTATCCTGCGGTGGGAGTACACTCATTCACTGCTTTCTACAGAGGAGCTTATGTGACTGGCCGTGTTCGCACATTCAAGACCACTTTGGAAAACTCGGTGACCTTTCCTCCGCAGCGCCACCTTCAGCCCACATTGTGGCATCGGTTGAGTCACGAAGCCCGATTGAAAACAATTGGAAGGAGGAACATAATATCTCTGAGGGACGAGACAGTGGAGGAGAGATAGGGAGAGGTTTAGACACATTTGAGGAAATGATAATGCTCCGATTTCCTATCAGCAATCAAACTGTTAACTTGTGTTTACTGGTCTCCCTGATGCATCTGGAACGGGGAACAACTAATCCAGTTTTTAAATTGTCATCCATCTCCATCAAAGATTTCCTTCTAGCACACTTGCAGTCTGGAAACAATTAAAAGTCACTTTGCATGTGTCAGCAGAAGAGACGCTGTTAAGTTATTCTAATTGGATGAGGTCACATCAACAGTGTTTCATTCAGCTGAGAAACTAAATTCCAAATAAAACGCCAAGCGCAGCGGACTCAGTAGAAGAGGATGGAAGTCTGAAGGTAATGTCAGTTTTCAGGAGTCAAATAAGTTAGGGACTATAATTTATTACACTGTAAATAAGGATCTATATGGTGTTTTATCTATTTTAAATGTACGGTGCTTTTAACAAACTAAATACACATCATAATCACACTAAATGGGTAAAACTAACTCAAATGGAGGTACAGCATATGAAACTAATCCAGTCTAAATAAAAGCGTCCTGCACTAAATCACCCCCATCAAGGTTAGAATGTTTTTTTGCACCTGTTTAAAAAATAAGTTCTATTCAACGGGGATACATTTGGAGGAAGTGGTTAATGAGACCGTTGAACCCTTTTCTGTTTTTACTGTGCAGAGAGGTGTTTGTGATATTTTTCACAGCAGCAACCTCTCTAAAACCTGAATTGTAACCTGCGTGAACAGTGTGGGTGAATCTGATAAACAAGATACTTCACATGTTGTTTAAAAATATGATGTGGAAGGTACTTTAACCTCACGCTGGAACCATTTCATATACTCCTAAAGTTTTATGATCTGATTTGCCCGATTCAAAAAGGAAAAATCGTTTTTTAATCCAAATCAGTTACATGAGTGCAAGGCTACAGATATATTAACATTATAATTAAGGCTAAATCAGAATTTAATGCAAGAAATACAGATACTAGAGTATTTATGTGTATATGTGGATGTTGATCAGTTTTTAGCTGGGACCAAGCAGCCTGTTACGTGTTTCCTTTAGGAAGTAAGTCAATGTATATAAATAGAATGAATGGTGTTGTGTTCCAGCTGAGTCACTGCTCTTTTCAGTTCGGTCTCCACCCACCACGTCTTGCAGAACTGCAGCCCCTTCGAGTTGGAAGCAAGTCAAGTCTCTGACTGGATTTAGCTTCACAGACTTCACTGGGATTTCTTCTATGCATTTAATTACCTGTATGGTTCAAAGTGGCGTGCGTGCACGAGTATATATGAATCTGTGAGGTGTGTGGGCTCTATGTTAGAGGCTGTGTCTGCATCCACTTGTAAACAGTAAGAGTTTGAAGCACAGATTCTTGCTGCATTAGGTAACACATTTAAATAATGGATGGGGATGAGTAAAGGACCAGAGGACTGAGAGAATCTGGGAGAAGCTTCAGGTTAATAACGGCCGTTAAAGGTGTCACAAAAGAAAGTTTGAACCATGATTCATAAACGACTTCTACTCTGTGATTCATGTAGATTCTTCTAACCTTAAGTGCAGAATATATTTTTTGTATTCAGTGTAAAAAAGATAATTTTATTCAGTGTAAAAAAAATCATTCAAGGTAGTTAGAAATAAAGTTTAAAGGTGCAAACTTATTTTCCTTCTTGCAGTATCTTAAAAAAAGAATTGTTCTGGAATCATAGTGTTGATTTTTGTTCCTCTAATAATTAGGTTTAATAATTTAATAGTAGAAATAGTTGATAATCAGCTCAGTTACTTTGTCACACTTGAAATTTAAATTTCAGTCTATTTTTTTGTGACTTTAAACGAATCTTAATCTCTTTTCCATTATTTAGAACATTTCTCCCCTGAACAATTACATGTTACGTCAGAGTTTTATCATCCAAGCAAGTGAAGTGGGCCCAGTTCTGCTGTGAGGTCCATCTGGATGGATTACCATCAAGTTCTCATTGGCACTCGAGAGCAAATCTTTCCCATAATCCTTCATTTCACCTCCTGCAGTAAACACACAGACATGTTCCAGAGCTGCTGTTGCTTTTCACCTTAGTGACATTCCCCTTGCTTTGAAAGCTCTAACTCTAATCTGTCATCACGCTCCCACACGGTGTGACACAGGTGACTGCTGCACGTGTCCGCTTCTGGCCACATTTTTCATTCTCATGTTTTATTTGATCCTCTACCCCTGTCTTGCCTTGTCCTCGTCCTCTCATCCTGCTTGTGCTATCCAGCGGTATCATATCCTCCTAGTTACAAGAAGACTCCACCTCCCGTGCCCCCGCGCTCCACCACCAAGCCTCTTATCTCTGTGACAGCCCAGAGCAGCACAGAGTCCACCCAAGATGCCTACCAGGAGGGCAGGCATCCCCGGGGCGGTCTGTGGACCACGGACAGCCTCGGCCGACCCATCTACAGCTCCACGGACAGCCTGGACAGCACCAAGGCGGTCACCATGGCCATGGAGTCAGCAGCAGGCAAGAGGCACGCATCCTCGGGCAGCCACACCTCCGTCCAGACGTGCGACAAAGCAGTGCTGGTGTCCAAGGCCGAGGAGTACCTCAAAACCCCACGTTCCTCCATTGGGATACAGGTAACAAACTCACTCAGCCTTCATATCAATTACATCTGTCTCGCTCGGTTTGATATTCACAACGTTAACATGTAGGAGAGCTGTGCAACTTTAAAAACACCTCTGGGCTTTCAGTCATTCATTTTAAATCAGAAAAATACGTTTTTCTCTCCAAAGAAGAAAATTAAAATGGATTTTTTGTAGATGTCACGATGAATCACTCTGGATGGAAAAAAATACAAAAACAGAGATGACAGAAGAGGTTGATGTTTCAGGGATAACTTACAGTACGTCCACATCTATCAACGTGTGTGCAATTGAGCTAATCTTCGTTATTTAAGAGATGAGATCAATTCCCAAATGTACCAGTCAGTGTGATCTTGAAGGTATCAAAGTCCTGTTTATCTTTACACATGTATAACCTGGAGGAGTAGAGTGATATACCAGCTGAGGTAAACAAGAGCTCAAGCTCGAGTGAAAGAGTTCACTCTGACAAACCTAGGGTACTCCTGCCTATTCTGAAGGCAAGTCCTCAGTGGTTGGACGAAGGTCCCTGTGTGAACTATGCTAGTAGAGCAGTGTCCAGTTTAAAATGGATGCCGTGTCGATAAAGAAACAGACATGCACCTAAAGGATTGTGTCGTACAGCTTCGCCTTCTACCAGAATCCCTAAAACAGGGAAGATCAAACTTCCCCAAAGACTCTCGAACCAACCACGGAGCTGCTCATTGAGTCCCTGGAGACGACGATCTGAAACCTGGGAAAGCACCAAACGTTCCCCAGGGACCAGGCAGCTCTTGTCTCTTGATCCGTACATAAAAGTGCTGGTTCTCTTACAGTGGTGCTGACTGTTGGTTTAGCAGCTACGCTCTGCAGAGCAGGAAGGATGGGGGGAGGGGGGGGGGGCACTTTCCTCCTGACTGCCAGTTGGCCTTGTGTTCCTTGCTTAGCGCTTATAGGCTTGAGAAGGATTTTGAAAGGTAGAGATGTATGATGTATGTATGAAACAATCTGTGCAATGGTTTTCAAAGAGCTGATTGTGGGAGATGATAAGAGTCCTTCTCTAAACCGGCACACCTGCCTCTGGTTTAAAATAATCAATCTACCTAAGCAACATGTTTGTTCTGTCCAGCGTTTGCGATGTGTGTTGACCTGAAAGTCTTGTGATGTGCGTCTTCTCCAGGTGGAAACTGTGACCGACTCGGAGACAGAAGGTAAAGCCCTCCCTCAGTTCCATTCTATAGGGATCCAGGTGGAGGATCACAAACGGTGAGTAGCACGGACAAAACACTGTCTTCCATATTCTCAAGTGGGCGTATTAACATTTCATCACTGTCCTTGTCAGGCATGGGCGGTTCAAGCGCTCAAACAGCGTGACCACTGCGGTGCAAGCAGACATGGAGCTGGAGGGCTTCCCCTCCATGGAGGACAAGGGCCTGCAGTTTGGCGGCGGCTTCGGTCGCCACTCGGAGCCCAGCACGCCGACGCAGTACGGGGCGATCCGCACGGTGCGCACCCAGGGCCTGTTCAGCTACAGGGAGGACTACCGGCCGTCCAGTGGGCCTTCCAGCCCGCAGCCTGAGCCCTGGCTGGTGGGGCCTGGCATGGAGGGCACAGAGGCCGGCCGCGCGTCCCCCCTCCGCAGGGACGGCAGCTGGTTCATGCAGCTCCTCCACAATGAAACCAAGAGGCTGGAGGGATGGTGCAAAGAGATGGAGAGAGAGGCAGAGGAACACGACATGTCGGAGGAGAGTGAGTGTCCCAAGGGAAACCATCTTTGTCTTTATGATATTTAATGCAGGATGTCCGCTGTGATTAAAGATGGACAATACACGTCCACTTCCTCACACTATCCAGCCAAAATATCTTAGATTCAAAGTCTGCCATCTTGGGTGTTTTGAGCCAAAGTCTGCAAAGAGGGGTGGAGCCGCTGTAGTGAGGTCTCAACCAATCATAAATCAATCTCAGCTGTCAATCATGACTCAAATAACTAATTAAAGCCAAACTTAGTGGAAACATGAACACCTCAACATCCTTAAACTAACTTAGATGACAGAAACCATCTTTGTGAACTTGTTGACATGTGTTTTGAGTTTTTAAGTTACAGTCTACAACATAAACCAGTATAGCCACAGTGGACACTGACCCACTAAGCCATCATGTTACCTATGAAGTCACTGAATATTGATGGGATCCTTGTGAATGAAATATTTTTTCTCATCATGTTGCGTCAGTTGTCAAATCAAATTCTGTCCCTCTCTCTCTCTCTCTCTACATGTGTTCTTCCACCAGTTCTTGGAAAAATCCGGAGCGCAGTGGGAAGTGCTCAGCTGCTAATGTCTCAAAAGTTCCAGCAGTTTTACTGGTTATGTCAGCAGAATCTGGTGAGTATTCCACGTGTGTGTCTGTGTGTGTGTGTGTGTGTGTGTGTGTGTGAGTGTAAGGATGAAATCGACCTACATGGTGTTAATATGTCACACAAAGGATCAGAGGTAAACTCATCCTCTTGCTCTTGCTCGCTCTGACGCTGCACTTGTGACCTTCCAGAAACAGAGCTCAGGGATCGATAGTGAAGCCGTCCCACTGCCGCTCATGACCCACAGCGGATGAAAGGGGAATTCCAATAGGAAGCAGCACCTGTGTTTCCATTAATGCACAGCGGCAGTGGCGTGGACGGGACCTTTAGAGTTTGAGTAATGGACCGACTCGCCGTCTCACTGTTTAGCCCTCACTTCACGTAGACGGGGATATTGCACCTTTCTCTTTCCACAAAATGTCGTCAATGAGAATGTTTCTGCAGATACAGAGAAGAGACGGGTGCTTAATCACTTCTGTCTAAAGGGCAACTAATATTTTTAATGAAATGCAAAAACCTTGTGGAGGCGGTTGAAATGTGCCTTACGCTGGGTTTTGTGTGAGTGTGTGTGTGTGTGTGTGTCTGAGCTCAGTTTGTTGCTCTCTTTAAGATGGATTCATGCTGCTGTTTCTCTCTCTGTAGATAATGGGATGATGAATTAAGTCTAACATTGTTAGTGGCAAGCCTTGAGATAGCCCCCCCCCCCCCAGCCCTAAGACAGGTCAACCAGACAGGTTTCCCCTGCTGGGCGGAGGAAGAACTGCATGACGTTTGGGTTGATCGAATTTTCTTGGGTCTGATTTGGCACTCGGTCTGTGTTTAGTGTGTCTGTGGTAACGGTTGTGTGGAGCTGCCTGATTGTGCAAGTTGTCATCTGCACATCAGTGAGCTGGGTAAGTATCACAAGGAGGAGGAAGAATGCTCCACAGACACACTCTGAGCACCAGATGTTTGTCACTTTAAAGACGTTTGTCATTTAGACAATTGTGCGTTTGCTATATCGAAGCTTTGGAGCAGTTAAGTGTTTCCTCAACAGTTGGCATATTTCTTTTTAATAAGTTTATTTTCTCTGGTTTTTGACTATCCTCAAGTTTGTTTATTTTTTCCTATTATATTTCATTTTATTAGAATATTTTTGTGCACAGCTCGGATCAAATCTGGTTGTGTTAAATAAGGTAAACATGACTTGACTTTAACTTCATATAATAATGATAATTTTGAAAAATTAATAACATATCAAAAAAATACAGACAGTAATTTGTGCACAATCGATTGAACACAAAGACAAATATGTATGTACACTTCAGAAATGTATAATTTGAAGTAACCACCTCTCCCTCACTCACAATTCTCACATGCATTTTATTATCGATAATCATTGTTGTCGCTATATGGCACGAAAAACAAAATTTGCTGCTCTATAAAAAAAACGTTTTCATATTAAAGACACCACAAAGTGTCAGTTAAGGTTATGAACCAATTTTGAAGCTGTGCTGCCACCCAGTGGTGAAGATGGTGAGGTTCAGGTGTAGATGTGGCTATGATATGACCAGGAAGGTAATTGTGCTTTCAAACACAATGTAGATATAATGGTTTATTTTCTATTGCTTGAAATGAAGCAGATGGTTTATCACAGGCTTAAAATACAGTATGTTGTCTGTAGATGGTGTTTATTAATAAAGCACTTAAAGATGAGAAATATATATTTTTTTTAATTGCCAAACACTCACCATATCTCGTCCTCCTCCGTCTCATCAGGACCCCAGTGCCATGCCCAGACCCACATCTCAGGACCTGGCTGGATTCTGGGACCTGTTGCAGCTTTCCATCGACGACGTCACTGCCAAGTTCGATGAGCTGCAGCAGATCAAGAGCAACCAGTGGCAGCTGGTGGAGAGTCCGGAGAAGAAGGTAGAGACGGTGATACTTTTATTTAACTTCTCACAGATCCACACTCTGAAAACACTGAGGACTAATCCAATGTGACCCTGTTTGTCACATTGGAATCATCGGCTGAATCTCTACAGTTAATCGTCTCATCACAGGATCACGTGTGAGAAGCACATTGAGGTGCTGATGTGTTTCCAGATGCCTTCGGGGCTCTTGGATAATTATCTTCATGCTACAGTTGTAGTAGCGAGGGCTGTTATTCACCTCCAGCAGTTAACAGGCACATCTCAGGCTCCTTGAAGTCGAGTGCTAACAGTCCCACAGATGCTCTTTATTGGGCGGATCTCCTTCAAGCAAGCGAGGCACCGATTTACTCCCAGCAGCAGATTAACAAGCAATTAGGAAAAGCTTCTATTCAAAAGCGTCAGTCTGTTTTAGGTGTTGGAGGTTTTATAGGTGAAATGTTAGTATTGTCGTATGTAATGGAAGTGATGATCTAACTATAAAACCAGTCAAGAACTCAATAGATTAAAGTTATTCAAAGTAAATTCATGAATCAGGGGCTGTGATACCGACTAGAGCCAAACCCAATCACCAGTTATTCTGCCGATATGAGCCTTTCACTAAACATCATCATCAACATCCCTCTCCACAGCACAGCAGCCATCCAATAACGTCTGATTCGATCCACTGTTCTATTTGTAATCCATTCAATTTAAAGTCCATAAGATTTATATCCTCTAGCAAACATCAACACCTTTTCAACTTTAGACCATTCATAGAGATACACTGTTCTAATCGCATTTCTCCCTTCAAATCAACATGTTCTGTGGAGTTTATTCTATTATTCTGCTTAAATAATTAATAATAGTTTCTGTTTAATCACGTTGCTCTTTCTCCCAAGGAGCGGAAGTGGCCCCCACCCCTGCCCAAGCGGCCAGCCAAAGGCCACGGCGTTATAACGCGGGAGCGCTCTCTGGACCTTCAGGACCGCCAGCGACACGAGGCCCGCCGACGCCTCCTGGCCGCCAAACGAGCAGCTTCTTTCAGACAGAACTCAGCCACCGAGAGGGCGGACAGTATCGAGATCTACATCCCCGAGGCCCAGACGCGGCTTTGAGGTCGCCACACACTCATCGTCCACTTTCTTCCTCCTCCTGCTGTCCTCATTCTGTCCCCCCAGCTCGTCCACTGTGTTGCCATCTGTTGTTGCCATTCTCTGGGTTGTCCCCACTGAAGCTACACTAGGCAAAGAGTTCAGAGGAAACCATTCCTTTCAGCCTAAATGACCACGTGGCACTGCCATGGGGGAGAACGCCCCGTCTTCCCCGAGTGAGGAGTCAGGTGAGTCAGGTGTGTGCGATGCTCGTCCCACAGGAAGAGATAAAACAAATCTGAAATTTTGATTGAAACCCGAAACAGTAAAACCTTGACACACCAGCATTAGACCCTTTTCCTCTCGTCCCTCTGGTCTGATTAAGGTTGGTTAACAGGGATCTCAGGCCAGCTGGATTAGTGAGCGTCAGTATTCTCATGGATATTCAATGTCAAAAAAAAAAGGTCTACATGTCTTCGTCACCTGAAGCTGCTAATGTGAAGTTGCCTCGTGTAGCTTTCAGCCCTCAGGGGACTCGACACATTCTGCACCATGAGAGTGAGCTGCTATATCCAAAAAGAAAACATTTCACTTCACATGAATTTCAGCTGTAACTTCAAAGCTTCCGTCATCGCTAGAAGCCCCACGGAGGGAATGAGAGTAATGTTATATTTGCTTTGTTCAAAGGGAAACACAAAGTGCAACTTTATCTCCTCAGCAACATGGTCCTGGGCTAAAGCAGCCGGATGTCACCACAGCAGCAGAAAGTGATGGTTTGCATTAGACACCTGGTGCAACTTTATTGTTGTCGAGATTTCCTGCCACTTTTGTGGTTATAGAGTCAGAAAGGACGCGCCGTATAAACAATACACACGTTTCTACCATTACTGCATCACTCCATTTTGAACTAGAGCATATACCAGATTTTTCCCCTCAAGATCCATGAATTATTCACTGGAGAAATTGTGATAATGTTGATGAATGCTTTATGTTGCTATTTCAGAGAAAGAGAAATTAAAATTCCTTATTAGCACCAAATTGTAAATGTTCAGTGTTTAAAGATTTAGGTGAAATGGATCTAGTGTCAGAAACAGAATATAAATGAATCCTAGTGATGTTTTCAACTAAATAATACGATTTGTGGTTTTCTTTCACCTAAATGACCCTTTATATTTAAATACTATATATTTAAACCAGGAGCAGGTCCCAGACTGGACAAACTAAACCCCTGAAGGGGAGGAGACAGGGATTCAGCTGTAACATGCAACTTCACCACTAGATGTCACTAAACTCCACACACTGTACCTTTAATTGGTTCTTCCTCTAAAAACACCTCAGTAGTTTTTTCTCACAAACAATCAAACCAAACAAACAGACAGAACCTCCGGGGCCGAGGTGACCAGGCGAGCTGCAGCCGTGGAACAGTGTTGCTGAATGAGATCTGAAAAAGAGGCTAAAAACTCCATCACTTCCCTTCATTGATTCACTTTAATCCATATTTAAAAAACCTCTGAATCTTAGAACGTTTTTTAAAGATATGTACGTTATTTGCTGCTGGATGCATTTCCATTGCAGAACAAATATGAATTATTAACAGAAAAACAAAGAAGTTTTACGAAGCCTGGGAGAGGTGACTGTATCCAACAATGCATTTTGCACCTTATAATATTCATGTTTGTATTTCCAAGGGAAATGTAGTTTATGAAGCTCATGTGATATTGTTGCAGTTGAATTGCAAGGACAGAAATGGAGGATTTACCACAGAATTTCATGTTATTCTATAGGATCATGTAAACTGCACCTCGTGCTTCGTTTTTTTTCTTTCCGACGCCGCTCAGGCCTCGTAATCTTAACACGTTTAATCACACGTACAGTATCTATCACACGGCCGACTTCACAGTATACATCCAGTATCTCTAGCTACAGCAGTTGTGTGTTGATTTGAGTGCGTTGGTCCTGCTTACTGAGGGGAGGGGCCTCGGCTAACAGCTCATTTCTCATGACACACTGCATCCGACCTTTTGTTCCAGGTGGCGCATATTTAAAAAAGAATATATACTGTTGATATTTTTGATCTGCTCATGTAGTCTATGAAAGACAGGTGCAAATGACACTTTAACAATATTCAGTTACTATAGTAAATGGTGCTGCTTTTTACTCTGAAACTGTTGTCCTTTACCCAGTCCTATGTGCACGCACACACACACACACGCACACACACACACACACACACACACACACACACACACACACACACTCACACAGACACACTCAAGGACTTTTTAAAACTGAGATTTATTAACATGGTGCCCGGTGTCTCTCCAACGACGTGTGGGACATTGTGACTTTAGGAAAGATCATCTTTGCAATGCTCTCGCCCTCAGCGGTGAAAATCAGGAGAAGGTTTCATGGTGTAACTTCCTGTCTGGCTTGAGAAGAGGTCGGGTTTGTTTATCAGACGGGAGAGATAACAAGATTTCGACATTCCACCGACCTTTAAGTAGAATCTACTACAGTCCATATTTTATACGACACAGACGAAGAATCCATCTGACATTTTGCTCACACATGCCAATTCATTTGTCAATCCAGTCCCAGCTGATGAAGACAGGACCACCAGGTTTCCCATGTTACTGTAATACGACCAGTGCCCAGTAGGGGGCAGTAGTCTGTGTACTATAAATACTTTGGTGAGGTAGTGAGGGCTGCTTGTCAAGAGGGAGAGTCTTTAACTTTGTGACACGTATGCATCACTGCTGGATGGGAAACCCTCACGTTACCAGACGGCCTTAAGCAAAAAAATAAAAAACGAATGTAGAGCCCCAAACGATGCAAAAAAAAAAAATCCAAGAGGATCAGAAGATGCTAAAAGATCCAGGCAAGTCAACTCACGAGATGTTTCAAGAGCTTTTTGACTTTACAGACACACGCAAAAAACTAAACAATATAATTCATTAAAGGGAAAACTGAGCAAATTTTAGATTTTCAACTTACAAGTCTAATAACAACTGCTTTGGTCTGCGATAGAGAATTGACCATTTTCAATATTCCTCCTTGTTTATTTCAACTTTTGTTCTCAAAGAAAACAGACGACGGCTTCACTGATCCAACAGCTGATGGCTTTTGCAATTCACCTGCTCTTCCACCTGACTGAAGGTCAAGCGAATCAAGTCGACTTCCCACAGACTGCATACTGTGATTCCATCTTGTGTTGTCATCATCATCCATCTAGGCTTTCCTTAAGGAGCTACCTTTTCAAACGGGGGAGGGGGGGTTCTGTGGTTTTGTAGCTTCAAGCCCATCACTAAGAATTTCCCTGCAAGTTGTTTCCACTTTCAAACCAGTGGTAATATTATTGGTAATAATAATCTATAGATTAGCTTCCCTGCCACCTGACAGAGACGAGGCAGCAAAGAGGAACTGGGAGAGTGATGTGCTGAGGATCGACTGGGAAGACCTACTGGTCTCTGGATTAAAATGGAAGGGGAGGGGGGGGGCTGATTTCAGACACGAAGATGTCCTCTAAAGTCACAGGGACACCGGCGGCTGCGAGCTGTCACAGTACATACGACACAAACACACACACACACACACATGCGCTGTTTAGAAAAAAAAGTGTTTTGTGACCTCACGCGGGGCTCGTCTGTGACCTTGGCTCGTCTGCGATCGTGACACATCAACACAACATCTTTAGTGAGAACACTGAATGTTTCTCTTCCTTGTCTGGGTCACGTTCTCGCTCACCACGCCACAAGGGGCTTAGACGTTTGGCAACTATGTACATGACAAATCCTCAGGTGCCTTACGGTTTGATTCTCATCGGACTCTGTGAGTGAATGTGTTGGGTTGAGGTTTGTGGAAGGACTGCAACACCTGCTAAGAGTGCCAGTTTGTCTGTGATACCATTACAAAGGGCTGGAAACTGGGCTGGGTCGGACTGCAGAATTTAAAGACTTTATATTTGACTACTTCGGACTGTAATAAACTTCAGCACAATAACAGCAAGAGGGCAGGGAAGGAGGATTCTGTAACACTTGTTATCCTCTTCTTTTTGGGGTTTTGACTCAGATCTCATAGAAGTTCTGCTGCGTGTCACCACGATGCAGTGAGATCCACTTTACGAGTCATGACTGTGGACACATGTCCGTTCAAATTAAGATCAATTGTAGAAAATCGGTGGATTAGACAATTTATACACATTCTGTGCCTCGTTTCCAAACAGTTTTGTTTCTTGACTGTAATTCCTTGTCATATTCGGACTCCGCTCCCCTAGTGTTCAACGACTGGAACTGCAGTTCTCTATGGCTGGATACAGATGCCGCTGCAGCCAGGAGAGAAATTGTCGGATTATGTACGCGTAGGGCAATATTTGGAAGAAAGAACGTGCTTGGTGATTGCTGTTTAAAGCACATTATTTATGTTGATTATATTATGATCATTAAATCTATCGATGTACACAAATCATTTTCAGCAAAAAAACTTTTTGTAATTTATAGTGTTCAACTGGCAGAAACAGAATATATTTAAATATACAATTATACAGTTTGAGTAACAAGAGTTTCAAACAATTGAATTAAAATAGTCTCTTAGCTAATTGGTGTTTATGTTAAAACTTCCAGAGGCACAAAGTGTGTAAAGTCGGTCCGAACATAAAAACACACTTCTGTCCGACTCACACACCGACACAGAGCTCGGTGGAAACAAGGCGTCGATGTCTCATCAATTTCTGCAAATCTATAAAAAGATAATTTATTTAAAAGTTCTATATATTTTCCTTCTTGCTGTGATATTGTAATCTCGTGATGTTTTTAGCCTTTTTCTCGGCATCAACATCGGCAGAATCTGGAGACTGACAAAACTTGACCAGCCAAAAAGTGCAATAGTGTTTCATACGATGGCAGGCAGGCTCACCTACAGCTATTTACCTCATAGATAAGCATTTTAGCGAACATGGTATATTAGGAGTAGTTTAATCTCCACAGGAAGTATTTGTCCTGCCTGTGTACTATGCAGCAGTACTTCTGTGGGGCTGCAGAGCCTTGCAGGCCCTGGTGCACATCACCTTTCATTCACCGAGCACTGAAACAAACCCGTGTTCACCGTGCTTTACACTGCAGGAGCAACCATGTGTGCTGTCACTGTCATTGCCATCCAATTCCAAATCCTATAGAGTTATCCTATTTGCTTTACGCTGATTTGAAAAATATATACTGCAAAGAAAAAGGTCAGCTAACTTTCAGTAATACTCAAAAATGAGTCACGTTCATAGTCGTCCTGAAGATAAACCTCAGAGAAGTCTGTATAGGTGCTGAATCAAACTACTTCTCTCATTGTACTTTTACATTTTCTTCTTCTTTTGGCTTTATTCTGACAATCAGCACACATTAAACACACACACACACACACACTGCAGCAGCGGTGTGATGTCCTCAAGATGGCGCCCTGAGTTTCCCTCATGATTCACATGTTGAGGATTCTTTTACACCGAGACTCCGTTCGATTTTCATTGAAAGCTTTTCTCCTGGATTCTGATACAGTTGCGCTGCAAAGATGTCTTTCTACTGTTTGCTCTCTCTTCTCATAAATCACCTGGGTTCTGACTACGTGCTGTGGATCGTCAGGTTTTGTTTCAAGCGGCAGTCGAGTGAGTCGTCACTGTGTTCGATGTCACGCTTCCGTCACCACTGGGCTGTACCAGTGTATTTGCTCCTCAAGCAATAAGCCTGATTTAGATATTTCAGTTGGTGTTTCGACCTTATCTTACCTTAAACTGCTTTATCGTTTAAAAACTGCTTAAAAAGTGGTTTGAAATTTGGGGAAATACCACAGACTGTATAAGATAGATGAGGAGACAGTGAAACCAAATCATCTGGATCGCCCCCTAGTGGGTAAGTGCTGTAATCGGCTATAGGTCAAAGCTAAAAAGCTATAAAATGGTTTCTGGGACTTTAGATTGTTCTTATCACATAGAGGTTTGTTCAAGTGCTAATATTTCCAGTAATTGACATAAAAGGAAAAAAACTAACATTTCACAGTGGTTATATACTGGTTTACTTATTAGCTTGGAACAGAGAAGCTAGTCCAAAATTAACAAAACCAGCATAAAACCACAAAATCCTAATTTTCACACTTGAAACCGGTTAATTTGTTCTGGTCGGTGGATTTTGTTGCATTTGGGTAGAGCCACGCCCCCAGTCTCTATGCTAAGCCACACCCTCAGACTCTATGCTAAGCTAAGCTAACGTCTCACAGGATAAGCAAATACTTCCCCAAATTACAAATAATTTATTGAAGCAGTCAAATATTTCTCTTTAGCTCATGTTAGATGAGATTATTCTTTAAATGCATTTCAGATGCTCACATGTAAAAAATGCTCCTCACACTTGATTTCTGTAATAGTTTTATTATTAATATTTTAATTTGTTATTTTACTTACAAGCCTGACAAGTATAATACACAACAGAACGCAGGGCAGCTACACTATTTGAAACCACAAACTCAACTCTTGCACCAATTTCTTGACACACAATCCCAGTGAAACCTCAATATACAGACGTACGCTGTCCACATATTGTTTTTGGATTGTGTGTTTCTAGTTAAAACAACAGGGAGGAGCAGTGTTTGTGTGCTGTTTGTGTGTCTGTGCTTTATGAGGGGAGAGAGCAGTCACAATTTAGTTTGCCTCTGGTGGAGAAACGTCTTGTGTTGTGGCTGTGGGTAGAAATAACAAGAGGCCTCCTCTGGGCTCTGGAATGTGACACAGGAAACATTTGATAGCATAAAAGGTTTGTGGTTAGCTTAACACTATTTTCAATTGTTAGATATCTCAATAATGAGGATAAATATAATGCCAAATATTCAGTATTTGTACAGAAATATACATATATAAATATATAATATATGCCTAATTTAAATGGAACTATTTTCCGCTCTTGACCATGTTTTTGTTGTTTACCGTTCCTTTGTCAACATTATTTTATAAGATCTTCAGATAGCATGCGGGATAGTGAAAATGAATGTATTCTTTAGTGTTTCATTGCTGTTCAGTATTGCAGCATTCTACGAATCAGTTTGTGTTTGTAAGATTTATTTAAGCTGAATATTTCATTTCTAGATTTTTTTTCTTTGATCGAGTTGTAAAACTTTCTTTTGTTTTCTAAATGCAGGATTCTGACAAATTTAAATCATTCTATTATTTCCCTGCTTTATCAGCGTGGTTCGGTATATTTTGCCTCTTCTGAAGTTCTGCTATCTACCATGTTGTAAATAATTATGCAAATTAAACTTTTTGAAGAAAACTGCACGGTTGTGAGAGAGAATTTCATTTTTTCTTCACAAGCACCAGGACTTGTTTTCAGGATTGAGCTGTTGCATTAAACACAACACAATTCACTTTATAATATTGTTTTTTATACGAGAACAATAAAATGCAGTTTGTTATAAAAAGGCTTTGGGATTCTACAAACTACAGTTTGCTCTGAACTGAGTCGTTCACCAAACCACAGACATTCAGTCTGTATATAACCTCCTGTAGATATTTAACCTTTATACACATGTGACAAAGAACAAGATGGAGGCCTACCACTGGAGACGTCCTTACAGGTACTTCTTCTTCTACTTCCTGCTCTTCTTCTTCTTCTCTTCCTTCTTCCTGTTTTTCTTCTTCTTCTCCTCCTCCTCCTTCTTTTTCTTCTCTTCCTTCTTCCTGTATTTCTTCTTCTCCTCCTCTATCTCCATCTAACTGTTCTTCTTCTTCTCCCCCACCTTCTTTCTGTTTTTCTTCTCCTCCTCCTCCTCCTTCCTGTTTTACTTCTTCTCTTACTCTTTCCTGTTCTTCTCCTCCACCTCCTTCTCTTTCTTCTCTTCCTTCTTCCTGTATTTCTTCTTCTCCTCCTCTATCTCCATGTAACTGTTCTTCTTCTTCTCCTCCACCTTCTTTGTTTTTCTTCTCCTCCTCCTCCTCCTCCTTCCTGTTTTACTTCTTCTCTTACTCTTTCCTGTTCTTCTCCTCCACCTCCTTCTTTTTCTTCTCTTCCTTCTTCCTGTATTTCTTCTTCTCCTCCTCTATCTCATCTAACTGTTCTTCTTCTTCTCCTCCTCCACCTTCTTTGTTTTTCTTCTCCTCCTCCTCCTCCTCCTTCCTGTTTTACTTCTTCTCTTACGTTTTCCTGTTCTTCTCCTGCACCTCCTTCTTTTTTCTTCTCTTCCTTCTTCCTGTATTTCTTCTTCTCCTCCTCTATCTCCATCTAACTGTTCTTCTTCTTCTTCTCCTCCACCTTCTTTCTGTTTTCCTTCTCCTCCTCCTCCTTCCTGTTTTACTTCTTCTCTTACTCTTTCCTGTTCTTCTCCTCCACCTCCTTCTTTTTCTTCTCTTCCTTCTTCCTGTATTTCTTCTTCTCCTCCTCTATCTCATCTAACTGTTCTTCTTCTTCTCCTCCTCCACCTTCTTTCTGTTTTTCTTCTCCTCCTCCTCCTTCCTGTTTTACTTCTTCTCTTACGTTTTCCTGTTCTTCTCCTGCACCTCCTTCTTTTTTCTTCTCTTCCTTCTTCCTGTATTTCTTCTTCTCCTCCTCTATCTCCATCTAACTGTTCTTCTTCTTCTTCTCCTCCACCTTCTTTCTGTTTTCCTTCTCCTCCTCCTCCTTCCTGTTTTACTTCTTCTCTTACTCTTTCCTGTTCTTCTCCTCCACCTCCTTCTTCCTTTTTTTCTTCTACTCCTCCTACACGTGGTTGTTCTTCTCCTCCTTGTTCTTCTTGCTTTAACAGCAGCTTGTATTCATGGTGATGCAGTACTGTCTAACTAATTAACTCAATTTATACGTTGGAAAATAACAATTGAAATAAAAATAATTATATAAACATGTTGTAATTAATAGAGTGTTGCTGTGGAATCGAAGGTTTCAATATTCTGAGATATCGAGGATATGAAGAAGAAACCGGCCTCTCAGCTCTTCAGGATCCTCGTTGATGTGAATGTTTCTTGTATTTTAACAACAGACGAGTCCCGACAGTTTCTTTTAATTAAAGAAGTGGTCTTTATTACAGCAAAGAAGCCAAACATTACAGACAAGAATAATTATGAACCATGAATATCACTTTAACACTCAGACTGGCCTCTCATCCAGACGTCTCCTCCCGGGGCCATGACCTCATGTTTCACTGAGGAGGAATCGTCTGTTCTAATCCTCACTTTTCACTTTTCCCTTTAAACTGTTTGATTTCTTGTCACTGACGCCGGCTTCGCTTTTCTCTCTGCATGCGATGAAGACGGACCTCAGCTTCGTGTCCACACGGCTCAACCACTGAAGGCAAAGTACGACTGCAGCAACGTTATGTTATGGCCTCTACATTTTTCTTTCCCTTCTTTGGGTCAGATCAGAAATCTGGAGGAAATTAAAAAAAAAAAAAACCCAAACAGAAAGTGGATGTTCTACCGACAGGATCAAGTTTTAAACATCTGTCAAAGTTAGTTTTTTCTTTTTTTAAGCTGAATCCTCCAGGTGTACAATCTCTGACGTTTTCTTTTTTTGTATCTACAACAGAACAAATGTCCTGACATTGAATCCATCGTCTACATCTCTAAACAATGGAGCCTCTTTAGGGTCCTCGTGTTTCTCTATTTACAATAACATCCGTGCGAGCAGAGCTTCTCTGGTTCCAACCGAGCGGAACGTCTAACATTTGTTATTTACAATAAAGTTCTTTTTTTCTTCTGTATCATGTTGCAAAACAAAACAGAAACACATCTGGTATTCAGTGAGCCTCACAAAGAAGTAAATCAGATGAATAAAACACACTGAGGAAAAAGGGTCAAACGATGATCGTCCATGACGCTGGTAAAATGCTTGTTTCAACATGGAAATCCAAAGGATCAGGCACAATAATGTCTTTTTCTTTTAACTCTCTTTTTGTGTCACAGTCCTTCACGTTTCGCTCACTAAGCCTGTGTTGCATCACGGAGTCAGTGTGTATCCAGGGAGCATGACGGTGAAGATAAACAGCTCATCCCGACCAACACGTTCAGAGGGGAGCGCAGCTGTTATCCAAAACACTCTTGATGTTCTACTGACCACGAACAGAGCGATGGGCTTTTTACACAAAGAAACCACGTTAACGTCACAGAGATTCAATAAGACAATACTACTGAACTCCACCTAAATACTGAAAAACTACTTCTATGCTTGAATATACAGCTTCGATCAGCGGCTCTTAAACTCTTCTTCACGGACGCAAATTGAGCGGAAGTCGCCTCGAACCTCTGGGAACCGTGAAATCCCAGTTAGGCGCCGGAGGAGACAGACTCGCAGCCCAGTTTGGGTCGTGACCCTCGGGTTTAAGAAACGCTGCTGGTAGAGTAAACATGGAATGAAGAATGATTGTTCTTACAAGCAATGCAGGTAAACAAACAATAAATACAAACAATGTGCTTTATCCATATAGACATATTTACACAAAGTCTTTGGCTTATGAATAAACATCAGCTGCAAAGTAAAACATAACGAGAAAAAATACTACGTGTTGGCCACCAGTGCACAAAATGAATGAAGCCTGGGGTCACTTCTAATTCTCTTCAAACCATAAATGGAAAATTAATCCTCAGTTTCACGTTTCTCATATTTATGTTTGCGTTTCTGAAAAAATGATCCCATTTGTGAATTGGCTGAATTGAAAGTGCATTGGGCCCAGCCCTGAAGCAAACATGATCAATCTCAAGTTTTCTGATTCGGACATTTTCTGGGGGAACAAAGACGACATGGACGCTTCCATCCAGTAGATCCATAAATGATAACATAAAAAAGCAATCAACAGAAACCGATGGTACATATCACACTTTCTTTTTTATACATTTTTGTGAAGATCCTACATTTTTCAAGTTGCCACTTCATGATATTGTAAAATAAAATAAAACACTCTAACAGCCTAATACTCATGTAAACCTGTTGTTTTTTGATCTGTCGACAGTCTCGTTTCTTCTTTATCTAAAAAGGCAAAAGTATATAATATTTGTCTCTTTTACTGTGTATCTGCGTGTAACCAAAGTATAATGGGTACAAAGTGGCTGTTAAATACTCAAACACATATTAATATTCGGAGCAGAAACGTAACACGAGCGGACGATGAAGCTGCGGCTGAAAGGAGCAGAAAACAAAAAACTTGAAATTTGGCCGAAATCAGCCGCTGGAAAGTTTCAGTTATTTCGACAAGCTGTGGAGGCCTCTTGCACGGGGGGGGGAGACGGGGGAGAAGTCTACAGGACAAAAGGAGTACTGCAGCTGAAACGGCATGAGGCTTCGAGTCCATGCGAGGAGGGGTGGGGTTGGGGGGGGGCAGTCGTGGTGAAACGCTTAACATTTAAATGGAGCCCCGAACATACAGGGGCCCCGCTGGCACTCAAAAAAGCTGTACACTAAGCATGAAGGAGTAAAAAGGAGGGAGGTCACCTCCTCCTCCTCCGCTGCTGCTGCTCCTCCTGTTTCCCTTTGTTTACCAACACTGGACAAGGAGCCGGTTTCTCTTCTGCCGTGTGTAGGATGGATGGAACAGAACAGAGAGAGAGAGAGAGAGAAAGGGAGGGAGGATGGGGGATCAAAGACGAGGGAGATGATAGGATGTTCTCTCGCTCTCCTCCTCCTCCTCCTCCTCCTCCTCCTCCTCCTCATCTCTCTCTCATTTAGGACGACTCCATGAACTCCAGCGCCAGGTCGTAGCTGAACCGATACTGTTCCTGGAAATCAACACACACGCACTGGACTCAAAGTTTGAATGGTCACAGACAGATTTACAACTTCCTCCTGAAACATAAACTATAAAAATAGAGTAGACATAAATAATCATAAATTGTTTCTAGGGTGTAAATATGATGGAGATACGAACTGAAATAATTCCAGGAATTTATCGGTCTAAATAAATTCAGATATTATCAATAATCAAATCGGTCATTTAGACGTTTCTTTCTTTTGAATCCGTGTCCACAACTCACCGGCGTGTCCACCATGTTGGGCTTGCTGTTCCTCAGCGTCTTCACGGCGTGGAAGACGTCCACCACGCTCTGCCTCTTGGCCATCTCACACACGATGCTGCTGGCACAGAACACGCCGCTGCGCCCGCCTCCGTTTCTACACACAGAGAAAAACGTCTATTTAGAAAAACAGCCCTTGCTACGTTGAGAAAGAAGGTGTGTATATTGTTTATCTGGTGTTTACTCACAGGCAGTGCACGATGGTCCTTCCCTCCCCCTCCTCCCCCTCGCGCTGCCACTGGTCCACCTGCAGGATCAGTTTCAGGAAGGAGCGCTTGGAGGCGGGGACTTCTCTGTGCCCCGCCCACCCCAGGTACTGGAACTGACGGACCATCAGGTAGCCTTCCTGAGGCTGAGGAGACAAAATCACAATCAGAGGAGCTGACACATCTCAACCTAATTCACATCCAGACTAAGAAGCATAATGACTTTATTAATCGACCACATGAGAGCAGGAAAATGGCGACAGAGTAAATCCACGAACCCTGGTGAGGTTGCAGACTCTGAAGAGGCGACTGATGATGTCACAGTCCATGGAGCAGGACATACACTCCACCTGGACGGGGCCGTAGCGCAGCATGCCCTCCTCAGGCCAGTACTGAGGACAACCCTGGGAACAGAGCATCTCAAACGTCAGCTTCGGAGAAAACAGGAAAAAACAGCAACATGTCTTTTATTAAAAATGATAATAAGACATTAGTGTGGCGGGTTACCTGAGCCAGGTCGATCTCGTTCAGCATCACCAGACTGGTACATCCATAGTCGTAGACCAGACGCCAGAAGTCCTTGACGGTGTTGGGCAGAGGATGCTGGGTAACGATGAACGCAGCCGGCTGCCGGTAGCTCTGCAGGAATCAGAGAAACTCAAATCAGCTCCTTAGTTCTTCTCTAAAATCCAGAAGAAGTTTGTCTGACACCTAATCTGAATATTCTTTAAATGTCTTTACTTGTGACATCTCTCATACACTCACACAAACAACAGGGAGGAGTGACACAGTTTGTGGAACACGACACAGAGAGCACTCTTCTAAAACAGGGGGATGTTTTGGTCACATGATCATGCAGTGGGCCTATCGGAGGTGAGGGGGAGGAGCATGCTTTACAACAAATACACGTCTACTACGTCTACTGGGGTCAGTTACCTTCTCGTCCCGTCAGTTCAAGTCGGTCAAAGTCCAAAAGTAAAATATGTTTTTAAAGTTTCTGTCTCCGTGATGAACTGACTGAACTGAAGGGCCGACTCCTCCTGGATGAACATGTGCAGCCAGATATGTGACATGGGTGTGAATGACGGGGGGGGCGGTGGTGGTGGTGGTGGTGGTGGGGGGGTACAGTAACATGAACCTGGTGGCGGAACGACACTGAAGCCATGAAACAAATCCAGTATATTGGAGATTTGACACATCATCTTATTACCTGGAACTCTTCTGACAGCTTGGTTAGAGAGAGGCCAAAGGTAAGTTTCGACTTCGCGAGACTCAAAACGTTTTGCAGCATTTTGTTTTTTATTTTCGTCCTCCAACGTCTTTGTTGGAGAGAAGCCAGGTCTCATTTTCACAACATGCATTTGTTACACGTCTTACTTCAAACATTAGTATGAAACTGACCCCCCCCCCCCGCCCACCCGCACTGACTTCTCCTCCCTCTCCATAAGTCTCAATAACTTCTGATTATCACTGACAATAACCTGCCAATCCGATATTTAAGGTGGGATAGCAGGTCCCTGTCAGTGATAGTCACGAGTTGATGCTCCTCCCCACGGGCCAAAGGCGACACGTCGAGACAGAACCAGCTGTTTCAGATGTTTGGGTGGCGGCCAGAGAAGCTACTGGTCTTTTTCAGAACCTGGATTTGTCTCTAGCCTTCTGCTGCAAAAAACCACAAACTCAGCATCACACAAACAGGGAGGGGAGTCTGTGTGTGTGTGTGTGTGTGTGTGTGTGTGTGTTACACAAACATGTGTTTTTCTTCATCAGTTTAATCTCTTTTAAGTCTGTATCATTTTCAACAAATGTGTGACTGTAGTTTGGGACCACAGACATTTTTTTTTTAATAATTTCTTTCACATTTTATTGCTCGAATACAAACCCACTGACCCACGAAATGAAATGTCCCAAACCACTCTTCCTCTAAGTGTTGAAAATAACACGACCTTGCTTTGTGTGTGCACGTGAGCGCGTGGGAGACTTACATCCATGAGCGCGGCGTTGATGTAGTTGCTGCTCTCTCCGTCTATCGTGATGAGGAAGGGGAGGCACCGGTCGGGGGGGAGGCCGTCCATGAAGCGGTTCTTGTCTTGGTTTCTAGGCAACAACGCGATGCTGCAGTCTTCGGGCTGCGGCTGCGGAGTCACCGAGTTCAGAGTCTGGACAAAAAGACATTATCACACATGAGTGGGGGGGACGTGAGGAAGTACATTTACATCTGTACTTGACCAAAGTAGATTAATGTTCGAGTACTTTTCACTTGTACTGCATATATCAGCAAATAATCTACATTTTTACAATGCATTGCGTTAAATGTGCACATTGTTTTTTTTATATTTTCAATGAGTGCTTCATCCACCACTGCTGAGTTAAGAATATATTCAGATATATCCACGTGTGTGTTTGGTTTCAAAGGTGAGACTCAAGAAGACGAGCACATGTTCTTAGATCACGTTAGAGAAATAGTGTCTATGAAACTTCTGAGCTGCAGCTGCGCAGATGAGCCTTCATGAAGCCTCTGAGTTGTTTTGACTGATGCTTGTGGGATGAAGCTGGAGGATAAACACACTGAACTCTGGATTTGGACATTCTGAAGATATGATTGTTTGCAGAACACAATGAGCCCGGAGACGAGAAGTGGATAATGCTAGAGGGGCAGCTCCAGAAGGTTTTTATTGACATTTTGATGTTTGTTTTGTGCTGTGACATTCAGCTCCACTGACATACTCCTCTGTCTTTAAGCTTTTACTGCTTCAAACACACAGCGGCTGAATGTGCAATACCCAGAACAATAGATTTGTGTCACTTAAATGTGTGACAACAGAGATTTCGATCTGATCTTACCTGGAACTCGTCCTTTATGTGTGACGAGTTGGTCTGGGAGTCGATCCGGATCAGCTCATAAAAAGCAGCTTTGAACTCGCACACTGGGATGGCTGTTTCTCCACATAGACACGCCTCTAGTATGGCGTCATGGATGAATATGTACTGCTCCTGGAGACAGGTAAATTCAAATCACAATGTCAAATCATCCACACCAACATTACACTTAGATATTGGCAAACAATTAAAACACACACGCACACATCCTGTGACAAGGGGGGAAAACACAGACAGCTGTGAAACCACATGGAGGTGAGCAGGCAGACGCTGTGAGTGAGAGGTGGCTGATGGGAGATGGAGTCATGAGGTGAGATGATGACTGTAAGTTTGAGTTAATTCACTTATGAGTTAGTTTGTGTGGGAAAGTGTCATTTGAGGTTTTTCAAAGCTGTGGGTGTGAATGCTCTTGGGGTATTAATCCATTCTTAAAATGTATTGATAATATAATATGAATATAATAATTAATTATTTAATAAGCTTCTCATTAAATTGTTCTTTATAAGTTGTTGCCGCCATAGAAACTACTTATACAGAGTTTAAACCACAACCTTAGCAAAAATCAAAAGGTCTTTAAACTAAAGAAATAATAATTTAACATAAAAATAAATTAATATGAAAATGATTATTATCTAACATGCTAAAACAACAAAGTCATATTTGCATAAACCATAGAAAATGGAGCCGCCACGGTGTAATTCTTAATCCGACCACTGGATGCTGCCAAAGTACCACATTTTCAAATCCCTGTAAGAAGCGACTTGATGAGTGACCATGATTTTGTTTCACCTCTGTCCGGACCAGAACAACATTGTGTGGTTTCTGTGGAGGGATGGTGTGTGTTTATGAAATGAACGCGGTGTCACCTCAGCCTGCACCATGCAGAGGGCCGGGCCTCACAGTGAGAATACTCTTAAGATGGACATGTGGATGAAGGATGGGTAATGCAGTCACCTCAGTCTGTACCATGTTGATCCTCCGGGAGCGAAGAGCCTTCACACAGTTGTAGATGTCGACCACGCCCTCTCTCTCCGCCATGTCCAACATGATGTCAATGACTATGAAGCAGCCGGTCCGCCCTGCTCCAGCACTGCAGACAGAGGGAGAGGGACGTTTTGAATTGATCTGTGTACGTGTATTTATAAAAGTAATGGTAATATTAATCATACAGAATGTGTTCATACCTGCAGTGGACCACAATCGGACCAGCAGATGGTGGGTTGGAGATCTTAACCCTGCGGATGAAGGAAAGTAGTCCCGTGGCGTGATATGGAACTCCGTGATCAGGCCAGCCTGTGAAGTGGAACTGCTTGACTTCACGGACCTCATTGAACCCACGCTGAATGAACACAAAATACATTTTAAGGTCAAATTACACTCGAAGACAGTTTATCACATGATGCAAAACGTAAACTGGCAGAAAACCACTCACCCTCTCCAGTGTAAAGGTGCGAACCACATACTCAGCGAGAGGCTCCACCTCCACAAACGTCACCTTGAAGTCTCCGAACACCTCGGCATCATCGGGCCAATACTTATAGCACTTGACCTTAAAAAGAGAGAATGAAGGATTAAATATTTGATCAAATTCAGTGTAATTATCATAATAAAACATGTTCTTCTCTGGGAGTGTGCACAACTTACCCTTCCCACCTCCACCAGGTTGGTCACCATTACGATGCAGGCGGACTGCTCCTGCCACACCATCCTCCAGAAGTCGTACACAGTCTCATGAACAGGACCTGCACACAGACACACACACTCACATCTTCAGCACTTTCTATGACTCACACCCTGTGAGTGGCAGCATGGGTTGGAGTGTGTTGTAGTGTTTCACCTTGAGTAGCGATGTAGTGACTTGGCCTCTGGTAGCCCTGAAAACACAGCACAACCAAAAACAACTCAATATGCATCAAAAATAGATATTTAATATCTGAGGTGCAAAATTGTATTTGTCAAAACGGATTTTGCATTCCCCTCAGCCGAGAGAGAAACATTACGAAGTATCTCCAAGATGTTTGACATAAAGTTAAGAGTATATCGTTTTATTTAAAACTGCATTAGGAGAGTCGGTCGTTTCGTGGTCGTACGATTTGACTTTTACTCGACATTTCTGAACTTTCAAAACCCAAGCTGCAAAAATAATTATGACCCAGAATCTACCGATGACTCTGCATCGCTGCCTGTCACCTTCCTAAGAGCAACGAGCGATGACAACCACCGAGGCGACTAAGCAAAAGCAACTTTCACAGCTCACAGTGAGGAGTGAGAAACGCTTATAAGAGGTCGAGATGTGGAGGACCAGCTCATGCAGCCGAGGCCCCAGCAACTCAAAACGTACATTCACCGTGACTCGATGCACGTGAAGGTGAGAGTGCATGGAGGGATGTGTCAAATAAAAGTAGAGCGGCATGAATGCAAAGAATCCTCAGTGATACTTACATCCCTGTACAGCCAAATCTACAGCCCAAGCCACAGGCAGAAAGAACGAGTGGAGGAAAGAAAGGAGGAAAGGAAGGAAGGAAGGAAGGAGGAAAGAAAGAAAGCACAACAATGTCAGTGAGTGTCAATCAGAAAAAAGAAAAGCTGCATTGATGAAATGGGAGTTTGAACAGGCCATGCAGAAAATAAAACATGATCTCTTGAATCAGAATGAATATAAAGGGCACATCCGGATGTCACGTCACCACCTCTCTAAACACTACTGGTGCAGATTAGATCTATTCCCAGTACAGTCCCAGTTTAGTCCCAGTCGAGTATTGACTGGATACATCGTGGTGCCCTGTCTATTCATTCTGATTCTAGCTCTATGTGAGCAGCACCATGCCTGCACCAGCTACCATGGAAGTTAATGATGCCATAGAAGAGCATTCGATAAGCATAACAGCATAAAAAAAAAAAACACAACGTGAAAGACCAACATGCAGATGATTGTTGTGAAGGTGACAGTCAAGTGGAGATGATGAAAGATGAAGGATGAAGAGATGAAAGATTGGAAAGATGGAGAGACCGGTGTGGATGATAAATGAACACATGATAAATTAAAAAAGGATAATAACCAGTGTTTAGACAAAAATGAATAGACAGACAGTCCAGTTAAAAGATGGAAGCAGTAAAATGAGCTTTTATGCTGAGAGTTAGATGAGAAGAATCTTTCCACTCGCATGCTTATAGGTGAATTATGAAGCTACAGCCGTAAGCCATTTATCTTAGCTTAGCAAAATTTAGTAAACTCTTAAGGAATCATCTAATGATAAATCAGGCACATTTTAGAGGACTGATATCTATAAATGTCTATAAAACTGTGCTTAATCCAAAATCATGATTAACTACAAATCTACTGTTCATTTAATGTAAATCACATATGAAGTGGTTTAAATCATCTGGATGGGTTAGAACCTATAACCTCAGGATGAAAGGGTGAGTGAATGGACTTGGGAGGAAGATGAGAAGGACACGTGCTGCATGGACGATGCGTGGGCTTGATGAGTAAATGGTGACGATGGGATGACTAGAAGACGCAATAAAGGTATAGAGGCCTGACATACGAGCGAGGGGGTGTGGTTTCGTTGGTTTCGTTGGGAGCCAATAGTAGCATTCGATGCGTTTCCACTTACATCGATGTAGTTGGCGTTGATGTAGTCGGAGGAGGGGTCGTCTTCGATGGGCTGAAGAATAACCCTCGAGTGGTCATCTACAGAGAAACACAGAGGGCGGGGGGGGGGACAGTGAGAGAGGTGACAGAGCAACAAATGACTGGTTCCCTTTTTTTTTTTTTTTTTCCATAAAGCCCCTGTGTTTTGGTTTTATTTGCTTACATGCTATTATGTTCCCGTAGCGGTTCTTGGTGCGGTTCTGCTCCTTCTTGGCGACGTCCCAGGAGGCCGACTGGCCCTCGAAGAAGCTCTGTATCACCAACAACACACAAGAACATGGGAAGGAAAATTACACGTCATGGATCCTTAAACATACCCCCCCGCGCTGAGGGGGATAGAGGGTCGTACATCAGCTGCTCTGATACTGGAAACAATCCGTGTCAGGGTTTGTACTTGAGATAATAACCAACCAGCCAATAACACTTCTGTTTTACGGCTCCAGGCTCTGGTGTAAAGAAAAGCCCTGATCATAATAATCTTACTTCATACTCCTCCTTAAAGCCGTAGCTGTCGGAGGTTTTCATCAGGTTGATGTGCTGCAGGAGGTCGGCCACTCTGATGGCCGGGTGGAGCTGCCCCGTCTGATAAGGAGACTCGGTGCCTTCGCAGTGATACCGAGGAACATCCAGGAGCCGGCTGTTCTCCGCTGCCGAGGCGCTGTGGTTCTCATCTACGAGAGGAAACCAGTTCAGGTTAAATTTATGATTTATCAAAAGCTGCTTTTCTTTCTTCTTATGTCTCTGACCTAAAACCATCAGAATATTCTGCATTTCAAGACAAACCGAACAAGCGCTCTGTCAGTCTGTTTCATTCCCTTTGTACTCACCTGTGATCGGAACTACAAGTCAAAGCAGCAGAAAAAGAAAAGAGGAAAAAGGGGTTTGTGAGGATTAAGTTACAGCTCCAGGTTCAGTTTGACCACTTTACACCAGCTTCACAGAGTGCAAAGGTACATTTATGATGGAAAAATTTGGGAAACAATGGAAAATGTGCAAACACATGTAACAACAAACACAAAATGTGTTGGACCACTAAAACAACATCTCTAACAACAAAAGAAACGATTAACAGCAGGACCAGGGGCTTCACTACGAGACAGGAAAAGCCAGGGGGGGGGTTCCCAAACTGAAAGGGGCCCCCGGGAACAGCTGATTATGTTATCTGTGTTATATTAAATGGGTCAGAAACCATCTTGCCACGTCGCTAACTTTATGCCCAAAGCTTCGTAATCATGGAGGTCATAGAACTATTTCCAATATTGTGCATAAAGTTACAAAATTAATTCAGAGTTCAGAGTTTGGTCATAATTAACTCAGAGAAATGAGAAACAGTTTGAGAGTTAGAGGTGATTCAAGGGTCAAATTTCCTGCGGGATTTCTAGTATCTCCGTGTAGCGCGAGGTAATGGGAGGTGACAGTGGCAATGTAAAGACTGACAGGTTGTATAATGGAGTAGCTCGGGGGGGGGGGGATTCCATCAACACCACAGTTCATTAACTGACACTGTTTATTTAACCCAGCTGATGCTTCCCTCCGCTCCAAGTTCACGGCAGCTCATTACGGATTGTTAAAGCTTTGTTAAGCCCTCATCAGGCCAATTAACGGTAAACTTGACCCGACACCGCCACTAAATTCACTACTTCCTGCTAGCCCCCCCCCCCCCCTCCACCCCCAATGTGACGTGATTGGCCGGGACAGATTGTAACTGCAGCCTTCATTTTATATTAGAAGCTATGAAACAGTTGATTAACACAGTTTGGTGGCGCGGTGGATTGCAGATGCCTCGAAGACACGTTGGAACTCCACATCGCGCCAGAGTGAGCGACAGATAAACACATTGCAGTCGAGCCGGAGAAGTATCCCAACTTGGCAAAAAACGACAGGTTTCACGGTTCAGATATTCAGACTGGGGCAACACAACCAGCCTGGGGACTGACACAGATGGCTCACGCTCAGGCAGACGTCTCGATCCAGCGCATTGGACATTTAAGAAAAAAAACGAAGACGCAGAGTGGCAGGCCCAAAGTTGCTCGCCATCACTTGATGTCACAGATTTTATTCGGCGGCGCCAACGTGAACATTTTGTCCTCCGTCTTTCAAGTGTCAGTTGCTGTCGTTATTTGGGACAGGAGATGATGGCGTCCCTTGAAACGACGCAGCGCTCTGGAGATAATGAGGTCTCTGAGGGAGAACGCTGGTGATTACTGTGAATATCAATAACGCTCGGTAGGAGACAGAATCCATGGATGGAGCTGGGAGTGATTGAACCCCGGCAAACCACAGGGCGACAGATGAAGTGCTTGGCTGCTGGAGGTTTTGTACTGGCCATGTTTTACACAGACAAGTTGGCAGTGGGAGGCAGTGGGAAACTAGATAAAAGACGAATACACAGTTTAGCTTCCCCTTAGATATCCTAATCCATCACACTTATTTCCTTTGAGACAACTCTTAGAAAGTTGCTGTGTTTAATTTGTGGTAATACTGCGGTGAACTTACTTAAACATTTAGTACTTTTAATTGTACATTAAATACAACGTACAGATACTTCAAACGAGCCAAACTATCCACCTGCACAGGCTTGAATGTCGAAGCACGAGTCACAACAGGATGTAATGGAGGCTTAGACCAGGTCCGACAGCCACAGTGGGACTTATGGAATGACGCACAGGGACACACAGGACAGGGGCTACAAGCGCGGGGGGGGGGGGGCTTCATGACACTGATGGGTGATCGCTACAGGGCGTTTCTGGTGATGAATGGGATTTGTCCAACCATGCTAGAGGTCTCACCTAACACAGCGGTAGGAACCAGAGGGTCGTTGGGCACTGTAGAAGGAAACATGGTGAGGAGACGCTTTCAATTTCAGCAGAACTCAAACACAGAGGAGGACCAGAAAGTGGGGGGGCGATAGATATTCTCCAATACAACATCTTATACCTTTATTGGCAAAACCAATCTACAATCTTGGTTCTGTGTGGTCCGGCAAAGCCATGAATTCTCATGCATTCATTTAATTTCTTTGCAGATGATGCACTCTTCTCTCGTTTACATATCAGACCAAATTATTAACCCTTTCTAAAATTCAGATGCCACAGGGGCCACTTTATAAGGTCAAAGGTTTAATAACAGCATTGCTTTTGAACCTACATCTGTTGTTGTAGTTGTGCGAGTCCATGAACGTGACGGCCATCGGGTCTTCTCCGTGCAGAGTGCTCTGGTCGGCGTAGCTGCGATCCATGGCGTTCACCATGTGCGTCATTTCCTGCCGTGTGGTTCCGATGGCGTCCTTACGTTTTTTGGCCAGTTTCCTGTCGGGGGGTGGGGGAGGGGGGGGGCAGAGACGGACACAGTCAGGCATCTCACAGACAGAAGCACAAACATCAGCCAGCCTGCAGAACACAGCCTTACTGGGAGTAAATGTTCAGATATTCACGTATTTTGTGATTTTGAATCTTTTTCTTTTTTTTGGTAAAAGTAGCTTAGCTGGGGGCTGCAGGCTTCTGATTCAAGATGCAGAGTTTAGAGAAGAAGAAGGGAAGGGAGACGAGAAGAAGAAGAGAGGAAGAGATCGAGCAAGGAAAGTAGAGGAGAGGCTTGTTTATAAATGGCAGCATTAAACAGGCTATGGGAACAAAAGGAAAACAGCATCTAGGGAAATTGCTTAAAACCTACGGTCAAGAAGCAAAGGGAGAACCTGTCATCAACCTCGGTGCTATAGAGGAGCTGTCAGAGGAATTCCACCTTAACGCTAATTTTATTCTGAAATCAATTTCTAGTTTTAAATTTGGGAACGTGTCTGTGTTATCTGAATCCAAACTTCATAAAGAAGCAAATATAAAATATAAGAAAGACAAACAAATTTGGTTTCATCTGACAGCAAAGATCGAAAACAAATCCCATTAAAACAACAGCAGGGGGGCGGGGGGGGGGGGGACTTTTACGCTCTATTACAGCAAAGGTAATCTCTACTGGTGAACTGATGTTTTTCATGTTGTGCTCGAGAAAAAGTAGCGTCTCGCTTGAATTACAATTTGATTCCAAACGCGAATTTTGAAAAGAAAATCTCGACAACTAGGAAACAAAATGGCTGCAGCTAATGAACGGAAGGATGGATAAAATAAATAGATTTTGGTCGTTGCCAAACTGATACGGCTATATACGGCTCTTCCCACACAGAATGCATGCTGTGTGGGTTTGTTGTGTATTTTTTTACCTCTTGACCCCAAAATACACCAACTCCACCTCCAAGACCGCAAACACACACAAACACACTCAGCAGAAAACATAGATTTAACCACTGGCCACGTGAAGCTGTTTGTGTTATTGGTCGTTTCACAAAAAACATGAAAAGCGTTGAGAAGGAGAGTTTGAATTATGCACCACCGTTTGCTGTCAACTGTACAAACTGAAGAGGACGGAGACAAAGAAACAGATATAAAGAAATGGATTTTGACCACAGCTGGGGTGGGGGGAGAGATGTCATTAATAATTAATTATTAATGATTAAACTACCAGTAATAGTAACTGACATTGACTTAAGGGGGTTTCAAACTTACTACAAGCTATAAAACGGATTAGATGAATCAATAATAATGACTTTATATGTGTGGCAGTGCTGCTTATGCTTCATTAATTATCTCCATGTTGATGGTGAACAGTTCTCCACCTCTTTTTAAAGCCAGTGCAGGTTTTGTGGATCTATTTTGGTCACAGAGAGACAGAGAAGAGCAGGATGTCCCCAAAACACAAAGAGAACCTCAGAGCTACCGACACAACACCAGACACCGTGAGTCCCAACATGGAGGAGCCGCCTGGTTTCCACCGACAGTGAAGAGACGCACTGTGCACGATACCTGTGACTTGATGGGCGGATGGATGATCACATGACTACATGCACACAAAGAGCTACAAGTCACAAGTGCAGCATTCTTTTTTCAAATAACACGCAAATGGCCCGTGTCGGGTTTGTGGCCAACTTTGGCCTTCATGAGCCTGCTTCAGAGCGTCTTTGGAGCATGTAGAGGACACCGGGCCTGAGGCCAATTCACCGTCAGTTCAGTCCCTTTGGTCGAAGACAACATTTCATCAGCTACTGAGTCAACTTTGGTTTGTTTCATGGGATTTTAATGACGGTAAAAACATCATCATTCGCGTTCCAAAAACATTCTGGATGTTTTAAGGGTATCGTATAAAATTTGTTTATGTAAAGCGTTGAACTGACTGACATGAAGGTGAATTGACCCCCACCCTGGTGAGGCATCAATGAGGATGGCTTTGGCTGGTTGGTTGGTCAGAGCTGAAAATGTGTTTTGTCTTGAAAAAAGTATACTGCATCTTTAAAAGAATAACAACAACTAGCCACTAAGAGTTCGCCCAATAAGGTACCAGCGGCTGGGTGAGCTGATTGTTTGTTTACTTACAGGTAATAAGAGTATGAATAGTAGGTCCTCCTGGGGGTTGTGAGCCAATCAGAAAGCAAAGAATGAGACACAAGGGTCATGAATATGCAAATAAGGACAATACTTGTCCTGTTCCCAACCAGCAACAACAGAAACAGAAGAAAACACCTTTCGATTGCTACAACTTGAGGGTCATGCAAGGGGTTGTGGTAATTACTATGGGCCCTTCTTTCTTTAATGCTGAATAAATACTATAAAACAAGCTAAAAGTATTACTACAATAACAACAAACTATCAGGATTAACCTCTCAGCATGCTTCCTCTCCTTTTCGGGTGTTGTATTTAAATTATTCATGCAATATTTTCAAATCTGCTTCCTCAAACCTAATCATAGTTTTAGCCCCGATCAGCCAATCACTCTCGCTGACCCCTAACATTTGGTCAAAGCTGTCGGAGCTGTAACAGCACGCAGCTCGCGTCCTGTAAAGCAAGCATGATGTCATAGTGATGTCATCATGTCCCACTATTTTAAAGATGCAGTATTGTTCAAAGTTGTAAAGGTTCAATGACGATGACGATTGATCTCCCCAGAAACCTTCGTGGAAAAGAGAGAACGACTGAACAGCTTCACTTCGGGCTCATGAGGGTGACGTGAGAATCACTAATGCTTTCATTACATTTTATGAGTGCATCACACTTTGTCATAAATCAATCTAGAAATGTCTGAATGAACTTAATGTGACTAATAACCAAATGAAAATGTGACCAAGAAGTTTCAAGAACTCGTTTTAAGTTACTCTAAGGTAATTTTCTTTCTCATTCACTTGTCATTTCATCTGGAAACATCTGTTGTATGTTTGGTGCAGCACAATCGAATTTATCCTCGTAATTACACAAACATATATCATTTCAAACAGTAGTGCTCTTTTTTAAGTGAGTAGATAGATCAACCTGTCAAAAATCAACTTGCGTATTATATAACAACACAAAGCTTTACATCACAAGTCCTCCTGTGGCGGTCTGGTGAATATTTAGTGATGTGGTGCTAACATTGATTAGAACTTGCCTCAGGCTCAGCTAAATGATTGAGCTTCTTTCACTTTGGTTGAGAACAACGACAGACACTGAACTTGGTTCCTTACACAACAGTTACCTCCTCCTGAAAATGCATTATCTCTCAATTTGGACCAACTTACTAATATCAGAATCCTCCAGGGACAGATAATGTTCCGTCAAACAGGTTATTAGGCCACTGAGCGCAAACTGTGGATCAAACACAAGCGATAATATGTCTCGTACTTCAAATACTGGACGGCTTCCTCAATAAATAAAGTATTTATAAGCTACACTTTAAGCTCAGGGCCTCACTTTAAAACTGACTATTACACCTTGACACTAGAGCTGCGTGAGCCGGATCACATGAATTCATTACGAGCATTAGAAGTACACACGTCAGGAGCTGCAGGAGCAGATAAGTGCAGTGACCAGAGTTCAGGTCTGACTGTAATTTAAAGTCTAATTGTTTTTGGATTACTGAGTGAGATTCGGATGCTGGTATTTCTCTAAAACATCTGGAAATATGTGACACTTCACTATTCAAACCAAATCCTGTGATCCAGAGTTTCCTGAAAGAGACGTCTTCCTAAATTGATCATGATTAATATTGAAGTTTTTACAATGTCCAATTAAGTTATTTTTATTTAATTTTACTCTGTACAATTACCTTTCATAATAATATGAAATCAAAAAAGACTTGACATGAATGTATGTAATTAAATTGCTAATTACTCTCATTTTAATGAGGCACTTAGTTTCCATTGACATCAGCTTTTAATTTGGCGGTCACGAGAAGAGCGACCGTGTTAAGGGAGAGTTAATTACTGCAAACAAACACACTTCAGTAATAAACGTGTTTGTTCACAAATTAAACCTCATCTGACCTCAGTCACTCAGGATGACACTGAAAACTCTCTCTGTTTTCTTAATAAAGCCGATAATCCAGAAAATTGTGTGTGGACATTTGAATTTTACAGATATTTTCCTACTGTATTCTAACAATAGACTATATATAAGATTTTAACATTGGCTCACTCAGACATTTGACTAGGAGGCAGCTAAAGTTCTGTAAAACATCTGGTATAATGCTGCTCTCATGCAAACAACTGCTGGAGCTTCGTGAACAAACACTAGTGAAATCCTTTAAGTGTAGAAATAGGACGTGTACTCTAATCTTCACCTTCTTAATACTTTCTGAGAAACATTCTGATAAAACACAGAAATAACAGCAGGTTGTTTTCACACTATTGTCTTCTGCTTTACTGAATAAAGAACCTGTGTGATTCAGCTTGTGTGTGAGGCTCATGCTGCGATTCTGTGCATCCACCACATGGGGGAGCTCTGAACCAAACGAACAGAGGCCAAGAAACGTTCCAGCGAAACCAGAACCGCCTCTGACACCTCGAGATGCTTCGGTGATGAAGAACCAGGAGACACTGAGTTTATAAATTTTCTTTCAGGATTAATGTGCACTTATTACTTTCTTAACTTTTTCTCTGAACAAGGCTTAATTATACCTGCACTTGATTACACTGAATGAGAGAGAACTGCTAAAACAATGTCTGTATGCTCCACAGGCTTCAAATGATTACTTCTATGTTTTGTTTTTATGTCTTTGTTTCCAGAATCCATTCCTCTGGTGAAGTGAATCTGCTTGAGGATTGATTTCACCAGCTGCTCTGACCGGTTGTTTAGTCTCGTTTGTTTCATAAGCTGTAGTATACAATAAATAATAAGAATAAACCTCAAATCTAAATCACATGAAAGCAAAGCAGCAGTTCCTGATTTTAGAAAAATTATTTCTGCGTGGATCTGGTGGAGAATAAACCTTCAGCCTTTGCGACATGTCAGTGGTGAGACCGGTTCTGAGGGGAGATCAACGTTAATGGTGGATGGATGGAAGATGGCGTTACTACATCAAATACTGGACCAACACACAACAAGAGAAATGGATTCAGGCGCACGCCGGTGTGTCCACGTGTTCTTGCATCTGCATGCGTGTCGGTGTGCACGTGGGGCACTGTTCACTTGAACTTCGTCAAACTCCTCATTAGGTCACGGTGATGTCATATCACTCACCTTTTCTTGACCAATAGGATGGCTACCAACACCAGCAGAATAAAGACGAGAACCCCCGCACTGATCCCAGCGATCTTTACCACCCGGTCCGTCTGTTTAGCCGGGTCGGGGATGACTTCCGGCTCCTCGGTGGCACCTAGGAAGGGACAGTAGGAAAAACATCAAGTCTGAGCCTGTCATCGAACTGAACTGAAATCATACTTTTTTATGATTTTCATTATTTGATCTGCTCGTCATTGCACATCATCATCCCAGATTTATAAAGGAAAAGGTAAAGCCCATACCTCCACCAAGGCCAAACTGTTTACCTTACATTCAATTTCACAGTTTCACAGTTTTTGTTAATTCTTGCTCACAACAATCAAACAAAAGGACAGGCTTGAAAAAAATAACCATGTCCAACACTAAAGCCATGATTACATCTTTGAAAATTAAGTATTTAAGCTAAAAAAGAATGAATTTGAGGAACTGAAAGAAAAATCCGAAAATCAAACAAACTTTTGAAATCAGTTTCCCAAGCTTGAGCATCTCAGTTTTCCTGTAGCTGAGTGAGTTTACGATATAAGAAGAAAAACTGAAAAATGTTTCTAATCACACAAACCTTCTGTCTCAGTAAAAACCAAACGCACCAGTAAAATAAACTTCCCCGGAGCCCTGAAGCTTCAGCTCAGTAAACCATCTCCACATTTCTGAATTTTCCCTCACACGGCACAGTCTGTGAGCCAACAACACAAATAATGTCAGATCTTGGCTCTATTCTGAAGTATTTACACAACCCCAGGTGTCACCTCCGGCTGGCACCTGGTAAACACTGCCACCTGAGCGACAGGCCTCAGGGACGATCTCTCCCCGAAGACGTTCTTTAACAAAAATGCCCTCACATCGGGAAAGTGGTGAGAGCGCGATATGGAGCCAGTCCTGATGAGCCGTTTAATCAGGGAGGTTTAATCCGGCCTGCGCTGAAGATCAGGTAAATATCAAGACTCTAGATATTCAGTGTGAAGGGAAGTCAGACAAATGTCAGGGAAAACGTCACGAGGCAAATAAAGTGAGAGGGTTTGTTTGAGCGGCTTGTTTGACATTAACAGTAGATTTTGTGAACACTGCACAACTACTTCATCGACCTCCTCCCAGCTGCAGACACACAAAATAATAACAACGGACAATGGGTGTAAGCATAAAGAAAGGCTGTTATTTGATTGTGTGTCTGGTACTTCGTCTTTTCAGTGTATTTCAGATTATCCTCACTCATTTGAAAATGTGATTTAACCTTAGATGTCCAACAGCACAAATGTCTCTGTGAAGGATATGAACTCAAACTCATTTCGGTTCCTGATTCAACTCTCAAAATTGTGTCTGTTTTTGAAAAATAAATTTGTTTCGGGCAGACTGAGGTTAAAGCCTGTTGATCATGGACCGAGAGCGAGAGAGAGCGAGAGAGAGCGAGAGAGCATCTGTTTTCATGCTTCTGAGCCCTACTTAGTGATCTGATCTCCTAACGCCAGAGCAGTTCATACTGCGACGTAAGAACATTATCATGCATTATGATAATCCAACACAAAGACGTGCACAAAACTCAACATAATGCAATACGTCTATCAAATAATAATCCACTTCTAAAAAGCTGAATAGCAACAAGATAAAAAATAATCTGCCTCTGTCTCTGTATATCTCTCAATATTGTGACCTTAACATATTGTGGAGTTATAATGTTTTTCTGGCACTGAGGTCTTTGGCATGTGCTCGTCCACGGTTATTATGTAACAATACTAACCCGGCACACAGTGTAGGTTTGAGATTGATCGATGAAGTATGATCAGTAATGTCAGGCGAGGAAAAATTGCTTTTATAATATAATTATTCTGTATTTTTCTTTCTGTACAGCTCTGAATAGTTCATATTCAAGAAATGAATTATTTCTTTTTCATGGTCACAATACAAAATAAACAAACTGAAAATATACTTTTCCATTTCTATGCATGAGTTTGTGAAAAAAAAAATGTATATATATATAAAAAATATTTTTAAATATCAGCAACAGTATATGCCTCAAAAATCTAATATCTTGGTCAATTTATCTTGAATATTTACTCACCAATAAATAATAGTTGTACATTAAACAAAGTAAAAACAAATCTGGTTTGCTTAATGGATCAAATTTGCATAACATTGGCTGTTTTAAACATCTTTAATTAATGACCAAGAAATCTTTGGTAATTTCATGAATATAAGAGACGAGACAAAATACAACAAAAAAAGGAAAAAGAAACTTCACAGGGTTCTGAGTCTGACCTCATAATGTCGGCGGTAGCTCTTAATGTCTGCAGAAATTATCCAGGTCAGTACACTAACAATCATAACAACAAGTAACACACACACACACACACACACACACACACAGACACACACCGCCACAAAACACCCTGAGGCAGCAATGACAATACACAATACCCCAGATGACCTAATAGGACCATCATCACTTAATCCTCCATCCCGGACGCACGGTTGAGCGCACACACACACACACACACACATACACACACACAGGGACAGAGAAAAAAGAAGGGACAGTCGTCCGACCTCTCTGTCCATTAGAGCGTCTTTCTCCCGGTTATTAAAAAAAAATCTAGAATCCTCTCTAAAGTCTTTGAGCTTCACTCAGACGCCCTCAGGCCACAGAGACCAGAGACCAGAGTGGTGTCTCTTTCTGGCAGATTAATGGTGAAGAAACCACCTGTTCCAGTAACCACTGCACAGGCACCAGTAACTGCTTCTCTATGGTCAGGCCCCTGATGTCAGATGGTAGTGATGATGATGACGCTTTAACTCTCAGCTGGTTTTAGCCAAATTAACTTGCTTTGTTGATTAATCAATTCCTTGACAGATACAAATGAATTAGCTGTAAAATTGGCTATTTTATAATTTATTCAAAATGCCCAAAAGGTCCATCTAATAAAACATGGGGATTTCTCAGTTTCATATTTATATATAGTTTCTATATTTTTGTGATTTGATAAACCTTTTTCAATAGCAACTATAAAATGATTGGCTGTTAAATTAATCCTGAAAATAATCAATAGTCGCAGCCTAAGTTGATTGTTGATTGACAGACAGACAGACGTTACCCTTGTGTTCTACATTATGAGCCACGTCAACTTCAAATTGTCTCCTCTGTTAAAAGCTCTCCACTTCACAACCACACATCTGTACACATCAGTTCCAATGAAAACATGTTAATGTGTTTTTCTGTTTATCCTCGTTCTTACTCCGCGCGGCTAAACTCTGATCCGTCAGCCACATTTCTGAACATCTTTCCTGAAAAACACTGTGTGCACACGTGTGTGTGTGTTCTGTGCATGTGTGTAGTTGTGCGAGGTTGCCCCGGGGATTACCTCCACACCATTTAAAGCCAGTCTGATAATCTATAAACATATGGCTACTCAGAGAAGCATCAAATGTTAAACTCCAGGTCCAGTTAAATGTGCAGATAGACATACATGACGTTAACATGTTTTTACTCTCTAGCGAGCACAGATATGATCTTATCTTCTCTAATACTCTTAATACAGACTCATCTCTGCCAAACACCACTCCATTCAGAGGTAAGGGACTGATAAGATTAAGAACACTGACTGCATCAAACAATCTGTCGCTCAGGAACTGAACCAAATAAACATCGACCAAACCAGATACACAACAATATTTAAAACTCTGGACATTTTTTAAGCATTTGATCTTGAAAGAGATTTGTGCTCTCACCTTTAGTCGCCAGCCTCAGACACTGGGTTTTAGTTTCCTTAAGAAAAAGACACATTAAGACCAATGAGTCCACACACGAACACAGTGAAGCATGAAGCCAAGAGAATGTTTATATGTTAATATAGTCACGTGTTCATTTACCCGCTCTGTGCTGCTAACGGCCTGAAAGTAGATGTTGTAGTTCTTCCTCGGAGCCAGCGGAGGATTCCAGAAACCCTGCAGATGAAAACGTAAAGGGATTATTGACTTTATATAAAGTGAAATACAGGCACTGATTTCACTTGTTAATTAATAAGTCTTCTACAGAGAAAACACTTCTGTCCCTTTCGTTTGTTTGTTTGTTGAGGTGTTTATCTCACATCGTGTCAAATGACAACTGATTTTTATTGATTTAATATAAAAATTGGGCCGACAGTAAATTCAGCTCAACACAAACACTACACAAAGTATAAAGTTACCAAAATTCAACTCTCAGCATCTCTAATGCAAATGTGTTAACATGTTATATCTCATTTGCGTGAACTACAGTTGTTTGGATTAAGAAAATCCACGGTTGTTGGTTTGTTACCCTATTGATTGTGAGTGTACTGCACAGTGCTTCCCTCTGTATCAAACCTCGTGATTTAACTATGAGTTATTGCTTTTCTAACTTGCCTGATACGTCTTGTTGTCGCCCACAGTGAAGGGGAGCGGCTCAGGCAGGCTGCTGGGGGAAAGCTGGGCGGCATAATAATACGGAGATCCACCACTGGACGCACTGTGGTAGGACACTGGGACCTGGGGGAAGACGATTTATCGAGAGCAACATGTCAATAAATCTGATGTAAATAAAACGACATCAATGAAATTCTGAACTTTTGCAGTGGAGAAGTGTGTTTGCAAATAAACACATAGAAAAGCTTGATATAGAAAAGCTGCGATGGCCTAGCGTCTTACATCTACTGTAGAAACAGATTAATAATCACCTCGTAACAGTCGGAGGAAGCTTGGCGTCGAGTCCGCTGAGGATTCACCTCCTCCACCACAATCTGGTACGCACTGTACACACACAAGTAGACAATGTTTTCATTATTTCAATTATTTTAACACACTCATATACACAAGACAGTACAATGAAAAAAAATGAAATATCAATCAACTGTAATTTCAAAAACAAGCTCTGTAGTTAGATGTTTACGTGGTAATCTGATCCCATGCTAATCCTAGAAAATAACAAGCGCAGCGTATTTGTTGTTGTTTTCCTTTATGCTTTACATTAAGGTTAATCCCCCCCCACTGAACAATATGAAACCCAACCTAATGCCAAAGATAGGAAATATGAAATCTAACCACACACGTACCTTATAGGAGCTCCCTTGGCCTGCGCAGGTTTGAGCAGGACAGTGATGGTTGTGGCAGTTTCATTCAGAAAAGCCTCCGACCCGTCGTACTCGTCTATTGTCGGGGCTGAAAGACGAGCACCAGAGTTTAAACATCACTTTGCTTTCTACCTAAACGTGATAATAAAAACATGAAGCAGCAAATCTCTTTATCTACCTGAGATGTTGGTGGTCACGTTGAGCGTGGTTGCGGGACCGAATCCTTTGGAGGTGGACGCTCGTATAGAGAGATGGTACGTGACGCCCGGGTGGAGCTGGGGGAACAGGTGGTTGGTGGCGTTGGAGGGCAGAGACGCCGTGAGACCCGGCCGCTGCAGAGGCACCGAGGGGTCGAAGGAACGGATGCTGATGTAGCTGATCTGAGGCGGTGCAGAAAGACAGAAACAAGTTTTTAATATTTTTTTCCAAACATGTGGTTCCTTCATCATCTCCTTCATCATCTCCTTCATCAGCTCCTTCATCAGCTCCTTCATCAGCTCCTTCATCAGCTCCTTCATCAGCTCCTTCTACTGCTGCGACTGTCAGTACCTCGTATTGTATGATGATTCCATTGGGTTCAGTCGGCTCCTTCCAGTAGAGCAGAATTCTGTCTTCATATGGAGTGGCCTTCAGCGACTGACTGGGAACTGCACCTGGAACTGTTGACGTATACACAGAGACAGTTATTCAATTATGGAAATGGGTTACTGTCCTCCGAAATGAAAGAGACAGGAAGACACACAACAGTGAATCTTAAACTGTCTTCTTTAAAGTTGTAACTTTCCTGTTTAGCCATATGATGCTGAGTGTTAATTTACAACTCCTCTTTGTACTTTATTCCACAGCATCTGTTACCTAACCTGTGAAAATACCTGTAAACATGCTCTACGGGTAAGAACAGGCATTTACCATCTTCATCAGTTTGAATGACGGTCTCGTCGCTCTCTTTCCGTCCCTCTGGATTGGTGAGGATCATCTTCAGGCTGACGTTGGTGTAGGGCGGCAGGTTTCCCACCAGGTGGCGTGGTGCTGAGAAGGAAAAAAAAACATGTTTAACGATTATTTATTATTGATTTAGTGTAACAACCAAAGATATTCAATTTACAACAATATAAGGAAGTTAAAAGCTGCAATTGACTCATCAATCAACAATGAATTGTTTTAGCACAAACTGCATCAATATCACTCTTTAAAGGTTGTTCTTAGAATAGATTGATAAAATGTCCAACAATATTCGGTTTCTAGTTTTCAAGGATTTGAAATTGTGCTTTTAATACATTTAAAAAATAAAATAAATCTGAAATTAATACAAAATCAATGATCCCACTGAGAATCCACAGTCCATACATAAGGTGTTAATGTGTTAATCTGACTTTAAACTGGCATTTAATCAATAATTAATAAATGAAAAATATATTTACTTAAAAACCCTCCTAGGTTTTGTTGTATAGTATAAAACAGCAGTGAGTAAACCTGCATTAACACGTGGGGTCGTACCTTTAGGGTCCATGTCCAGGCAGTCGGCCTTGCTGCGGTTGCTGGACGTCATGTAATGGTAACAGATGGTGACGTTGAAGGTGTGACAGCGGGTGATGTTGTAGCCCAGTGACTCCCAGTCCACGGCGATCATACGGGACCTGGTCTCTGCGATCTTCAGCTTCTTGGGGGTTCTCATGGGTTCTGCAGGAAGAGGGAACCACAGAGGGAAGGTCAGCCACCATGTCGAGGAGCAGCGGCCTTTACTGGAAACATTTGACCATTTTGTGATGAATCCACACGCGAAGAGACTTCAATAAACTTTAGAAGGTTTGTAATTAATGAGCACGGTAGTTGCAGATGTACTTGGTCTTGCCAAAAAAAAAAGCTGAGTCAACTGTTTCCCTCTATAAAACCAGGGTTTTACTAACATCTCATCCGGCTCCTCGCTGCCATTCAACTGCTCCTCAAGTGCAATAACTTCTACGAGGCACGTCTTTGATTTCCATCTTTTATGTGTAATCAGGACTGTTATAGTCAATATAATCTCCTCTCCCGCCGGCCTGGGGCTTTAATTACCTTAACTGGCTCATTTAACTGGATCAATAACCCCCCCTCCCCCAGCCCCCGTCCACATCCCACCAGCCGAGCGACTCCAGGCCACACAGCCCGGCATTGAGATGTAAATGGCCGTACATCCTCGCACCACTGGTGGTTTCCTCAGCTATTCAACAGTGAGGGTGGGACCCCCTCACGAAGAGGAGCTACTTCTGAGGCTCCCCATCTGCATGGAGGACCTGCCCTTCCCTGCAGGAAAGCCATTATCTTCGGCAGCCATCAATCGTTGCAGAAGAGCGATTTTTCTCGAGTGGAGGGAACCACTTCTCCGGCTCGAAAAAGATATCTCTCAATCAAAGAGGCAGCTATTACTCCACAGGACAAACTGCTCCTTCTACTAATCACACAGCGGTTACCACCTGATCTACAGGAGTTAAAGTGCAGCGCCCACATCTGTGTGTGAGAGTGTGACGTCCGACATGTATTCAAAAAAGTGGAGCTAAACTTTGGGGCTGGAAAAGTGTAGTTTTGTGTTTGCAACACATCGAAACCGACGTTGGTTTAATTTGGGGCTGATAGGAAAAATCTGGATAAAGTCGTGAGCAAGTGACTCTGAATTTTGTGTGTTCCCACATGCAGCCCCTCCAGAAAACTTCAGGATAATATCCAGAGTTTGATCTAAGTTTGTTAATTGGGGCATTAGGTTATCGTGACACAAAACCCGAAAGAACACACAATGCATTTTGGATCAATAAGAGCCAATTATAAATATACCTTGATTAACTCTGATACTGATCTTTGAGATTGGCTCTGGACAACCACGGGCGACCAAAACAAATTTAATTAAAAGTTCTGTTTACTGCTCCTTGTAATGAACTGACAAGATTTAATTCACGGTGATAATCATTTTTATCACCTGCTGATGTTCTATCTCTGCCTCGCTGTCGCCCTTCCCATATATGAAAATCTCATTTTAAATACAGATGCAAGTCTCTCCAAAACCCCCGTCTCCTCTCATTTTCTGTTTTTCCCTGGGTCTTCCTCTCTCGGGGGAGACAACACAAGGACACAAACTTGTCGCTTGTTCTGACAGCCCATTATCTGGCTGTCACTCACACACACACACAAACACACACACGCTCAAACGCACAGAAACTCACATGCACGGCCAAACACACAGAGAGGCTTCGGGTTGTGACCGAATCAAGATTAAATCTGAGGCGAGCATGTAAAGGTTTATTTATGTGCGTGTGCATGTGTGTGTGCGCGCCTATGAGCCTGTTTGTGTGTGTGTGTGTGTGTGTGTGTGTGTGCAGGTCTTAATAAAACTTCTGTCAATAAGAATGCATTGTCAAGGTCAAACGTGCACTCACTCACAGAGCTGGGGGCAGAATACAGATTTGAGGTCTGCTAAGTCATTTAGATGTTAATCGCTCACTAATAAAGAGACATATAGACCAAGTGAGAGAAAAGAGAAAGAGAAGGAGCACGGAGAGAGGGATGGAGGTCGTGGAGATACTCGGACGGACAGGTAATTGTCTGCCGAGCTGCTGCACAAATATTATTGCTCAGCGGTGTGTGTGTGTGTGTATGTGTGTGTACGTGTGTGTGTTAATAGCTGAGGGGTCGGAGCATTTCATTTTAGCCTCAACCTGTTATTAGATGGTTGACATTTAAATAGAGTGAGAGGGAGACCTGCTGTATTCTCTGCCTGTCTCTCCACCACCGTCTCCTCTCGCTGTCTCTTCCTCCATCCGTCCATCCCTCCCTCTCTTTCTCTCTCTCTCTCGCTTTCTCTCCATGCTCAAATCAATACTTGTGATCCTCATCATAAACCTGGCTATCACACACACAAACGCACACACACCCGAGTGCGATTGTGGGAGTGCAGGGCAGTCTAATAAATTGTATTGATTTCATGGTCTCTTGATGCTAACAGTGCAACACACTGATGGTCCTCAACGTGGAATTAAAACAAAATATATGACTCACTGCCTGACTGACAAACACACACAGAAAGAAAGAAAGAAAGAAAGTAAGACAAAAAAGAAAGAAAGAAAGAAAGAGAGAGTAAAAACAAAGCCGTGCATGTAAAAATGAAAGTGGGTCTGGAGGGAGTGAGGGACAGAAAAAGGGAGCAGAAGATGACAGAGGGAAAGAGAGAGAGACAGAGAGAGAGAGAGAGAGAGAGACCGAGAGAGAGAGACCGAGAGAGACCGAGAGACCGAGAGGGGGAATGGGAAAAGACGATAACTAGTTTGGAACGCGGCCAGGGCGAAGCGGGACCCGGTCCAACGGTAAACCACAGAGGCTTCCTTGTCCTCTCCTCCTCCGGTCGACAGACAAACGGCTGGATTCATGTTGGAACTAAAAGGCTTTGTTCTCCACAGATGGAGCTTTGAAAACAATAACAATACCAATAAACACCAACAATAACACCGAGCACGGCAAGCTTCATATCAGCACAATCCAGAGGTTGGAATTAAAGAGCGCACAACAAAAGGAGAGAGGAAATAAAACTAAATTAAATAGAACTACGCTGAGGGGCCACAACAAACAAACAAAACATAAGTCTCCTGCACCATGAACCATTCGGAAGAGCCAAGAAATATGGAGTAGGGAAAAGAGGAGGAAAGAGAGCGGAGCCGGGAGAACAGAGGGAGGGAGCGGGTGAGGAGGAGAAAGGGGTGAGGAGGAGACGCAGCCAAATCCAAGTTAATCTGTCCAATTAGTTCCTGGTAATCCGTCCACTGTCATGAGGAAGACAAATGAAACTCTGCTCATTCGCTCTCATTGTCTCCGTCTCCCCGGACCAGATTTAAAACATGAAAAAGATGCACGTTTTCAGCCGGACCGTGTTTTTCAATTTGCACTTTCAGGCCTCGTGGACGCCGATCGGCCGACGCAAAGGTTAATTATGAAAAGAAAAGCCGATTCCGTGCGGGGGGGAGGGGGGGAATCGTTGGAAATCAGGACGTTGGGAGCGACAAAACAAATCCTAACTGGTGATTGATGATGAAAGAGGAATGCTCGTGAATAAAAATGACATTCAAAGACATCTATATTAAAAGAGAGAGGTAAAGAGGAGAAATAAAACACTCTTCTAAGGAGGAAGCTGAATTATAAACGACGCACACAAATTCAAAGGACGACAACATTCTATATTTATGTGTGTTACTTCATTACCTTCGTCAAACAGGTTCTGTTTCTACATAGTTTCTTTGTTAAAAGTATTACACAAAAACACAATTGCCGTGATTTAAGGGCCTGACCCTTAAAGCGTCACCCTGCTGACCTCCTACGTGTGAGTTTCCACACGTATGAAGAGGAACACGTGATGTATTGTGTGTGATTCCGACAATCCTCTGTGGTTGTGGGTCTGAAAATGTGCGTTTTGTGATTCCATTCTTCCATTAATCCAAGTTATGCTGAGTTTGTGCAACACAGGAGAAATCCTGTGACTTCTCTGAACTGTGTGTGTGTGTGTCTGTGTGTGTCTGCGCACTTCTATACTTCTTAGTGCATCTCTCTTCTGTGAGTGCCCATGCCCGTGTAAATATGGCTTTAGTGTGTCTGTGTGTGTGTGTGTCTAACCTGCCATGACCAAGAGGTTTTCAGCAGAAAATTCAGGATTTGGATTAAAAGCTACTTCATCACCTTCCTCTGTGTCACACACACACACACACACACACACACACACTCTCACAAACTCTTCACTTCAAGTTGATTATTTTTCACCCTTTAGACAAGAGCAATAAATCACCACGGAAGGAAAATCGAGGGGAGTGGGAGAGTCGAGGGGGAGCACGAGAAAATAGCGGAGATAGAAAAGAAATAAAAAAAAAGACGAGTGTAGAAGAAGAAGAGAGGAGAAGAAACGCTGCCTCGCGTCACGTTAACTGCTCTGCTGTGTGCGATTCCTGCAATGGATCAAACTTTATTGGTTTTTAATTAAGCAGTGTTTAGCGTGGTGATAGATCGGGCCTGGTGTCTGTGTGCGTGTGCACGTCTTCATCACATTGTGTCAGACTAAATATTCAGTAAACTACAGGTGGCGGGATCAGACGGACCGAACCACACAGGAGGAGCAAAGGAGTCATTAGCATTTAAATAACATTTCTAACCTGCGTGGGCCTGTCGCTCATAATACTAAACTGTGTGTGTGTGTGTGTGTGTGTGTGTGTAAGTCTGAACTATTCAGGTTATCTTGATGTGGATATGTTAACTGTCTATCAAATTAATTTATACAGTAATAATAATATCTAAATGTGTGGTTCGAAGGTATAGGGGATTTTTCATTAATTAGAGGGTCGGTGGTTCGATGCCCGGCTCCTCTAGTCCATGGGAAAAATACTGAACCCCACATTGCCCCTTTGGCCAAAAGTGGTTTGTAATAGAAAAAGTTCTGCATATAGAATGGATGGGTGAATATGCCACTGGTACTGGATAAGACTGAAAAAGCGCAATATAAATACACTTTAATATTTATTATTGAACCTTTGATCAATATTACTCTCATATACTGACTGGGAAAAAAACTGAAATGGAATCCACCAAACCACCTTCAAAGATCACTAGCTAACACCAGTGTTTCCCATGAATTACCCAGACTGGGGCAGGCTGCCATATTCTAATTTGTTCTTTTTTTATATATATCTTTTTATATTGTTTTGTGCCATTGCTTTATTGTAGAACCATGTGCACATTATATCCTCTTTGTTTAATCTGTGTGGAAGTGTAGAAACTTCACATTGGGGGATTTGTCGGGGGAGCGGGGGACGGTTATGTGCTATTTCTTGGTTGGCTATTGTCTCTGCCACTAACCTAAGCCACTGGGCATGGAGCTGGGATGTGAGGGGGGGTTTGGAGTGGACGGCACTGTGATGCACACTGACCCAGATTTGTCCAGGCACTATCACAGGGACACACTGAAAACCACGGAGCCTCACAACCCCCCCCAAGAAATAAGGAGAGCTCGATTCCACATATCTGATTTGAACCTTGCATCAGTCTGTCGATAAGAAAACATGTATTTTACAGGATAAACACGGCAGGACAGAGATTACGGGTATTTCCCATAACGTTGAATGCCTTGTTTTTAGAAACTATCCCAAACTCATATCATTTCATAAACTGAACAGGAAGCTAGTTGATGTCAGCACGAGGACGTTTGCTTTGCAGTAAACGCATCCGAGCAGAAATCGCTCTGAACACGATGAAAGGTTTTCTGATCACGTCTCGTAAAACTTGATTATTTTCTCGTCAGTAACTATTCAGATTTGATTCTCTAAACTCACAAAACTCCCATTCAACTGCTTTGGTCTGATTATCAGCAGATTATTATAATGACGTTAACGGCTTTAACACAAACGTGCTCCTGCGTGAGGGAGGACACGATTCATTTCCTCTTCCTGTTGAACAGGAAACTGTTCAATACACGAGTCGCCTGAACAAGTCAATGACTTCCTCAATAAACACACACACACACACACAAACACACACGTTGGCAGACATCAGTCAGGCCCTGTGGTTATGAGTTCTTCTTCAGTTTCATCTTTCTCCAGCACTCTTTCTTTTCCAGCCTTATTGTTTTTCATCATCTCTCCATCACTCCCCTTTTCTGTTTCTCATTCAAGCTCATTGTTTCTCTTTCTGTCTCTTTCTCTCTCGCATCAACCCGCCCTCCCTCGCTCCCTCGCTCCCTCGCCCTGTCTCTCTCCCTCAGGCTAGCTGTGTTTATATTTCAGTCGTTTATTTCTACAAATGTCAGACAGTGTTTCTGCCCTCCGTCTATTGATCCACAGAGAGAGGGAGGGAGAGAACGAGGGAGAAAGGCAGCGACAGGGAACGAAGTATAGAAACATGCAGGACGGGAGGAACGGGAGAAATGAGAGAAAAGAAGGGGAACGAGGTGAGAGGAGAAGAAATAAAAAAGAGCAGGATAAAAAATGAGGGAGGTGGAGAGAGCAGCCAGTATTTTAATCACTCGTTCTCTCCGATCAGGGAGCGACTTTCCCCTCCTTCCTTCTCCACTTGTATCCCTCCACACATTCCTCCTCTCCTCTCACTGCCTGCTCACAGTACAAATACCCCCCCCCCCAATAAAATATAGATACACAGATAAAGAAGAACAGACTGATAGACTCACACAGAAGGAAAAAGGCTGTGTGACAGAGATTACTCCCACTCAGTTGCCTAAAGAATCCAGTTTATCATGATTTAGGTGGACATCCATCTTTAAAACCCACTTTTACAAAAATAGATCATAACAAATACTGTTTAAATCACATATTATATCTACTGCTGATATCCATTTTATTTATCTTTGCTTCACTTGATGCATTTCTCCATGTTCCTCCACAATGCGTCACTCCGGGCCTACCTGCACATTTGGTCCTGGTGATGAGCGGTGGTCCCGATTTGCCCGTCCCTCCCTCTCCCGGTCGGGTCAGCAACACTCGGATCTCGTACTCCGTGTCCGGGTCCAGATGCCACAGCTTGTAGTTGGGAGAGTTGACGGCGTGAGTCTCGATCCAGCTGCCGGATGTCATACGGTACTCGACCTGAAGGGGGAGCAGAGATCAAGTCCTTTCTTGTTATGGCTGCTCGGTATTAATTAGAACTTAGGTGTTGGTGTTGGGTTTCTTGAGGAAACTAAAACGTAAAAGAGCAGCACTTATCTTTTATGATGAAGCTACATAAACATGTTAAGTTATCAGGATCACTTTAAAACAGCATCTTAAAACTAAACGATCTCAGTCTTAACTTGCCATTTAGCTACATGTCAGAAAGAGAGGATTTCTCTTCTGGGACTGATGATGAGGTGGAACAGTTACTTATAAATTATGAAATCATATAACATTTTTAGATTTGTTTATTTCCCTGCTCTCCACAAACGGTCACATCCTTGGGGATTTCTATTGTATTTTCTCCACAGGGTTAAACGGGTGTTGTTACATACAGGTTATTGTTTAAAAAGCTGTCTCATTATCTGAGAGAGGAACAAACCTCTTTCAGGATAATAGGTCCATCTCCAAATATGGAGTTGGCGTTGAGTTGAATCAGGAGGTAGGTCGGGCCGACGCCCAGCAGCTGAGGGGGGGCGATGGGGTGCGGAGGCTCTGGGGAGAGAAAACAATGAACGGGGTCGTGAATGGTGGTTTTCAAAAAGAGATGAATGAAAGACACTGAAACGAGGTCACACGATAACAGAGGAGGGCCGAGGCGACAAGAAGAAGCCTCGTCGGTGTCACGGACGGGAAGCGTCAGAACTCAAACAAATATCTGAAACAAACACATAAATAATGGCCTCTATGCTGAATGATTGATTTGGATTATTTGGTGGTTGATGAGGAAGAGGGGGCACCGATGAGGAGCTGTGATGAGTTTGAGAATTAATGGTTTGAAAGAAGGAGAAGAAAAAGAAGAAGAAGAGTGATTACAGGCTCAGGAGTGATGGATTCTAAAAACTGTTTCTGTTGAAACTATAATTAATGACCACGAGCAGGAGATGCCCCCCCACTCCCGCTCGTCCTCCCCGGGATTGGTCCAATAAATCCTCTCACAGGTTTCCTCATTTATTGTTATTACATACAGGATCCTGATAATGAAGTCCGTCGGTGCACAGGCGGAGAGGAGGACAAACGCTGAGTTAACCTCTCGTGCACCCCCCCCCCCCCACGCACTTTTTCCTTTTGGGGGGGGGGGGGGTATTCTTATCATCCTTTGCCTGCTGCAACCTTATCGTGTATCTCGTGGCATTCAATTCAGACTCTTGCGTTGAGAGAGAGAGAGACGTGAGAATGTCAGTGTGGTCCGACCCAGGCAGACGGCCCCGGTGACTTTTATGTTAAAGTGACTGGTGTGCTCATTCAGACATGAGATTAACATTGCACTTCAGTAATGAGGTGCCTGTCTGAGCAGGGGGGGGCTGTGAAGAGTAATTGCTCGATAACTGCAATATAAATACGTCTGGGTACTTCCTGCACTCTTCTGCAGCACCGGCTCTACGTCTCCCATTGTAAAAACCAGTTTAACCATTTGATTTTCTCTCTAACTTGTGTAGAAAACCCTGCAGAAACAGAAATCACCTGGGATTTGAACCGGCCCCACTTTGCTGTGAGTGCTTTCCACTTTACCACCGTGCGGCCGTGCCCAACCCGAACATGTGTTGTGAAAACTCTCTATGATAAAAATACTGTGTGTGTGTGTGTGTGTTTGTACTTGAGTGTATCACAGCAAACTGTCACACGCCTGTGATTGACAAGTCCAACAAGTGCAACACACACACACACACCTTAAGACACGTTGCATCGGAAGGTTCACATACTTTACGCACACGCAGATCAACAGAGGCATTAATCTCATACACACAAACACACACACACACATTGTGATTTGTCTCACATCCAGTAAATTATCCAGATTTGATCTTTCAGGCACAAACACACTGCTGTGCAATTTTTTTTTTTGCAAACCAGCATCTATCAAATCATATCAAAGTGAGCGTTATCCAAATTGTGTGTGTGTGTGTGTGTGTGTGTTATCGTGCAGTTGGTTCCATTAATAGTTATATTTTGCATTGCTGTTGTCTCTTTTCTCTGGATGCGAGTGTTTGTGTTTTATTTTAGTGTGTGTGTGTGTGTGTGTGTGTGTGTGTGTGTGTGTGGCTGTCAGAGAGCTGCAGACAGGGAAGTGTTTTTATCGCAAAAGATGAAACACTAGGTTGACAGCACATGCAACACAACGCAAGCACACAAACAGACACACACACACACACAGTCAAATTCTCATAATGAATGTTGAAGTGACTTCAGAAAACCCACAACGTCAACACTATGTCAGCTCCCGACGCCATCAAATACACAAAGTAAACAACTTGATGATTAATAAACAAATAAAGAAATACAACTCACTAAGATTTATTCAAACCAACAAAACAGTAGGTTCGCCCGCTCGCAGCATGTGTGTTAACCTGAATACATGTTTGTGTGTTACTTTAAAAAAAAACTATTGAATATCTAAAAGATGAATAATAGACATAAGAATGAAACAGTAAAGAATTTAAGTGGGTCATTATGTGACTCTAGAGATTGAGCTGGAACGGGCTCGTGCTTTTTTCATTTCTCTTTCTTTTATTATTCTCATCACTTGTCATTTGAGCGGTTGACCTAAAAAACAAAAAACATAACAAATCATCAATGGTGTTGTTTTGTGAGATGGGTTTGTTGTCAGCATCTTTTTTATTATTAATCACGTGTGAACCTTCTCGTCATTTGTCACTTTTTAGGCCAAATCTAAATGATAATAACAAAACAAATCAACATCGGGAAAACGCCAAAAAGTGTGCGTATCGTTTCTGACCTCACTCGTCTCCTCGATTCATTTGTTTTCACTTTCTTCAATGGTATTAACATTAATAACCAAAAAAGACTCCCGAGGCCTTGGTGGATGATTTAAGATGAAGTGAATAAACGACAAAAAAGAAAAGAAAGACGACAAATATATTTCATCGCTGCCCACTAGGCATGTTCTGCTTTTTGTTGTCCATCGTCAGCAACCTTGTCAATAAAGTTTAGCTTTCACAGAGTGCCGCTGACATCACTGTGGTTCTCACTGGAGGACGCCTGACCTCCAGGACCAGAGGAGGCCGTGTATGAGTAAGTGTGTGTGTGTGTGTGTGTGTGTGTGTGTGTGTGTGTGTGTGTCTTCAGTCGGATCGACAGCCACCAGTGGTCGCAGGTTTCCTGTAGTTCCATAAGGCCTCGAGCTCCACCTGTCACCATCACTTAGAGTGAGAGGAAGTGTGTGTGTTTGTGTGTGTGTGTGTGTGCGTTTGTGTGTGAGATAGGTTAAAAGGAAGAAAATGACATTTTTAGAAGTCGACCATTACCGGTTTAAGACAGTTGTCTAAATTCAAGTCAGTTGTTTGTCCGCTTAAGTTAATACGTGTGTGTTTGTGTGCATGCCTGTGTGTGACAGAAATGCTGCCGAGCTTTTTAGGCCATGAGTTGTGTGTAATGCAAGCCGGCATGGTGATGTATTGGGTATATCGGTGTGTGTGTGTGTCTGTGTGTGTGTGTCTGTGTGTGTTTGTGTCTGTGCGAGAAACGAGGTGGCGTGATGATGCGCTGTGTCGCCGTAGGAACCAGGGGGCACAGCTTTATTAGAGCTCGGCTCTGACCAAATCAACAACGACACAAACACACACACACACACACGCACACACACACACGCACACACATGCTGACATATCCCTAAACATGCGTGCATATATACACACACATTCAAATGCAGTAATCTTCACATACATAGTATATTATACAAATATTTACATACATACGCACACACCTACATACAGTAGACACACACACACACACACAAATACACACATACATAGTATAGTATACACATATTTACATACATACATACACACACACCTACATACAGTAGACACACACAAATACACACATACATATTTACATACACATACATACATACCAATAGAAAGAAAATGTACTGATAAGTGTGTTTTTTGTCACATCTCTGCTTCCTGGGGGGGAAACAATATCTTCAAGTGTGATCTGGGATTCCCAGGTCCCCCCCCGCTCCTGCTCCCATGATGCACCTCTGTCTAGAAAAACTGTGCTTCTCCTCTGTGATCTCGACAGCCCCCCCGGACACGGAGGGAGAAGCTATTCGCACCATCTCTGTCATCTGCATGTCATAAATATCAATGGACCGGGCCTGTGTGTACCTGCACCGAGGCAATCTGCCGGCCCCCAGCGGACCACTTCCCAGGCTTTGAAGATGAAACCCTGGATTCTGTGTCCTCCTGCCAAACATCTCCTAATGTACAAAAGTCGTATTCTGGCAGCTCCCTGCGATTCCTTCTCCCTCTTTTTCTTGTTCTCCAGAATCCTACCAGATTCCTCAAGTAACATCCCATCCCTGATCTCCCCCCCCCCCTCACATTATGGATACATATTTAAATAAAAACATTAGCAATGCAGTTTAACTCCGTCCACATCCACGGCCGTCAACGTCCTGCAGGAAGCTGTGAATCTCCGACTCGCACACTTTTCCTTGAAGCGAAATAAACACATTCCCTGTTTCTTTGATTTCTCTCTGGCTCTCATCTCCCATCTGATATTGCTAATAAATAAACATGAGGCTCCTCTCCCTCCGCAAGTTATACATGCAGAGCTCGATCTCCTCCTTTATTGAGATATCTCTCTAACAACCAGGCTCCGGATCAATATTCATAATCACCAATATCCCTCAGAGCTCCAAAAGCATCTTTTCCACAGATTGCGAAAGTGGCAGCTTTTCAACGCCCCGGCCATGAAACGCTGCCCTGCTCACTCCATGCATCTTATTGAACCTGAATCTATTTTCATATATGTAGATTGGTCCTATTCATGTTTATACACACATCTCCTGCTGTGCAGATTCCCTCATCTCCATCATCTCCGCCTGCTCATATTTCCAAGAAAGAGCCTCACAATAAATAAACATTAGCCACTTATGTATTCTTACTAAATCAGCAAGGTCCTGCAGAGAGAGTGTATCTCTAGAACTCCTCCAGATCTTAACCTCTTCCTTCCCAGTGTGGATTTGAACACTCGCCCCGGACCACACCACGCCTCCACCGGACAGTGTGCCGAACTCCCTAATCTGAGCCACACCGGCTAATATTCATATTCATGGCTCCTGCTTTGATTTTCTCATTTCATTTCCTCTGCCATCTCTTCTGCAGAATAATAAACACGTCTCACATATTCAGACATATTCCTGATTCTGATATGGATATTCTCGGGGATAATGAGCTGACTATTTACATTTAACTTTTTCTCACCATCTCCACTTCCTCTGTTTGCACCACCCCCCCCCCTCCCTCCCTCCCTCCGTTCTGTCACTCCGGTATCATTCTTTGTGAATCTCTTTTTGCCTTTACCCCCTCTCTCTCTCTCTCTCTCTCTCTCTTTGCCCTCCCCCTCCCCCTCTCTCTGGGAGATGAATCGAATATGTAAGCTATTGGATGTGAATGAATAAAGCATCCCGTCTCAAACACACATTGGTGACACCTTATTAACCGCATGTCAGCTGCATATGACAGCTGGAGCACACACACACACACACACACACACACACACACACACACACACACACACACAAACAGTTTCCATTGACACACAACATGTGCACATTTTCACAACTGCAGCAGGCAAACACAGACACACACACACATACACACACACAGTAAAAAACGCAAGGCTGGCGTGCAGACATCTCGACACACACACACACACACACACACACACACACCACCTCTCCTCATTAGCCCGACACAGTGAATGTGCATCTGATTGGAAAGATGTTTGACATTCTAAAAGTTGCAGTGCAAAGTTTGTCATGGCACAAAATATATGTATAAAAAAACAAAACACAAATGTGGTCAACAAACTGGGTCATGATTTAAATAAAACCTCCAACAAATAGCAACTGTCCAATGTTTGGCCGAGCCACTGTCGAGGTTTCTCACCAAACAACATGTGGTGTCACATTTTATTTAGACCCCGAAAAACAACAAAACGTCAACAAACAAAGTGTCGTAAATCAAATCCTCACCTCTGACGATGAGCCCTGCGAAGTTGGACACCCCTGAGCCGCGCTCCGATTGGGTGACGCAGCGGTACAAGTCCTGGTCCTGACCGGTGACCTCCTTCAGGTGGAAGGAGGCGGCAAAGCGTCGGTGGTTGATGTTCTTGGTCAGAGCCACGGGAATATCTTCTCCGTTTCTCCTCTGAATCACAGACGGAACAAGACGCACAGACAGACAGATCAGGTTCTGCAGGGGTCGTGAACGGTTAAGTGCCTTGCTCAAGGTCACAAGGCAGCACTTGACCACACACTCACTCACTCACTCACACTCACTACCACCCCCTTCTGACAAACTGACAGCAGGTTGGAAGGTCATGACTACAATAGAGCCATAATGAAATCAGGAGCTATTAAAGTCTTAATCATGTTAGCTGCTAGGATGTATGGCCTGGAGCCGTGTGTGTGTGTGTGTGTGTGTGTGTGTGTGTGTGTGTGTGTGTGTGTGTGTGTCTGTGAGAGAGATGAACACTATGAGCATAGCAGATATCTAAAACACACAAATCTCTAATAAAACCAAACCTTCATGGGAACTCCGAGAATATTGTGTACAACCCCTTTCAACACACACTTCTTATTGGTAAACAAAGTGTGCATTTGTGTGTGTGTAGCTTTACCTGCAGCCAGAGCTTGTTGTTGGACGTCTCTCGTCCCGTGGCGATACACTGGAAAGTGGCGTTCTGTCCGGCGTTCACCTCCACGTCCCCGAGACGCAGAAAATGAGGGGATTTATCTGCAGGGGGGAAATGGTCAAGCAGGACATTAGAATAAGTTCACATCAAAGGTCGCATCATTCTGTGTTTCAAAAATGTTTTTCAGTTTCATTTCAGTGAGTCGGCTAAATGGAAATGAGGCGACGGCGCCACAGGGAGCTATAGATACCAACAGGTCGGCTTATCACGGACCCACGTACACATTCACAGGCCTTTTCATATCCCTGAGGAGTGTGTTCATTATTACTGCGATTAGATTTTACCGGAGTCAGATGAAACCCAAACACGCGGTGCTGCGGTGCCACTGGGAGGAAACATCAATGTCACATCCAGTGTGTATAATTCACATAGCCTCCAGTTCTTAAACACTACGCTAAAATATGAGATGAGGCTTTAAACCCCGAAGACGCAGCTCGGCTATGACATTTTTATTCCGGGGAGGTGATTGCAATCATACATAGCAGCTCCCCCGGTGAATGAAAAACACACACACCCATCCACACACACACACACACAAGCTTGCACACATGCATTCATGCACACACAAACCTGTGTGTCCAGAAATGCAGCTGTGAGAATGAATGCTTCCACTGTGGAGACTAAGTACTAATTCCTTTTCAAATACGAGCTCCTTCTCATTAGGAGTGCTGCTCCTCTGACCTCAAAAGACTGAGGCGCTTCTTTTTTAATAATTACTCAGAATCTCGCTTTGCTTCACAGACAAAATTAATGTGCAGATATTTTTCTTTCAGAGGGAATATCGACGAGCTGTGACAGAGACGGGCGCAGCAGTGATACCGGGACATCAGAAACTGAACCGAGACAGTTTATCTCTCCGACTTATAATCGATAGAATCTATTAAGAAACAAAATTGTCGTGAAAGATTTCGGTGCCGCCGCGAGACAGATGACCAAAAGGAGTTGTAATTGCTTCCTTTCAAAAAAACACATATAGGGACCCTCCAGGAACCGGCCCCTGGCTTTGAATTAACACACGTGTCTGTTAACAGATACAGTGCATTGTCACAACTCTTTTATTGTGGTGGGGTGGGGGGGGGGGGGGGGGGGGGGGGTGGGGGGGGCAGCATGGAAACACTCAAGCAAAGGAGAGAAGGAGACTCGACACAGAGTGAGAATTTAAAATGGATCGCAGCCCTCATCTCTTTCCTGTCAGTGTCAGACAAGACAGCTACTGTTCGCTCTGTGTGTGTGTGTGTGTGTGTGTGTGTGTGTAAGACAGAGAGAGAGAGAGAGAGAGAGAGAGAGAGAGAGAGAGAGAGAGAGAGAGAGAGAAAGTGCTGAGTGGTCAAAATCTTCTCCCTCCATGATTGCCCTAATACTGTCTCATTTCCCGCTTCACTCTCTCCTGTTCCCTCTTTCTCTCCCTCTCACAATCTCTTGCTCTCCTCTTCTTTTTTTTTATTCTATTCCTCTCATTTCTCTCTCCACGTCTTGCCTTCGCATCCCCTCCTCTCCGCGGTGTCACCTTCCCACTTATCTACCCATTCGGCTGCAACAGGAAAACCATCCCAGGTACAGTGTAATTAGTGGCCAAAGCCATCAGCGCCTTCTTCAGCGAGCTAGGACTAATTGCTGGCATGCTAATGACTCACCGCACGGGTAGCTGAGCACCTGGATGTCATCGATGGCGATGAAGCCGGCTTTGCTGTCCGACACCTCCGCCTCAAATATGACCTGTGCAAAGAGAGGGTATCTGTGTTTATTTGTATTTACAAAACACATCATTGCAAAGAGCACATAACTGAAAGAAGGAAATCACCCGTCAGAGCAGTGGGAACATTCATAGTGTACGAAAAACAACACCTGAAAATGACATAACCGACAAAGGCTCTGCTTGCAAATCATGAACCAAATCATAAACTGTGGCTCTGAAGCACAGTTTGAGAAGCATGGGTGATGGATCCACTCTGAATCATCACAGCATTGTGCGTCAAACTGGATAAACACAAAGCTGCCGTCCTGACTGCAGCTGGATTTACAAAATCAGCAAAAAGGATAAATGAGGTACTTTCTGCTGGATCACAGTAATCTCCTTTGGTACACACAAAATGGCTGCCAACGAAATGATAATAAGTACTGACAGCCAATGTGGTGAGGTAGAGAATAAAATGTGAGAGCCCTTCTATTTGTTTTTCATTATCCTCCCATTCTGTCTTTTTCGGCTTTGTTGTATCTGTACTCGCCTTGTTTTGCTAAATCTGCTTCTTCACTGGCAAAAACAACACAAATTTCTATTCTTTTATTTGTCATAATAGTTGTTTGAAATATCTCCACAACTACAATGATCCCCATAACGTACTTTGTTCTCTACGGGCTGCTGCACACTGGAGGATTTTCTCGACTTTGACCGATTGTTTAAAAACGTGCGCGAGCAAATACACAAAGATTGAATGGATTTTTAATTTCCAGAGCCCACACACCTGGAGGTTTGGCCAGAACGTCAGACCACACACTTGTCGTTTGTAGGAAACGACTTCACAGTGGCGATTCCAGAGACTTGAAATCTCACAAAAACGTGCTCAGTACCGCCACCTTCTGAACTGGAGTGTGGAACCCCCCCCCCCCCCCCACACTTCACGATCTCGATCTATCAACACTATCACTATGATTCCGGTGCTAACCTGCTTCTCTAAATCCTGTGTAAAGTCTGCATTCAACAGGTGCTTCAGCTTCATCAACTCCTGGTCTGAATGAAGAAGATTCTCCTCATCCTCATCCATCTCAACCAACTCACCCCCCCACCCCACTCGCTCCTCCTCGCCCATGTGTTCGCCCTCCTACTCCCTCTGCTCGTCGTCCTCCCCTTTTATAAACATTTCTCAGCCCCTCATTTCTCTCTTTTCCCATCTCCTCTGTTTTCCAAGAGTGTTTACTCAGAGAGGAGCGCTGTAATGAACGGAGGAGGAGGAGGAGGAGGAGGAGGAGGAGGAGGAGGAGGAGGGAGTCGCTCTCAGAAGAGAGACAGAGGGAGAGAGAGAGAGCGAGGGGGTGAGCCGTTGTTGTCATTCATCACCTGTAAAAGGAAATCTGCCGTGAACTGTTTACCCATAGCTTATCACCCCCTGCTTGTCACACACTCCCCCCCCCCACCCCAGCCCCCTCTCTGCCTCCCTCCTCCACCAATCCATCTTGTCTCTCGCTCCCATCATCTTTCACTCATCGCTCAGCGCGGAGCACGGCAGAAAGTCATCAGTTGACTTTTAATACCTTCGTCCCTGCCTGTGTGACGACCGGCTCGCTCGCCCGCCCGCCCGTCTCTCCCTCCACACGCTGCCGATCATCGCTTGTCATTATTCGCACGTTTGTTTTGGAAGCCGCCTCGAAAAAATCTAAAGTCTCCTTCGAATGTAAAACTTTCTCTTCTTTCTAAAGCAGGGGGGGGCGTGACCAGGTCAAGTCTCATGTCATCACTGTGCGGTTCCGAACCTTTCTCAGGAGCGTGTATGAGAGATAATGGTTACACGATATAAATTGGTGCGGTTCAATTATAAATCATTTGAAGTGAGATGAGGGTTACTGATTGCTTGTGTTGGCAAGTTCTCACGTGGGCAACGCGGCTGTGAAGCGCTGAAGGCTGAGCTCTGACACCTCATCACTCTAGAGTCGGGCTGGGTAACGCCGAGCATCCTCTTATCAAACAATCACATATATCATTTTTTGATGTATGCAAGTACGGGCACTGAATCAAAAATGTTCAAAAAGCTGCAGGGAGGGGCCTGTGATAGTCTGAATCCTCAGATATGGCAGCTGGGGCGCGGCGCCACCTGTCTCCACACACGTACTTGTGTTTACTTGAGGAAATATATGTTTAACCGTGGGGGATGAAAAACTGCAGTGGGATTTTGAATAAAGATGTAAATGAAAGACAACCTTGCCAGAAATTCTCTGGGAATAAAAGTAGAATGTTGTGTATGAAATGTCAAAAGACGTTATTACCAGTATGTAGTTATATAAAGTACAAAGCAGTCGGGTATCGGCCAATAAGTATCGTAAGTATCTGATACCACGTTTTTTAAAATGACTAATTTCTTTAACCGTAAATAACTTCTTCTTCGCCGCTTCATATTTTTCAACCAGCAAATTTTAGTATATTCTAAAGCTAATAAATTACTGACTTATCGATTAACAGAATAAACACATCAGCTCCTGATACAGAAGGAATCTGAATCTGGGTTTGGTTAACTCGTGATTGTTGAGGAATCCTCATTCGCCTCATGTGCTCAAATAAAAGAGATAAAGAAAAAAAAGTAATAACAAGGTCTACTTAAACAGAGCTGTGTGTGTGTGTGTGTGTGTGTGTGTGTGCGTGTGCGCGTGTCTACACATGCCTGCATGTGCCGAGTCTTCCCTGTGGTGGAACCAGTCTCATTACGACTCAAGCCAAAGTGCTAACACAGAAACATGTTCCAACGTGATAGGAAATAGCTTCATAACCACAAATCTAATAACCTGTTTCATAGCCTGAAAAACCTACATAAGCCTCAGCAAACCCGGATGATTATGTTCAATTAAAACATGTTGACACACGAGTTTCAGGACGGTGATATCTGCTCCCGTAGTCACCAGGGGGGGGCTGGGGGGGGGCACCAGATGGGCCATTTGGAGGATACTTTCTCACTTTGCCTTACAGTAATATTATATGGTCCCCAGGCTGTGTGTGTTAACATAATCAGTGTGTGTGTGTATGCCTGCGAGAACAAGCCACCCGACAACGTGCACACATTTGTCAACACCAGCCAACACACACACACAGACGCACACACGCACACACAAAGGGAGACAGATCAAGTTGACTGACATTAATTAAGAATGAGGAAGAGACAGACAATAATCAAATTAATTGCAACTGTCCTGCGATACGTGTTACCTCTGAGAAGCTTGTATTTTTTGTGTTTATTATTATTAAAAACACGTTAAACTACACACAAAGACACAAATACACACAGTTTTCCCCACAGTGTCTTTTCTAGCCTCGTCGTCACCTCCTGTGCCGCAGTCAACACAAATAAATCAGCTGCCTGCCTCACAGCAAGTGTATGAGTTTGCATGTGTGTTTGTGTGTGTGCGTGTTTTGTCTGAGTGTGGTCACATGAACACAACTGGAAATAAACCAGTACTTGCATGACAAAGGAATCATGCGTTAACACAACATGACATGACCGTTGGTTGTAATTTGAGGGAGTTACCTGATATTCATTTGGCCAAAAGGTGGAAACAGCCAGTTCAGCCCTCAGCCAGTCTTTACCTGGACGACAACGTCAGAGTCAAGTGAATGAAAATCACAACGAGTCAGAATATGAAAGAATGAGGTGTGAGGTGAGATGGTCTTTACCGGTGTAGGACGTCACGTTCCATATGGGGTTGGCCAAAGGACCCTTGTTCACCTAAAGAGAGACACACAAGACAAAGATTAAATATTTCATACAAATATTTAAATGTGTATGAGTAAAGTCCAACCAATGTATGTTTTTTCCAATAAAACATGTTCAAAATTCAATTTGTGAAAACTCTATAGGTCTGTTTCTTGCTTGTCCCTCCAAACAAGAAGGTCTGAGGTCAGAGTGGCTCCTCTGGGTAAACCACACATTATCTCTCTCAAGGACACTTCAGCAGAGAAGATGTTTGCAGAAAATAATCTGCAGTGTGAACTGAATTTATCATATTTATAGGCAGCCGGAGCCAGTAAATGGTAAAAACCAATAGAAACTGCAATCTCCTGTTAACCTTTACAAGAAAATGTGCTGTGGTTCCAGGAGGAGATGACAGACGAGGAGTTTGATTGTTTGTAATTTGTCGAATCTGATTCATTTTTCCATAAAATAAAATAATCCTGAAGTCAATCAAAACATCTCCTCTTAACATTGTGATTTAAACATGGCCAAAGATGTAAAGGGAGATGTATGCTGTTTTTAGAAGTCATAAATTAGTCTTGGTTAAGTCAAAGCAGTCAGTAACATTTAATAAAAATCCAGACCTCAGTTTTATTTGGTTTTAACTGAAGACTTTGACGAACAGAAAAAGCTTTAACTCCACATTAGTGTGTCGCATGAAATCAAACCAGCCTCACATTAAGACAAACATACCACGATATCTTTATCCTGGATTTTTTGTGGGTGGATGTTTCGTACCTTCACCAGAACGTTCAGGGTGCCAGGGCTGGAGCCGTCAGGGCTGCTGAGCAGATAGTTGAAGTCGATGCAGTGGGTGTCGTTCTCCTTCATGACCGGCAGCTGGAATCGGGCCTTTTCGCCCACGTCGTACTGAGAGACGTCCACGTACATGAAGGAACCTGCACACGGAGACAAAGACAAGGTCAAAAGGTTGAAAGAGACCCCCACACAACCTGAAGATCATTTTTTTGTTGCATAAAATTGTGATATTTCCCTCAGCTGATTTAGTATAGTCGAAAACTCCCGTCATCAACTCTTGTTTTAAATGGAGTTTTTTACGTGGTAAAAGGTGTCGAGTATTAAATAATCCTGTAATTCAGGTTCAGCGATAACAAGTTAATCCCTTCAATGCTTTAAAAGCTGTTTGGGATCTTTCTGTCGCTTGTTGGTGAAAAGTTCTGAGTCAAAATCATCAAATAGAAAAACATTTTATGAAACACAAAGTGGCATAGGCACCACTTTCTAATTGTATTAAGTTTAAAGTCAGTGAATTCACTTTAAGGTGACAGAAAACTTTATTTAATCTTTAAAGTTGTGTGTTGTGTTTTTGTTGAGATTATTCCTTTAGTGGGTTTTGGTGTCTCTTCCACATTTGTGTGATACTTGTCACTTTTCAATTCACTGCACTTGCTGACAAATAAAAATCCTTGAATCAAAATCAGGGAGGGAATCTGTCAAACAACCTGACATATTGATGGTATATACAGTGAGGCTATGATATATGGGGAAGGGGCTGGTGGACCCGTGGACAGGTTTACTACGGTCAGATGCTAATAACCATTAAAAAACATTTCTTGTTTTTATCCGGTGCCGAATTTGAAAATATCAAACGTGCTGCTGCCGGCTTGTGGTCGAATAAGCTGCTGGTAATTAACTTGATAATAGTTTTAAAATTCAACTCGTCTGTTGATGGTGTGTCTGCTCTCTGCACACGCCTGTCAGTGCTTGTCAAAGATTGTTACTGAGATGAGAACCACCACTCTGTAACATCACGCTACACTGACAAGTGTCTCTGCAGCTCCAATAAATCCAGCAGAGTGAGACCTCTGACGTTGTCGTGTCATGTCACAGACGGGGTTGGCATTCGCAAAAACTGAACTCCATCGCCATTAACCCCCCCACTGCATCAGATACTTCCCCCGTCGCCTTGTTAACTCAGCGAAGAAACCCACACATTCTCCATTAAAAACATAGAAAAGGTGGTCAACATGACAGCTCCCCACATTTGTCTTTATTGCCCCCTGGGGGCTCATGGCAGTATGGACCATAAACTCTGCCTCCATGTAAGTGGATTGGACACGTAAAAAAAAACATCTCCTTAAACATGGTTTCTGTCATTTAAGGCTGTTCAAATTTCTGCTAAGTTTGTTTTTACCCCAAATCAATCGTCAAGTCTTCCATCGTCACACACTATGGTTAAAACATTGTCAGTCCTGGGAATCAAACCTTTGCCACCAGATTTCCGTGGAATCCCTGTTCTCTGCGTTACCTTCCCCCCCGGTTTGGCCTACCCTCCTAAGCTAACGTTTTCTAACCGTGAGTTTTGATGTAATGGAAACAAAAAAGCTTTGATTCCACCTTTTTATGTTTGCACGTTGTCTCACTGCTTTCATTCCTTTTGGGCTTTTTGTAAAAGAATCGGTTCCCCCCCCCCGACACATAAAACACACCGTCCTTCCTATGACTGGGTCGTTTGTTTCTCCTTTATGATTGTGGGGCTGTTTCTTCACTCGTAGAAAACAAATAAACAGAGAAGAGAAAAATCCTCGTTTCATGTTCTTATGAAAACCTCTGCTTTTTCCTTTTTGCCGTCCCTCCTTTCATTTCTGTAAATAAATGGTGCGGTCTCGAGGTAAATGCAAATGTGTGAGAGAAGAGAGGCAGATCAACAAAATGAATATTAGTGAAGCTTCATCAGAATCATGTATAATGATCAGCTTGCAGCCAAAAAAGGCATGTTGAAACCAGTCCATGCAATTTGCACAGGCCCGTTAACTGCACTCGTTTCCCACAGTCTGCAACATATTACTATCACCTGCGAGCAGCCAGCACTGAAACATTATTAGTTGCATTTTCACAGAGGGGCCCCGAGGCTACGCTTCTCTGCTTTGCTTATTTTGTTCGCATTATGTTCCTCCCTTCTCTGCTGAACTCAAACATAAATAAGTTAGCTTTGTTATGCTAACAGGGTTCTCTCGTTTTCCAGTGCTATACCTTCAAACCTACAGTATGAGAGCAGGAAATGAAGCTCAGCATAATGCGTTACCGAAATCAGTCAGCCCATCCAGATGTTCTAGTAATCAGCTCAGAGCTCAGCCAGATGTCGCTTCGGGGGGAAATTGGATGAAATGTGATATTTTTTCCTACCTGATGTTTAATCTCACATTAGCTGCTCACACACTAGGAGAACGTCCACGGTGACACTGGATGGACATCGTTCACGTTTTCAGAAATAATCTCTGTTTAAACTGTCGCTCGTGTGAACGTAACAAAAGTGACACGTTCGGGATGTGACCTGAGAGAGAGTAGCAACGGTAGTGTCTGTTAATCCCTCAGATTAGATTGTTGACTGTGGTAGTGGCTGTGAATGATGAGGGTTGATTTCATTAAGCTGACTGACAGGTACACAGAGGCAGGCAGGTGTTGTGTTGAGGTCTGCCTACAGACAACTACACGCCTGTCACAGGGACAGGACGGGTTTTAGCTGCTCCCTGCCTGCTGAGGACAGTAAAAACTTTATGGATGCTTTGAAGGCCCACCTACGTAATCGGACTATGACATGGGGGTCATAGAGAGAAACACAGCTCTACAATAACGCAACAGTTCAATACTCTAAGTTTAGATGTTGTTATGCAAAGGTTTGTTATGTAAAAACGTGGTGAGACAAATTTGACGATGTCTGGCTGCCCCTGTCAAGATAATTACTGGAAAACACTGTATTGATTTTTTTCTGCTTGAACAATTGAGGTGGATAAATAGAGCCACTATCATACATTGATGGATTGACAGTATTTGACAAGTGATTAATCATGTGTCATTCCTCAGAAAAACATTTGATGTCTCCAGCTTCTCAGATCAGAGAATTTACTACATTGGCTTATAGTAAAAAAACCTAAACTGAACAAAATAGAACGGAAACAAATAAATAAAAACAAACATGGGCTGCAACTAGTGATTATTTTCCATTATCCCCAAATCTGCTGATTTAGTTTTTTTGATTAACAGATTGTTTGGTTCATAAAATAACAAAAGAACAAAACTTTGTTGCTAAATATTTTATAAATGTTTCATGTGACTAAAAGCCCACAAAATCAAAAAAAATTGAATTTGCAATACGACAAAGAAAAGCATGAAATTGTTTCATTTAGGAAGTAGGGGTCCGAATTTTTACTCCCATTGTTTCACTGTTTTCACTTGAAAAGTGAAATAATCAAAAATAATACAACGAGTTAGAGAAACAGAAGAGATCAGTGCCCAATCACAAAAATAATAAATAAACGGAACATAATGGAGTTGAACAAAGAGGAACAGAACACGACCAAATTAAATACAATTTAATAGAATTAATTGAAGAAAATAAAACAAGGACAATATAATAAAACACGATGTGTGTGCGCCAATAAAAGAAACGCAGCACTTCTGGGTAATTCTATTTTTCAAATTATAACATAAACAATATGCGCTTCACAATAGGGCTGCAGAACAATGGTGATTAGTTATTGTTTAGCTAATCTACTGTGCGAAAACACTGTTCTCTGCAGCATAGAGCAGAACATAACAGGTTTTTAACTGGTGCACACACACACACACACACACACACACACAGCCTTTCAGTATCAAACATGTATCCCAGTTATTGGTTTGGCACTTCTCCTCTCTCCTCCTCCTGTCGTTTCCACCACCCAACCCCCCAACTCCACAGCAACACACATCTCTACCCCCCGGCCATTGAAGTATTATAATAATCCTACTTCCTGGTTCTGAATGTCACTAACAAGCCTCTGTCCAAATGGGAGTTCAGCCAAACAGGCCAGAAACAAGACAAGGCCAGCACCTCTCTCTCTCTCTCTCTCTCTCTCTCTCTGCCTCAATCTACATCCATCCAAAATGAACACACGATGGATGTCACTCCTATTCCTTTATTTCTGGCACTGATGCCAAGATGGTGACATGAGAAAAGGGTCTTGAAGATGGCTGCCAAGATGGTGTGCCAGCTAAAAATACTCTCAACAGGCTGTGGGCCCCAGATATGTCAAAATAAGACACAACAACATGGCAATAATATAACCTTTAGCACTTCAGATAATCTTAACATTGCAAGCTGCAAAATCCCAACAACTAGTGGATTAGCAATAGGTGGATGATATTTGGTAAGAGTAGAGGGCTGTCAAATCTACTAATCATTAAAATGCTTCAGTATCAGCGAGGGAACTGAGCATTAATAACACCTCTTCTGAGACGGAAATACAATGCTGGGATACATGACTAATTAAGATTGACAGTACATGAAACTGATAGAAGCAGACCTGGTGATGCCAAGAACATCTGACACCCGAAGTCTGCCAGTTTCTAAAATGGCTGATGTCTCTGAACTGCCAACGTCTAAAATGGCCACCACTAGAACGACAACATAAGATAACGACAAGCCTAAGAAAATAAAAGACACGTTCTTGACAGCCTTAAGACCCAGATGCAGTTTGTCACATACAGAACAACAGCAGTGTGGCAGACAGAGGTTCTGCAGCGAGAGCCTGCTAACATTAGAGTTATACCTTCCGTCTTATTTTAGCCAACCAATCGTCCAATTATTATGTTTGACAATCAAAAAGCATTTGAGTAGCTGCATTCAGAGAATTATTGGTATTTGTCTTAAAAATACAATAACAATAACTTTCTATAAGAATGCTAAACAAATAAATAAAACTTTCTAAGTCTAATTTAGATTTAACTGAACTAACAGAGTGGATATAATACAACCCAATGCAACCGGGAGCTTAATGTCTAGGACTTGCAGGGCCTCTTGTCAAAGACATTTTGAAATTGACACTGTCTGAGCTGCTGTGTCCAAAATTATTTGATCATTATTAAAACACCCAGTGTACAAGGGAACCAGCTCTGCAGCAGTTTAAATGCCTTTATTCTCTTTCTTCACCAGAGCGAACACAGTGAGGAACAAGAGGACAGAGGGAGGCGCGGGGAGCAAGGCATGCCAAATAGGTTTAGAGTGGTACTGGCTGACAACATTATGAGTCAAGAGTATCTGCTTTAGTCCACCGAGCCACCGCACCACAGCCCATGAATGTTCGACTGGCACGACGCACAACGCCAGCGCAGCATCGAGACCCTGCCAGCATCAACCCTCAGAGAAATTACACAGAAGAGTTTTTATCTCCATTTCAAAAACTGCCAAACCATCCCTGCACACTCGATACTGCCTCAAGCACGAATGGCGATTAGCAACTGGGACGAATCGATGGAGGTTATAAGGAACAAAAGTATAATTGTTGGCTCAACTGCCCGATGGATTGGGCGTGAAGCCACAAGATGGCTCCTCTACTTCTGCCAATACCTTTGACAATATATGACCCTGTGAACTACTAATCAGCAAAATAAACTCCCTCCCTCAGGTCTTTCAGATGCCAAACGCTCTTAACAACCCCCCTTAATAAAGGGGCGTCGGTATCTCTTTGTTTTCAGGGGTCAAAAGCCAAAAAGGTTAAGTGCCACCAGCTCCTCCAAATCATGTCAGGCCCTCAGGGACTCAGCAGCCAGCCAGGCCAGAGTACTTCTAAATAACTGTTGGCTATGATTGCCAGAGATAATAACAATCCTAATAATGGCCGTTACCCACGTGTCCCTGGGCAAGGCATTTAAGCTAGCCACCCCAACCCATTTCCTATAAGTGCGTCCAAATACAAAACATAGCCAAGTGTTGTATCTGCAATCCCCTGCAGCCATGTTGTTTTCCATCCAGTGCACTGCTCTCCCTGCCGGCTCTATTAACACATCAAATGTCAGTTCACGCTCCCACACCTTTAGGCGAAAGGCTCCGAACCCCCTCCCCCCCCACACACCAGCAAGGGACGTCTCCAAATCATTAACCTGCTGTGCCAACCTCGTGCCCCGACTCGTTCCACGAAAGCTTCTGCAGGCCGCTCCTATGCTAATGCCAGGCGCTCTTGGGCAAGGTATTTAACCTGTTCAAGCTGCCAACTCTGCCCTCTCTGCAAAGCGACACCTCTCGGTATTAATAGCAGCAAAAATGCAAGAGTTTGGCCTTGAACCACTGGGCAAGGCACCCGGCGCTTGTGTCATCGCTCAAATATATGCGGGACCACTTGTGCAAGAGGGCTACACACATTTTGTGAGGAAATGTGTGTGTGTGTGTGAACACCGTAAAGAGGGTGGTGTTGAACCGAAACCTTTCTCTAAATGTCAGCGAGCCGGGGTTGTCATGATGATAAGCGTGAGAGATAAATAACGGCATTACGTTGTCATGGTAACAAAGACATAATCTTCCACAACAGACGAGAGGAGAAGAGGAGAAAAAAGGACGGGAAGGAAACGGAAATGAGGAGAAAGGAGAGGAAGAGGAGTCAATAAGGGGAGAGGGGGGATTTAAAGGAGAGGAGAAGGCAAGAGGAGACTAAATGGAAGGATGAGGGAAGCGGAGGGGTGGAAGGGGGCGGAGGAGATGGCAGGAAAAGAAGGGAGGAGAGGACACGAGAGAGAGGTGGAGAAGAAACTCCTGAAAGACTTTTTTAATGGTCCCCGTCATTGCCCGGACAGCAGTGGACATTTCTACCCTGTGGTATTTAGGTTTTTGTGAGAACAGGCTGAACGATCCAAGCACCGCAGAGCTGCTTGTTCTTAGAACAGTTTGCTTTTAACACTGTGAAGTCGGCAACCTTCCCCCTGTTCACTGCCATTGATTAACGACCTCATATTCTGTTAATTAGACCCCCAGCCCTCAGGCACAGAGATTTAATTTCCCCTTCATCATCATCACGGAGGAGGGAAAAAACAACTGATTAAAGAGAGGAAGAGAAGACGAGAAAAGAGGAAGAGGAGGAGGAGGTAAAGAACCATTACACCAACATATAAATATATAAACTGGTCTTTGATCGATGTATTACATGTTACATGATTACATTGTTAATACAGAGAAACCAACTTGGATGAAGCATTTTATTGCTGCATTGGCTAAAGTTGAGGTTGTTTTAACTTCACCACATAATTATGAATTGATTGTGTCATTATTTTATATTTTAAATCCAGTGGTCACCTCCAAAGTGCCGTTATATTAATCGGGGGGGCTGCAGATGATTGAGGGCATATAACAGAAGAAAAAAAAAACTAAATTAAGTCACAAAAATCTAATATTTCTATAATTTTGTGAAGCTTTGGTCTTAAATACTTGTTTGGATTCTAAGTTTTTAGGATTTTTAGGGGGTAAATGCCTCAGTGTTGTTTTCCTACCAACTAAATACCAATGAAGAAGAGAAGGTTTGGTGGGTTAGAGGATCAATCTTTACCATGTGGCAGGTGCGGTGACACGTAGGGCACATCCTGGGTGTTGATGTGTGTCCAGTCGAAGTCATCGTAGGGATCTTGCTGGTAATCACACTGAGTGAAGCCCTCATCGAATGTGCAACTTCCTGCAAAGAGAAACAACAAAAGTTTGAGTTCACCGTAAGAACAATGATTTTTTTGTGCCACACAACTTCCTCTCTGGTCTGATCCGGTGAAACTTCTTCTGCTGTGTGTTGTGTGCGTGTTTGTGTGTTTGTCTCGGCTCATTAATGAAGCACCAGGAGTCTGAGTTCCGACAGTCATCACTCAGGGCCAGTCAGGATCACCTCTGACTCAGCCACCAGGGCCCTTCAGCTGATCATCTGAGCCCATCGCCGCCGCCCCGGGACACGCATGTGTGAGCTGGCCGCCCGTGGATCCGCCGAAACAGGAAGTCGCGCTAATACAGAGAGACGCCACTTGTCCCCGGCGGCGAGCTAAACCAATCAACTTGCAATGATATGCGGCTGGTGCCGGCGATATTGCTTATAGGAATAGCATGTTAGCCGGCTGATTCATTGACCCTGTGGTGTTGTGCGTCTCTGTGTTAGTAAAATGGCTAAGAGCAGCGATACGGCGAAGAAAAGCCAGAGTGACATCTGATTCAAGTCACTGGGAGTTAGTGGTCATTGTGTCCTCTGTGTCCTTCTGTAGGGGCCGGTGACAGGGATGCCATCTTCTATATCAAATAGTATGATAGTGATATATATCATGACAATTGTACTGCACACAAATACATAGAAAAACTTCATATTCTCTTAAAACGTTTGGATGGCCGTCGGTGCTTGAGGAAACACTTTTCATGTAATGTCATTTATTTCAAATATCAATTAAATTCACTGTCCTTTAATCTGACAGTTATTTGATTAATTTATTATATGGTTAATAAAATGGTTAAAAAAAAATCAAGTATTTTAAAACAAAGATATTAAATGTATTATCTCAGAGAGATGAGAAAAACTGAGAAGTTCTTTGATTCTTTCGATGATTTTGCTTTAAAAAATGACTGAAAACTGTTGAGCAGTCAAATTCTAATTAAATCAAATTTATCCTTAACAATTAAAAAATGGAAAGACGTTGTAAGACAAATTAAACATGCAAAGGAACAGATAAATAATCTAACTCCTTAGGTCAAATAAACATTAAATACTCAATGTTTTGACCTCAAGGATTAAAAACTACACAGAACTGAAAACTAAGAGACCAGAAGTTGTATTTCTCTGTTGTTTGTTGCTCCTCTACTTTTCTGGAGAGTCACGAGAAAAAAAAAACACACACAAAAAAAAAAGAAGAAGATACACAAGAGGAAACCACCCAATGGAAAAACTAACAGCGCCCCGGCACTGCAGCAACATAAATCTCCCCGCGTTCAGTGAGTGCTACAGCTCTGCTGCGTTTGTCCTGGAGCTGCTGCGGCGGCGGCTGTGATGGAGAACAGAACGACAGGCCCTCAGATACCCCACTGATCTGAGCTCCTGCTACAGAGGGATACCAAGAGGTGACAGCCACCACCGGAGGAGAAACAAGTTAACATCAAACTAAGTGACTGTCTTGGGCTGCCGGCTGTACGGCTGGCTGTGACTCACCCCCCCCCCCACCACCACCGCCCTCCGAGACGCACTGGATCGTGTTCCTCGTGGCATCACCCTTAAAAACCAGCCTCTCTCTCTCTCCTCGTGCATTTCACTTCGCTCCCCATTCAATTCAATTAAGTCTCCGTCACTACCTCAAGTTGTAACTCAGAACATGTGTGTGTGTGTGGGGGGGGTGGGGGGCACGAAGAGGAGCACAACTTGAATGTTTAAACCTATTCTTTTATAAACCAAACTTGGACGCACACAATCTAATTCCACTGCTGTCTAACAAATGTACCTCTGTGTGTGTGTGCCTGTGTTAATGTGTGTGTGTGTGTGTGTGTGTGTGTGTGTGTGTGTGTGTGTGTGTGTGCGTGTGTTAATGTGTGTGTGTGTGTTTGTGCATGCGTAAAACTCCATGACTTCCTCTCTCCAACAGTGTGTGTGTCAGTTTACATCTTGCCGTCAGGTTGCCCACTCTCTGCGTGGATCCCCATGAGTGTTATTCAAATGTGTGTGTGTGTGTGTGTGTTCATGTGCACAGAAATGTGCTGCACCCACAAACCTGATATACATTTATTAAAACAGAAAGCTAACTATTATATACTATGTTAAATATTCCATAGAGGTTGCACTGACATAAAAGCAGGAGGTTTTAAATGCAAATTCACATTTAATTCAGTGTTTTAGGGCTCAGTGGAGATGTTTGGTATAAATCCTGAGTATAAAAGTTAGTGTGTATAAAACCTGGCTTTGAATGTTGTCGAGGTAAAAAATCAGACGCTCTGAATTGCAGAACCACTTATCCTTGCTTTACCTACCAAAACATTAGTTTGGCCTTGCCTCACCTTGCCGACTGTTCACAGAACATACACAAGCTCCATTTAGTTTCCAAGCTTTTTAAATGCAATTTCTGCCCCTGAAAGCGGTATATACAGTGAGCGGCGAAATTGGATTGAAACCCACCATGTTTAAAATATGTGCTGCGGGCTTTTGACTGTGCACACACACACACACAGACACACACAGTGTTTCACTCGGCTCGCAGTAAACGAAATATTTCGCCTTGGCTTAGCGGTGAAGAAAAACATGTCCTTGTTTTAAATTCCGCTTTACTGACTGGTTTAAAAAGAAGCTTTTCTCAATTGGAGAGCATTCCTCTCCTTTCATCTGAACACCTCTGACAGACCTTCACTCTCAGCGGCTGACACACCAAGCAAAACGACTGTGTGCTCCTGTTTGTGCGTGTGCTGGAAAGGGGGGGCTTACACAAACTGAAATAAGAGTGAAACTATCTGCACAGACACACACACACACACACACACACACAAACACAAAACCCACATGCTAACTCGCTCAAATTCTCAGTTAACACTTTCCTCAATGTCCTGCCAACTTAACCCCCCCCCCCCCCACACACACACACACACACACAAACAGAAACATGTATCTGACTGTAAATCCTTGTTGCCAATAATGAAAAGAACAGATTTGGCAGTTTTAACCTAAAAGTCATGAATCAAAAGTTTTTAATCGTACTTAACAAACGTAGTGTTCAATTGTGGAGTTGTGTGTCTGCCCCTAAAGAATTGTGTTGCCCTATGTTCCAAGCAATGAATGCTGGGGGAGGTTGGACCAACCAGCATCCAACCAGTCCGCGAGGGAGCCTTGAAAATTGGACAGCCTGGTTGAAAAGTGCTGATTATTGTCGCTTTAAATGTTGCACATGTACTGTATGTGTGTATTTGTGCTGTGTGGCTGCATGTGTGTTAACTGTGTATAATATGATTTAACAAATCCCTACAATTGTTTTCAAACCAAATGCACGACTGTGTGTCCAGATGGGTCATTACTGTCCACCGTCCGTCCCCTCCATTCACAAGGACACGGAGACACACAGAGCGCCCGACTGCATGCTAATCACATCCTAATCAGCTTCCGTGATTGGCTGCCTCGCTAATGAAATAATGGTGACTCATTTACATAATAAAATAATTAGAGGGACTTGATAAAGGCTCAAGGGCACAGAGAGGAAAACCACACACACACACACACACACACACTGACGATGACACAGGACAGCCGCAGTCTTTTCGGAGAGATTGTTGAATGGCATCAGACACAACATCTGCCACCGCCACTCAAAATCATTTGGTGCATTGACCCCGCCCCCCCCACCCCTGGGAGGTGAGTGGAACAAAAGTGGTCTTACCGTCAGTGTTCCGAAAAAATACCCAGGGGGTGCACAGGGGCCTCGGGGAGCGGCGGCGAGGACGATCTCCGTTCCTCAGTTATTAGCTTACATCAAGATTATTAGCAGGCAACACGAGGAGGACGTGTAACAAAAGCCCGTTTGATTAACTTTCCCTCTCGCTCCGATGTGATCTCACAGATCTGCAGAACAGGCGAGTATTAAATCTGATCTAACAGCTGAAGTCTGCTCACAGAGACGTTCCAGGGACGCGTTTAAATCAAATGAAGGTCTGAGGTGGGGCTTTTTCCTTCCTCTTTCTCTAGACAATTCCAGAAAATCTATTATGACAAAGAAGCAGATTATCAAATCTGAGAAAGTTAAATCAATACCGGTGCCCTTGTGTGAAACATTCCTCCGGTGAGACGGTCTAATGTTGTTTTCTTGGGAAATTTACTCGATCACAGCAGCAGCACGGCCTTGACGTTGCAACATCGCTTAAAATAAATCGCAAGTACATTGCCTCAATTCAATAGAATAAATTAAAACAATGCTTGTATGCTTCCACTGAATCCTGCTGTTAAATCCCATAAATGATCAAAGTCCTGAAGGAACCGGATTCAACAGTAGATGCTACCGAGCCCTCAGACAGGACTTGCATCCAAAAAATCCTAAAAAACTTGCATTTCATTCTTGAGAAGATGAGTTAATGTAAGGATAACAGCTGAGGGCGGCGGCTCTGTGAACTGTGAAATTATGATTCGGGAATAAGGTTCGAGAGCAAATACACGGACGCGGAGCTCTGCAGGCAGGAGATTCAGGTAAGGTCAGATGTTAAAGATATAAAGTAATGTCAGTGACCTATGTGTCTGCAGGAGGAAGCTTTCTCACTGAACAAACTCATTTCCTCTTCTTCTTCTATATTTTGACAGTTGAGATACTGATGCTGCAACTTTTATGGTGCAAACTTATGATGGGTGTTGAACTTAAGTGAAAGTGAAACTCCTCTACTCGGAATGGGAAAGGAGTCGATCACCTTTCGTTAGAGGGTTTCCAAAAAACCTGCGTAGCCGTGTGAATATCGGAATAAAAACAAATGCCATGTTCAGACAACACAACTTTCAAAGTCGTCCGATCATTGTTCAGTTCACGCTGCAGGGCCGACTGGCAACGACATGTTTAGCCTCTTCAATCCACACGTAGCCACTGGCCAATCCCGATTCTGCTCCGATCTGGGGCTCATGTCAGCCACTTCCAAAAATGTGGCTAAAAATCGTGTGGCGTGAACTCGACATCAGCAGCATAACTAACATCTCAACGACAAAACCTCACACAGTTCTTTGCTTCCCTGTCTCGCTCGGCCCTATCTGTCTAGTATTTCTCAGCCGAGCTCCGTCTCAGTCTGCGAGGCAGAGATATTATCACCAGAGAGGAGATAAGACGGGATGAGCGAGAGAGGATGAAACAGAACGGAAAGAGAGAGGAGTGGGGGGGGGGGGGGGGGGGGGGGGAACTGAGATTGGCAGAATGAGAAACGGGCAAAGTAATTTTTAGGGGAGATCATAATAAGCCTGTTGATAAACGACGTGATACAGTAAACACGAATACATGAAAAAGATCTGTCTTCAGTCGCCTTCAGTCTTTCCCTTCATGTCCCTTTATTATTTGCGGCATTAATAACGAGAAGGGGGGGGGGGTGGGGAGACGAGACGCTCCAATTTACGAACGGAAATATCATTCCAAGGACAATAATTACATTTACATCGTTAACATCCAATTCCGAACCACCAGTAATCCCGTTTCCCTCTCAATCAATCCCGTTTTAGCGGAGTCCAGTTAATAATAACGTGCGCTCGACCCGGGTGTGTGAGGGCGTGTGACTTTGTGGGACGTTTTCTCTCCCGAGCATCACTACAGGTTTTGGGCTCAGACAAATGAAGGAGGTTTAAAAGGAGAAGAGACAGAACTGGGAGGAAGGACTTAATGAAAAAGACAATGGTGTACAATAAGAGTTATACTTACTTCTCTATCGCCCCCCCTGATCTCTCTCTCTGATCGAGTTGAGGTGTATTACACTTTGCACTCCAAGGCTACTTCCTGTTTGTTGTTGTATTCTAAGTGCGTGTGTAGCACAGAGTCGCCCCGATGTCGACCGCCTCAAGGACACTAATAAAGTTGTACCTTATCATTTACTTTCTCTGTCGCCCTTTTTTGTTCCCTCCCTGCCTGTGGTCTATCTCTCTCTCTCTCTGAGAATAGGTGAAATTAGCCTGAAATGATACAAGGTGACATCAGAGAGGCTGACAAAAACACACACACACTCGCACACACACACACACTCGTCACGCCTCAGTGGCCCTTGCAGAGCAGCACCATCAAAGCCAAGACCCATATACACACACCTCGCCTGTTAAGCATACACACTGGCAAGCGCAATCACACACCCAAATACACACGACTTGCGCAGCAACGCACAAACACACACACCGACACCCATGCATGCACACACAGACACTCACAGACTCACACACACAAACACACACTCAGAGCGGTAGTTTAATTGGAAGTGCTGAAGGCTGAAGAATTTCTCCTTCATCTCACGATGTTGTAATTGAATCTGAGGCGTGTGTGATTGTGTGTGTGTGTGCGTGCGTGTGTGTGTTCAGCTGATTCAGGAGTTTCCATTGACAGTATCAGTAAAATAGAATGTGTGTTTTTCCTATGTGAGGAGCCTTTTTGTCCTTCCATCCCTGACTATCTCACCCCACTCCTCTCTTGCGGTTAATGCAGCTTTTCAATTCAAATTCAACCTCAAGCGCTTTTCAAGTGGCCGCGCTATTTTCCACAAACCGATGATTCGGCCACGACCTCCATCTCTGCACGCCGGCGTTTCCCTGACCGGTGAGTCTGGATGGAGTTCTGATGAAAAACCTTCATTTACGAAGCCAACGGCCGCAATTCTTCAAACTTGAGTTTGAGAAAGATCGAAGAAACTGTGTGTTCCTCTGACCTCTGCACGGACGTGTGCTGTTGTGATCTCTGCTTGGACAGGCGCAAACAAAAAAAGCACCATCAGCGCACAATGAGGCATGAACGCCTTACTAATGAGCTGCCATCACGGTATCACTGTCCCCCAGCACAATAGGTGGGGAACTGAGCTGTGAGGAGCCGTCTATTGATGCCACGGCACCTTTTGAGCAAACTCTTCTGATTGCACGTTGGCAACCTTATCATTAAAAGGTTCCACACTCAGGGAAGGGATGTGATGCCTCCTGATGAAGGGCTGCTGCATATTCAATGTGATAAAAAGACGACAGCTCTGAGTGTGTGTGCTGGTGCGAGGCTGAATTATTGACATCACCGTAGGCAATGTTTTGTCTGAATCAACAATAAATAAAACAATGTACTTATATAAATGAATATTTGGCTTTTTTTATTTACAAAAATGTCTCTGAAAGATAATTTATTGAGATTGTTTAATTGCCTACTACATATATATGAGTATCAAAGTTTTTTGGTACAGAATAAACAATGCAGAAAAGATGTGCTTTAACACTAATTTAAATTATTATTATTTAATTTTACTTTAATAAATTAAATTAAGTTTATTTTCTTGATTTCCTTTACAGAAATTATTATTCCATCTTAGCATTTATAATTAAAAACCATAAAAATTATAGAAGAAAAATGCTTTTAGGGTTTTTGCGGAAAACCAATGACTAAAAAAAGCTGAGAGACAAAAGTCAGAGACCAATTTCCCCTTCACTTGCATGTGAAGTGTCCCATCGAGGCTCTAATTCCTCATGCTGGTGACAATTAAACTACATGAATGAGCTGTAGACAGTCAACATGGCACCTCAACCCTACATGCACCACACCTCCGAAGAACTAGCGTCTGCTTTCTCCATTATCTTCTCTTTATTTTCCTATTTGTCAGTGTGTGTTTGTGTGTCTGTGTGTGTTTGTGTGTGTCCAGCTGTTACCAGGGGTCGCAGCCTTCCAGCGGCTCTATCTTTATGACATTCACCTCTCTTCTCTGCCTCTCGCGCTCCCCCCCCCCCCCCTCCTTGTCTATCTCTCCATCATTAATCTCTATTGCTATTCAAATGCTGACATTTAAAGCAACTTCAAATGCCGACTGACGGGTCGACTGGCTTGCAGATAAGGCACGGGGAACGGGGGAATGGGGGAGCGGGGAAGAGGGGAAGGAGGTGAGGGGACGATAGAGAGTCGGAGAGAAAATTGGGAAAATCCTCCCCACCTCGTCTTTACCTCCCCCCCCTCCTTCACGCCTCCCTGTCTGTGAACGAGTTCATAAGCCCCCGGAGGGAGTCGGATTTCACTCGTTCTCAGGGAAGCTGAACCGTCCCCTCCTTTTCTTTGTGTGTGTGTTTGTTCGCCCATTTACCTTTCCCCCACACCCACTCCTCTGTTTACCGTCTCCCTCTCTTTCTGTCCCTGTGCGATAAAGTTGTAGGCGTCTATTTAACAATTCGCAAATTAAACACAGAGCTTTCACAACACAATTCATCTTTGTGGCAAACACAACAACTTCTCTTTCCTCTTCTATTGGAACGAGAGCCGAAACCGACAGGGAGAAAAAAGTTCCCCGGATGCGATTGGGTCTTAATGGGACTCCGGGCTATGGTGTCCTGTAACGTCACTGAAATCCTAACCCATAAACCATCTGAACCCATGACAGTGTGCCTCTTCTCAGTGAGTCAGAGGGGAGTAATTACTGAGCCCCGGGACGGCTCTGGGCTCAGAACTCAAGAGCACAGCTGGTATTTTTCTTTCAAGTAAAATCCCCCAAACAACAAGTCTCGACTGGCTCCCTCGCTCCATCCTTCACCGCTCACTTGACCTCAGAAATGCTGACTGGCTGACTAACTGCAGACACTCAGGCTGTGTAAACTTTAACCATGATGTGACTCAAAGAGGGGAAAATGTGGGGAGGTCGTTAATATTTAATAGACGACCTCCTCGCCAAGCATCTAAAGATGATGCGGGTGATGTGTAATTCATAAGATGTAAGCAGTAACCCTGCTGTACGGCTCGATGTCTGACCCACTGACTGATTCCAAAAGATGCCGAACTGTAAAAGGATCAGGACGGGACGGGACGGGGGCAAAATGATTGCTGGTGGTCGGTGGGCTGCGCTGGGGCCAAACTGGTTTCTGTGTTTATATAGAAAATCAAGCAGGCGCTTTGGAAACACAGACCAACCCTTAACCATACACATCATGTCCTCTGATAGCTGAGTCATTGTTTAAAAAAACACACACACAACAGGAAAACATACAATCAAATAGGAGGATTGAAGGATTTAAACGGGCCAATCACAGGGCAGACAGGAGGCAGTTTGTTTCTGAGCCAATGGGGGCACAGCTGAGGTTTTTTGGACTCAAAGGCAGGTCTGGTGCGGACGAGATAAGAGCAGAACAAACACACATTAAACAGCAACCCCCCACACACACACACACACACACACACACTCAAACAGACACACAAGGTAAGTAAGGCCAGATGGAGAAGAGGAACATTGAGGCAAAACAAAAAGGCAAAGTGGAGTGAATTATAAAAAAGTGAGGACGAAGGGAGGAGGCAGGAAAGTGGCAGAGGAAGAAGAGGAGGAAACCCAACTGTGAGTTCCATAAGCAGGTTAAAACCTGAAGCAGCTAGCTTAGCAAGTCAGCACAGGGGCTGGTGGTGGCACACTGCACTGCCCGACTGACTCGTCCGATTGTCCAGCACGCCGGTTCAAAGGCGGGCCGACCGATTCAATGACCGGACGACTGGCGGGTTGGATTTAGTCTGTGTTTGTGCAACAGAAGCACTTCAGTTGTTCGGCCTGTCGGACAAAAAAAGAAAGCGCTTCTCCACACGGACACACAAAGAAACAACCTGAAACAGCACTAATACTGGAGAGAGAGAGCGAGAGAGAGAGAGAGAGAGAGAGAGAAACAAATAAACACACAAAGAAAAAAGGAAAAGCGCCTCTAAAATATCTAACTTCAAAAGGAGAGAAGGGGCTGAAAATAACAACTGGAAAATGTGTCTGGGACTTCTGAATCCAATAAAAAATCACATATATATATCTGAGGGTGGAGAAGTATAATGTGTCAAAGAAGCTCTTTTATCCGTGGTTGTAACACAGTTCTGTCGAACAACAAAAGATATCTAATGATAGCATTTACTGTCCTGGAGGAAATATACTTTTCACAGAGAGAGGCCACATTACACAGCAGTGGAAATCATAGACACCCAAACAAAGGGAGTAGCATTCAAGTGGGAATAACGTGCGAGCAGGCCAGACAGCTCCCAGAGCTCCCAGTCTGCACAGGAACATAGATTACATGTTTCTGTGAGTCGGACAAGGCAGTGGAAGAGCGGAGGATAAAGAGTTGTGTATCTGTACTGACGACAAGTGTATAAATAAAAGACCTGCAGCTGTACGTCACCGGAGCAAAGGCCGCGTGTGTAGAAACGACTTCAAACTAATATTTACAGCTACGCTAATACTGGAGTTAGTCTGTTTACACCTGAGATGACAGGAGTGTTTATTAAAAGGTTAATGCTTTATACAACCTGCATGTTGTGTTTTCTAACATCTCATCAGGTTTATTGCTAACATCTGGACAGATGGGATAAATCTGACAGTGGTGAATGAGACTCAGGATTGTGCAGATGTTTTAAGTTAGACCTAACTTATTCAAAAGAGAGATCACACAAGGGAAGTTATGACCCAAAATCATTTCTGCAAAACTGACACCAGTGTACGGACGGACCTGAATTTTTACATTTGATGCAACCAGGCCTTTTAGAATGAAATGACTGGCTGAGGTTTTGTGTTTCATGTGTCGTCCATCTTAATATTAAATCTATGCTTTTACTGAATAGTCACAAAAAACAATCACAGATGTCGTTTAAGTCTCTGAGAGAAACGTCTGGTTCTAACTTCAAGTACTGGAATGAGGTTCCCCTGTTTAAGTCATTATTATTGCCAAGGCAAATTCCCAGACCTGATCAACCAGATTTTTTTTTAAATTGTGCGCATGTTGCTGTCACACACTTAAATTTTAACGGCCATTCCTCGAAGCGTATAACAGAGAGGGAAAACTACCGGAATGCAAAGACACTTTGACTTTCTCCTCCGACTCTGTTCTCCTCTCTCCTTCACAAACACACACACACCATCAGTCACACAACGGCCTGGAGACTTGGGGGGAGCGCATGCTGCGGCGTGTGCATGAATGTCTGTGTGTACGTTGTCACCTTCAGCTGTAAAGTGTGGTCAAACGTCACTTATGGGGCTGGAAAAGAGAACGATGTGAGGCGGAAAGAGAGAGAGAGAGAGAGAGAGAGAGAGAGAGAGAGAGAGAGAGAGGGGGACAGAGAAAGGAAAGGGCAAAATAAGTGCGACCGAGACCTCCACTCTTTCCTCCCTCCAGGTCCACGACGTGTGTGTGTTTGTGTGTGTGTGTGTGTGTGTGTGTGTGTGTGTGTGTGTGTGTGGTAAATGAGTTCGGGGAGTTGACGTCTCTTTACGATGGCTGTAACTGGCCCGAGGACAGCTGTTATTACACTTTACAACAGGGGAAATACTTTATATGAGGGTGTATGTGTGTCTGTGACAGAGAGTGTGTGTGAGCGTCAAAGACAAGACGCTGTGTCCATGTACTTGTGTCCTTGTGTGAGTTTAATGATATGGAAAATTAAAGATGTTTTTCGATGGGACTCGTTTGGAGAAAGGAGCCAATTTGGCAACTGATATTAATTCACCTGGATTCAATACACACATGTCTAGTTACAGCAGCTATCATGTTTCAGTGTGTGTGTATGTGTGCGTGTGTGTGTGTGTGCGTGTGTGTGGGTGTGTGTGTTTAAATGTGTGTCTTGGAGCTAAGGAGTGGCTCCTGGGAGGGAGAGGCCACTTACCTACAGGGGAGTAGGAGTGGTCTCTTAGAAATAGAAATACTGTGTGTGTGTGTGTGTGTGTGTGTGTGTGTGTGTGTCCATTGTTAAGTGACAAAGCTGGAAGCAGGAAATGAGTGGAACCAGTTTCTGACTCACATTCAGGTTACAGAGCTTTGCCTCGGGCACACACACACAAACACACAAGACACCAGACACCATTGTTGAACTTGTCCATTCTCTGGATTCTTTATCTCCGTCTGCTCATATTGAGGTCAATAGAAAAGTGCATTGGGCTGGTCCGAGACATGACTGGAGGGTTGCCGGTTGAAATCCCAAAACACTGACTCACAGCCCCAGGCAGTAATGAGTGGCTGTGTCTCAGTTGTTGAGCACAGAGCGGTTGTGAGTGGTGTTGAGTGAGCAGCGGGGACTCGGGTCACTGGGAACGTGTCGGTATTATTAAATTATTTAAATGAATACTTCTACTACAAGTATTTATATTGCTTCCTGGGTCGTTACTATTGTTTTTCTAAATAACACACAACCATTGATTTTGATGGTCTTGCAAATAGAGCTGCAGTTGTAGATGTTTTAAATGATTGATTATTTTGCCATTAATCACTTCCGCCAAGGAGTCAATGTTTTCATCTGCATTTGTTTGTTTGTCTGTCTGTTAGTGGAATTATGAAGAACCTACTGAACCAATTCCCCATGAAATATTGTGGTAACAATGGCCCCATCGTGTGAAACCAATTGTGAGGCTGCGACTCACAGAAAAGTGTAGCGGATGCACTTGTGTCTCGTCAGCGCTGAACAGATACGGTGACTTTTCACTCCGGCTGACAGCAAACACTGTCTCCTGTAAGCACAACATGTCTCCTGACCTTGACAGAAAGTCTGAATGTTGATGTTGGGGACAGCGGTGCATGAATGAGCAGCTTTCTGGAAGTGCTTGTTGGAAATGTCAAAAACACAATGGGGTTTTTCTGTTTTAGATTTCGGTAACCTTCTGCGATACAAGGATTCTGCCTCAACTCGTGTGTACTGCAAAGTTTGGAAAGTGTATCGATGCAAAACTGAATTAAAGGTTCACACGTTGGGGACTGTGTGAATAGATCTTTACTGTAGCTTTATTTGTCCCAACAAACTTGAAAGAAAATACAGAATTTAAATAAATCCCTAGATAAAGTAAACCTTTCATCTAAGGACTGCAGCCGTGCTGCTGACCCTGAAATGTCCGTTTCATGGGGAGAGCGTGTGGCCACGTTTTGAGGTGCTGTGGCCTATTGCTCCAGGGCATCAGACCCTGTTCTATCAAGCATGGGACCCACACAGCGCTGGACCCTTTAACGTCAACGTCATGGGAAGAGATACAGAGGAGGGCAACACTAATGTACACAACGGCCGCACACCCGTGACCCGGGACTTGGACACGAACACCGCGGAGGCTGCACAAAGAGAGTACGGCAAGTCAGCTCACTGTGTTCTCCTCATACCAGCACTGATTACTTCCATAACATTTCATGTACGCAGCACAAAAACACCACAGTTCCCTCACACACAGTCCCACTGCCAGCTCAGAGCTGCATGCGTGTCCTGTTCGGTCCCGGCTGAAATTAAAAAGAGGTGCGACAGGGACATTTTCTCATGCAAATTTGTTCTATAACTGAAAACAAATAGTCGGGGGAGTAATATTTTTACTTTGTTGACCCTTATGGGTACATTTATTTTAGCGTGCGCCCGTCGGGGGAGGAGGAGCAGAGGTCAGGATATGATGCTGAACATGCTGCCTGGAGCCGATGAAGAATTAGTGTTTCTGAGACATGTCAGCAGAGCTACATGTTACTGAGGATTGCAGAGGAACACAACCCAACCCCAAAATATCCATTTGTCTCCAAGAAACAAATATAATCTTGTTTTTCAGGCTCTAACGTGTTTGTGTGCAGGGAAATGATATTAAGGATGACATGCTGCCAGAGTGGAACCCCTCAGGGATTCATGACGATCGCCAACAAGAAGCAGCCACTTTAAAAAATAAAAGTAGTCTTTCTTTAGATTCATCAGATTCAGCATCATCAAATAAACAGAGAAGTGTGTCACTTACTGCAAATTGATGCCATTTAATTACTTAACAATTCTTGAACTATTCTAATGCTGTAATGGTGCCAGTCTCACTGCTGGTAGTGAACTGGTGATGGATTAGAACCAATCAGGGCCGTGTCATCCTCTAAGCAGCTCTGTTTTTGCTCCTCCATTCTAAAAATGAAGACCACAGCTTTTCCAAACTTCTCTGATTTAGGTGCTCACAGATTCTGGAGTAGGACTATAAGGCCTGGACTGGTGTGAAGGATTTTGATCGGCACCAAACTGCACAAGCCTCCGAACAAAACCTTGCTTTTATTGAAATCTAAGTCTGTTGCCTGCGAATGAAGAACATTGTGTTTTATGTGTTTTACGTGAGAGGTTGGGTCACACGTATCTCATTCACCTGAAGAAGTTATTTCCCCATTGGCCGAGTGGAGAGCCTGTGAAACTAATCAAATCCCAGTGACTTGAAAAGCAATCATCACTTGAGCCAGTTGACTTTACATACTTGCAGAGCGTTTCTCCAGATCATGAACACACGGTTCTTCTCTGACTAGGTGAGAACAAGCCACTGAAGACCACTGGAGCAAAGTTCAGGAGCGGCCGATGACCCGGCCTCAGGAGGTTTGTCCCACAGCTTCTAAACTTTCCCACAGGGTTGTCCTTTCTCCCCCTCGTCTCCGTCACATATGAGTTGTCATCCTCTTGTGTTGTATACATGCGCACACACATTCACAAGCTTTCACTCCCATTGTGGCACGTAGGCTGCATTGTGTGCCAAGTAATTAACGCTGTTTGTGTTTGTTCTGTGAACAGTTCGGAATCTTGATAATGGAAAACGAGTACAGACCGGCCCGGATTTTTCATTTATCCCATCTCATGTCCATCTTTCCATCTTTCCATCCATCCCTCCTCCGATCCACCTCCTCTTGATCACTCCTCCCTCCCACTAAACACCCACTCCATCGCTTTCCTCCTCCACCTCCTCCCTCCATGTCAGTGCCATCGTTCACGCCGGCCAGGCAGAAAATGCTGGTTCCTCTCTGGTTTGTCGTACAAGGAAACCATTGGTTGTTGTGCAACGACACAACAATCGCCGCTCTGTTTGGTTGTTGACTTGTGTCTGGGCCGAACACACACACACAGACACACACACACACACACACTTTCTCTGAAGCGCACACACACAGGCGAATCCAGAGCACAGTCTTTTTCTTGCTCATGTTAATGTAAGTAATCAAAGTGGACAAGGGGCTTTGTAATGCTGAGAGTGAGTGAGAAAGATAGAGAGAGGCAGGGGGAGAGGGGGAGAGAGGGAGGTGGAGAGAGAGAGGGGGGGGGGGGTCATCTCCTTTAACTGTCCGCTCCTCTCTGCCTCCTGTCCTGCAGGCGAGGGGGAAGGGAGAGGGGGGGGGGGGGCGTGGGAGAGGAGTCGGGGGGAACTGATAGTGACACGGGGGCGGAGGAGAGACGGGACGGATGGACGTGATGAAAGACGAGCTCCAAACCAGTTCCCCCACCCTCCTGACATTAGCAGCCCATTCTGTCCCATAACTGGGATCACTACATTTTTCTTTCCTTTCAGAATCAACAGACCCCCCTGGACGAATACACAACAGATACCCCGGCTCTCTGTGAACCTCCGGAGATGGACTGTAATTTCCGCCAAATCACTGCACTGGTATTACCACTAAAAGCACCAACCACAGCACACTGACTCGGCTCCGTCCTTTGATTCACAGCAGATCCACGTCCATCAGAGACACGGGAAGGAAGCCGCTCTTAAAGGTTGTGCAGCAACAGGAGACGCAATTTGAGAAAACACACACATTCACAGAGTAATTGGCCGGCGCAGCGTCTCTGGAAGGTGAGCTGCTCCAATGTGACGGCTGCTTTTTGGACGTCGTCTCTAATCGTGGCTTCTGCTTCAATGGGAAAAGATGCAGCCACAAAAAATGTATACAAGTGTGTGTGTATTTGTGTGTGTGTGTGTGTGCCATGCCCAGCGGAGCAGAAGTCAGTACAATCAGGCCGAAAAAACATGCAACTGTGTGTTTCCACATGTCTCTTTGAATGCATGGGTGTGTGTGTGAGTGTTATGCCGATGGCGTTGTGTAGAATCCACTCAAACAAACAACTTGAAGTGTATTAAAGCGGCTTCCTTGGACTGAGTATGTAGCCGTGGGAAATGTGGCGAAGTATACGTGGGTGTGTGTATGTATGTGTTTGTGTGTGTGGCCTGAGGCAACGCGAGTGAGCGAGGAGTGGATAGCTTCATGCCTGGATGGACATGAAAGGTAGAAAGAGAGAGCATGCCCACACACACACACACACACACACACACACACACACACACACACACACACTACAAACAGGAGAAAGCCTTTTGACATAGGATTCATGTATGAATGCGTGAACAAACAGCCACCATCTCTTTTCAGTCAGGAGGACACAGACACACACACACACACACACACACACACACTCATCATCGCAGTGAAGAGTGAAGCCGAGTTCTTCAGTGTGTTCCAGCTGACGATGGAGGATTATTCATATTTCATCTCTCTGGACTTCCATCAGGGTTTTTGTAGATTTAAAGAAAAATACATCTATTTTAGTTCATCATTTCATTAGTTCAAATAAATTAGGGCAAAAACAGCTTTTAATTTCAATATACTATTTCTATTGTGTGTTCAATAAGTAAACCTGAGACGAATACAACACATAAGAGGATAGAAAGATGAAAAACTGAAAAACGAAATTGAGGTTATGAGGATAAATCGTTTGCACCAAACTGTTCTCTGGATGAATTTGGAAAAGAATAAAGTTGAAGGTGCTTTGTGTAATTTTGTCGTAGCGTTTAAACAATAAGTGTTAACTTTGCATTCAAAGTGGCTCAGGCCCAGTTAGCAGCGGCCCTGTGTATCTCACTGATCTGTGGAATATTAAACGGGTGAATCTTTCTCTAACAGCAGAAAAGCTGAATGGCGTATATTCCTCTATACACGGAGGCTGATTTCATTATAGATAAATCAGGTTCATCTATTCAATCTCTCTTTCCTTCTATCTGTCGGTCCCATTCCATTTCTCCCCCTTTCTTCCCCTCTCTGTGTTTTTATTCCCCCCCAATTCCAGCTTTCTCTCCTCCCCCTTTTTCTTTCTTGAGCCTTCACTTTAGCTTTTCCTTAGTCTTGTCTGTCTTTCTCAATTTCTGTCATTCCCTGTATCGGTCTTGTCTGTGTAATGTAATAAGTATGCACAACAGGAGAAGAGAAGAGAAGAGAAGAGAAGAGAAGAGAAGAGAAGAGAAGAGAAGAGAAGAGAAGAGAAAGAAGGGAGATACCAGGGGGAAAACTGAAAAAAAAGAAGTGCTGCGTTAAAAAGCTGAGTCCACCAGAGCAGTCACAACAAATTCATCTCTCTCTCTCTCTCCTTTCTTTCCTTCCCTCGCTCCCTCCGATACAAGCTGGCCTCAGTAATACAATAAAGGACTTGGCTCAGCTCTGTGCCTCTGTATGCATGAAAGTGTGTGTCTGTGTGTGTGTTGTGTGTGTGTGTGTGTGTGTGTGTGTGTGGAAGGTAGACGACACCTCTTACTCCCCACTCTCTGTCTCATCATTGCAGCTGTTCCACAGAGGTGTGTTTCAATATATCACCCTGTCACACACACACACACACAGACACACACACGGCCCCTGCTTAATAAGCGGTATTCAGAGCTCCTGGGTTTATAGAAGCTGAAACTGCACTCCTGCACAAAGCCGGAGCCTCTTCCCTTCCTTCGGTCCTTTCTTTATTTCCTTCTTTTATTCCCTCTCTTCCACCTTCTTCTTTCCTTTGTTTCCATTTCCCTTTCCCCCTCATTTTATTCATTTTGAAGTGCTGTGCTGGTTTTTATTAATATCTCTCCGTACTGCCCCAATTCATTTCTTTGCTTGACCCTCACTTCCTCTCGCTCTTTCATTCTTTATGAAAAACCTGAGGGACTCGATGAGAGTTGATGAGTTGTAGAAAAAGATTTAAACCAGTGAATCAGTCGGTGACCATCAGTGGAGCTGAAGCTATTAACCAGGGGAGTAAGGGACATAATGAACTCACCAGTATCTACTGGCTCCCTATAGAGCTGCATGTCTAAATTGAAGACAAATGGAGCTGAATCAGTTAATTGCTGAATTGATCTGGCCTTAATTACTTATAATTATCAACAATTTGTTTCACGTTTCAAATGAAGGAATGCTGAGAGTCCACTAATCACAGCTTCTCAGATGCTTTTCTGACTCTTTTATGAAGTGGTCAGAAAAGACATTAATACTTTTGCATATGTAGAATAAAGCGGGAGATCGACTCGTCCGAGTTGACGTCTTCCTCTGTGTCCTGGACATTTCACTGCTGAATCCTCACATGGGCTGACTCTGACATTTTAAATTGGGGGCTGGCAGGAAGAATTTCCAGAGAACATCCAGAGGGACCGACTTGAATGTTCAGCTTCTCCCATCCAGCCATTTGGAGAAAAATCCAGAAATCAGTGCAACGTCTGAAAGCAGCATAAATGTAACTGTGCCCTGACTAAGGTATCACTTGTGAGCGACCTGTCACTGATCCAATGTTTTACAACAGGACGGAGACAAAACAAAAAGGACAGAAAAGAAGAGAATGAGGAGGAAAAGGAGCCGGAGGAGGAGTGTGGACACCTGGATGAGTCCTGAGGCTCCGCGGGGAGGAGGGGAGAAATGGAAGAGGTCGGAGGATGGGCAGTTTCCCTCAGCTGTTCCCTTGTGTACGTGTGTGTGTGTGTGTGTGTGTGTGTGTGTACGGTCCATATGGGCATTAGTGCTGGAGGAGTTGAACAGGGGGTCATACCAGATGGACATACACAGACTCACACACACAAATTACAGATTCCACCAAATGGCATCATGTAGCCACAACTCAGCGGCTCTCCTGCGTGCACACTCCTCCACACACACTCTTCTCACTTTCTGTTCTCACTCGCATACACGAGCAGACGAGAGTTTGGCACGAGAAACCGAATCAAGAGGTTTTTTTCTGTCCAATTCTGTAAAACACAACAAAGTGAAACCTCGTCTCTTTCTCCCTTGCTCTTGCTCTTTGAATTAAACGAGGCCAAACTGTTCTTGTGAGCAGTGTTTCCCATTAATTACCAAGACTCTGGCGGGGGCTGCCGCTTCTAATTTGTCCCGCCACAGTTTCATGGTGAACTGAAACATTTCCTTTTTTAACACTCCTCTTGAGAACACGAGGGCCGTGGCTTCCTCGTAGAGCCGGTGCACAAACCCATTGTCTGTGATGGGAGGCGCTGGGAGGAAACCTGCCACCTCCCGCCTGGCCAGACGCCCACTTCAGTGGTTTTAATCTTCACAGACATTATGTTGTCGTGCACCTGTACATCAATAACAGGTGTTCTGCCTTTGATCGCAGACGGGGAAACACCGACTGTAACAACGCAGGCTGGGACGTGGCCAGAAGAGCGACACACACTAATGTTCTCATCCCGTCCAGATTGATGCAGCGCCGTTTTATTGCACGTTGATTTCATTTTGGATTTTTAAGAAGGGGCTGCGGTGATGGAGTATGATTACTTTGAGAGATTTACTGCAGCGGGGCCTCAATTAGCAGGAAGTATTAAAAAATGCCAACTGCAATATCCTACTGCCCCTGATGAGGTGCTCCAATGGATCGTTAAGCAAAACAAAGAACCAAACCCCTAAAATATTCAATTTACTATCAAAGAAGATGAAGAAAACCAGCAAATATTTAGCTCTACTGGTTCTTAGAGATGCTGAGATCCATCTTTTATCTTCCCAGTAGCTGGATGATGCTGATTCCCTACTGGTTGTTGTCAACTTGCTACACTAAATTCAGACTTTGTACAGCATCCACTTTATGTTAAGAGCGAATCCTGCAAAGCTCTCACGGGCTAATTGTGTCTTCTGACCCTGATCAGCATCTCTCAACACAGAATCTCCCAAACATACAAACACACACATTCTCCCTTTCCGACACACACACAAACACACTCCACTTAATATCCTCAGCGTTTGACTCAACCCTCCATTCCTCATCTGGTAAACTAGCTGCATGTGTGTATGCGAGTGTGTGAGGTGAGAGGTTAAACGATGGTCATTAAGATTCATCTCCGAGTTCACTACCAGCGAACGGTAAAAACCTCCCACGCACACTCGCACGGAATCGCACGAGTGCAGCAATTGTCTTCCCTCTCCTGTTGGTCTCTCCCCTGTCGTTCAGGCCACTTCAAACCTCTGAATGCATAATGAAGGCAGTAATCATCGCACTATAACCGGGGGATCACAACGAGCTCCCTTCATCTCGGCCGCTTCTGGTTTTTAAATTCCAGTTCTGCTAAGTGATTTCAGCGAGAGGTGAACGGCGTGTGTTTTGTAAATTCCTGCACGAATCACTTTCTGTGCAGGCGGCCGTCTCTCCGTGGATCTGTTGTGACACGTCGTCCAAACATCTCCTAATGTTCGCTGGCGTCCTGCGGCCTCCCGGGATGAATAAAGGAGAAGAGAGTTGCAGATAGAGGGAGGCAGGTAGGGAGGGAGGGAGGGGGGGGAAAGAGAGGGAATAATAAAGTGATGACCGAAGTCATTTTATCTTCACACCTACGGACTGGAAATCACCAGGGCCATTTCCTGGTTTCCCTGTGCTCACCACAAACTCAGTACGTGTGTGTGTGTGTGTTAGAGAACAAGTTTAGACTGAAGAAAATGAGACAGTTTGCCACTTAGTTCTTTGTTAGTCAGTCAATCATTTAGTCAAACACACACACACACACACACACAGACACACACACACACACAGCATGGTGACGGAGTGGACCCTGTGTCCATCCCAGCATGCCTCTCTGCTCCGAGGCAGGAGATTCTGTCATCGCCACAGTTACTGTCAGGACTCATCACTGGTAACTGTGGCGACTAATTAAGACCTGCCTGTCAGGCCTGTGGTCAGCGTGCACGTGTGGACAGCGTGCACGTGTGGACAGCGTGCACGTGTGGTCAGCGTGCACGTGTGGACAGCGTGCACGTGTGGACGCGTCTACAAATGGACAAACACACTCATGTCATTAAGTTTCTATAATAATCGCACACATGCACATGCACGCTCCAAGTTACTGTAACTGCCAGTAGGTATCACATCAGCATACTCAGTGCATTAGTCAACATGACTCCCCAGCCATTAGTCACACACACACACACACACACACACACTCACACACAAACAGACACACACACACACACACCACACACACACACACACACACACACACACACACAGGAATCTTTATGGAGACTTACTCATTTTATTGGTTTCATTTCCGTTTCCTTGCTCATCAGATATAGTCATAAAAGTGGCTGGAAGTAGTGTTTGCTATGCACAACATTCTAAAGTGTTACTATTAGAGTGAGACAACTTCAGTTCATTTACTGAGGTTTATGTGTTGTTTTGAAAATATAACATATGCGTGTTAAGAAAAATATCCCGGTATTACTTTGATAAATCGATAAACTTTGAATAATTTTGTGAAATGTGCTTTTCTTTTTGTGGCCTATATGATATAATATAAATATGACATATAAAGAAGAATTCACTATTATTTGACATTTGATAATCTAGATTCTAATTGAAAATAATCACTGCATTAGCAGATTAGGAAATAACATAATAAAGTATAAATAGCTCAAAGTAAAATCCTTAAAATACAATACTTCAGAAAAGCAGTGGAGTGTGTACTTAAAACCTCTAGTAAACTACAAGTACCTGAAATGTGCACTCGAACACGGGACGCCTACTTGATGTACTCAGTTTCTGCACCACCGCTGAGGATGATTAAATCTATAAAATTGCCTTTGATGATGATGGAATGCTAATACATGTCGTCCCGTTAGCTAAACAACATCAAAACCATGTTTCGGCCAGTGGCTCTCTCTCTCTCTCTCTCTCTCTCTCTCTCTCTCTCATACACGGTAAAACGAGCGAGCGTCCACATCCGTACACACCACATTAAACAGTAATGTGGGTTCACTGACTGAAAGCTGTGTGTGTACGAGTGTATTCATGTGTGTGTGTGTGTGTGTGTGTGCGTAGGGTCAGTAATGAGGTGTAACTCGTGCGCGTCAGTGGAAGTTGAGTGATCGACGTAAAGAGCAGCAGAACATAGAGGATTGGGGGGGGCAGACAGGAGTAGAAGAAAGAGGAAGAGGAGAAGTGCGGCAAAGAGGAGGAGGATCATGTATTGAATTATTTTAGCATAACGATTGATTACACATGTGAAGGCCGCCTGAGTCTCCACACGTGATGACTCATGCTGCTGGACGTGGGATTTGTGACGGGACAACTCATAAATAATAAGTCAGGGAGAGTGATGAGGAAACTCAACAAATAAAAGCATCTAAATACACATTCTAAAGTTTTTAAAAGCCGACTTTGAATGGATGAGGCCAATATTGACCTTTTGATGATTCCTTCAGGCTCTCACAACTTCTCACAACTGTCATAAACCTTTGCATTTGGATTTGTACGATTTGTGTCGGGTCTAAAAGGTGAAAAACTAAACCTCCACTGATCAAAATGACTGATGCCATTTTAATCCCTCACTCCATCTTCCTGGTTAAATTCTCCAACGGCTCCAGCCAAAAGCTGAAGAATGCGAAACAGAACCCCCCCCCCCCATCCCGAAAGACAAACAGACTGATTTCAGAGCAGAAACCTACAAACCTCTGCACGGGGAATCCAGCCAGTTAAACAAAGTAAACACAGGCATAAGAACAAAGGACAAAGTCTCCATGTGGCCGAGCGCAGGTTAACAACTTGTCGTTCCCCTCCTCTTGGTGCAGGTCAAAGTGGAACACAGGTAGAGCTGCAAAGGGGGGGAAAAGCAAATAGTGCATTCTGGGTGCTTTTTTCCTCTGAGCGTGTTCGAGCATTAAAGCCCGGGCGCAGATTTATGAGGAGGGGAAAGAAAAAAGAAAACCCTTTGCCTTACAGAGCGAGATCTGACAAAGAAAAATCCGAGCCCTGCATCCCATCAAGCCGGCGTAACTTTCACTCCCTCCCTCCGTCTCGCTCCTCTGTTGTTATCAGCCGATACGGAGGAGGTAAGGAATGAAAGAGCGCAGCTGCGAGTGTTTGTTGTGTCAGTCCGCTCCGGTCTGAGCTGTTCCTGCGTAGTTCCTTATCACACTTGAAACAGCTCTCGCTCTCCGGCTCCCACACACTTTTCTCTCGTCCCACTTCTATCCTGTATCATTTCATTCCCCCCCCCCCTCTCCGTTTCGCAAAAAAGGATTACGGAGCAAAAGTCTGTGTCACTCAGATTCGAGACCTGTAATGCAACACATCTAAATAGCTGCTTATCGCGCTCGTAGAGCCGATCGACAATTTTACAAAACAAACCGCTTTCATATCCACTTCTGCTGAAAGTAAGTTACACAACATAACGACGACAATAACGGAGCAGAACTTGTTTTGATCCCTTCCAGCGTATATCTCTGTACATCTGCTGCCGTGCCAGCTTTCACACGAGATGGAAAAAACGGTCAGAAAATTGGAAAACCTTTGCAGAGCTAACATCCATGAAAAGAGACTGGTACCAATACAGTCCTGGTTGTTAGCCGCCAGGGTTCAACAGACACCTCATCACAGGATTCAATTCCCCCGTGCACAGGGCTCACGGGTTTAAAGGTGATCTGATTCAATACACGGCCAACAGAAATGTAACTGCCAGAGTCAAATATAGAGATGAATTAATTTCATCTCCGTACACACACACACACACACACACACACACAAACACAAACACAAACACACTGGGCTCTGTGTTCACTGCTGTTTGAAGTAAAAAACGTCAGGAGATCATTTTTCCAACCTAAAAATTCCTCCCCATGTTACAAAGATCAACTTTCTAATTTATCATATTGAAAAAGCCTCAAAAAAGAAATGCAGTCCCAAGATAAATTACACTGGAGTGTATTGGACTATGCTTCATTACATTGTAATAATACAAGAAGTTGATATCACAGCAGCCAAGGAAAGAGTGACTGTGCTTATAATAATACAAAAAATAAATACCCTGTCTTCTGCCGAACCCAGACTTTGTTCATTTGGAGGAAGTTGGGATTCCTACCTTGTTCTGACTGGTGGGTGAAGGTTTTAACACAGTTTTCTTGGATGTGTGAGAAGGCTGTTGATTCTGCTCTGGTTTTAATAAAAGATATATTTGCGAATCCCAGGAGCCATGTTGAGCAGCTTTTCTACAAACATTAGCAATTTATTATAAGTTGACAAAGTAGAGGATCCTGTTAAACAGTAACTGTCGTCCTGAAACCAACTAGTCTGTCAAAGAGAAATATTCTACACGTCTTCTGAATACTTTTATGTATCTCATAGATTTCCCCATTTTACACCTGACGTTTTCGTTATCTTTGAAAGTTCCACTTTAATATTAAATAAACTTAAGACAAATAAATGTTCTACATCTTTGTAGGTTTGTTTTGTGGTTTATTCGTTCAGCCAGCAAAAGCTCTTCAAAGTATTTTAGTGCAGAATGTCAAGACAAAAATCATAAGCTTTGTGTGTTTGAACTTAGAAATAGGCGTTCAGTGGGACTAATGAAATCTGGCATCTTTGAGTGAGTGAAGTGAAGTGAAATAACAAAACCAAAGAACAAAGATAAGTGTGGCCGCTTACTGTGTCGGCCGAGCTGCTGATAAAAAACGAAGAGGAATATCCAGTCTTATCGCTGCCCTTGAGAAAGCTTTAGGCATAAACGCACAAGAATTTCCAAATAACAGACACCGGACCAATCAGTGGGCTCGTGTGTTATCATTCGTTCAGACATTTCGTTTATCCACGCTGAGACGGTTCTGGATAAACAGTAAATGAATGTCTGTCTGTCTCAACCACATATCTACAATAGGGTTTGATATGAAGACAGAGAGAGGAGCGCCATTGAAGTATGTTCAGTAGTCCTGCTTATACCGAGCGTCTTCATGGCCTTAAAGAGACAGGCGCTACAACCAAGTGTTTCAGACAGTGGCTGAAGAGAGGAGCTGCAGCAATGGACAGTCTGAGGGATGTTTAAATGATGTTTCCTCAACATTGGAACTGTTCATGTAATAACATAACTCAAAATGATAAACCTGAATATGAACAGAATAGGTCTCCTTTAAATAAACTTGACAGAAGACATTCTGCCCACACAGTGTTTCTTTAATCGAACGTCTATCCGACTGTGTCCAGATGGAATTTCGAAATTGAGAATGAGAGGCTATTGAAAACACGGCTAACAGCAAATTCCTATTCTTGTCCTGACTAGTGTGATGTCGACTTTGTTTAGGAACAAATGGTTTATTTTTACCAAGCGTCCATCTTTACCACCACCACCACTTATAGGTGTCTTATACCGCGAGAACAGGAGGAACCACTCGGATCTACTTCCTGAGAGAAAAGTCCAACGGGGTGAAAAGTGTAGAATAGACAATATCCTATTATTAGCAACACTACAGATGGATAAACCCACTAACGGCAGATTATTTCTGCTCTAAGCCTTCAAGAAATAAACACTCCACCGTGACCTGTTTTTATCCACGTTCACGGGCTTTCACTTCAACATTAGCACCAGTTGAGATTAATATAATTATGTGCCACTCGTACCCACAGTTCGGTTGGAATTGAATTCACTAAAACCTGAAGTGAAGTCACTCTCTCTTGTCTCCTCTCTCACTCCCTCTCTCACAACTGCTGCTGCCTCGATTAAAGTCTCCTCTCTCCCACTCTTTCAATCTCTCCTGCTCTCTTTGGACCACTAACCTTGATTCACTGTTCTCCTCCACTCTGCCTCGGGCTGGCACATGCACACACACACACACATACACACACACTCACCTGCACCGACACACACACACAAACACACGGACACACTGGGACACACACACACTCACAAAAGACATGTACAGACACATTTACAAGCGAATACACTGAGGCACACACTGAATGGAAGATATACTCTACACATGTACTTGACCATGGTGAAGTAGAAGTGGTTTGTTTGGGGCCAGTGTGAGGGGAAAGTGTGGCTAACCGAAACCACATGTGGCTGACTCGCTCGCTCTGGATCCTGAGGTATGTGAGCCTCTGGAGTGTGTGTTTATGTGTGCGTCTGTGAGTGTGTATGTGCGTGTCTGTGTGTGTGTGTACGTGGGGGAGGTGTGATATGGGGCAAGAAGCAGAGTGAGCTCATGGCTTGACTTTAACCTTTATTCATCCAGGGAACGGCCGTGTTGAGCAGACAGGCTGGTTTCTTTTCCGTGTCGCTCTACGTCCACACGGGAGCTGCTCTACTGTAACCACCGTCTTCTGCTGGTGGCCGCTGCAGCGCTGCCGCCTGATTGGTCAAGTCGTGTTAAGTGCTTTGCTCAAGGTTAGAGTTGTTAATACTAAAAATAGTTCTTACTGGAGCAACTTCATAATGCTGTTTATGTGTTAAATAGGACACAGCACACAATAGTTATTAATGTTTGCATCAATCTCTACTTCTTTACGTCCCCTCTACTTTGACTCTATAATCTCAGGGACTTCCTTGAGATAAATATATAACCGTTTCAGACTCTAGAAAATATCCAGAAAAATGACTGCAGTCTTTAGAGACTTGTTCATCAATAGAAATATCTCCGGATCATTCAGGTTCAGAGGGTTCGCCTGGGTAGGGAAGGCAGGAGGCAGAACATGACGTGGAAATTCCACCGCGGAAATCACATGTTTTTGTTTTCGGCACTTCAAAATTAGTGTCTAACCAAAAGCTCTAGGATCCAGACTTTCAAATTCCATATCATCATCTGCGTCCTCTGCAGACATGTGTTTGTCAGACTGGTAAAAAGGATCCATCACGTCTAAGGGGTGGATTCAGACGCTTCAGTGGGTAAATGTGTGAAATTAAAAGCTACCTGGGTTTCGTTTCATCACGAACTGGAGCTGATAAATATTCCTGTAATCTTTTAATAATCTTTTGACGAGGATGCGATTGCCAAGAACCATCCTTTCCAGAGATATCTAGGATGGAGCGCCTCTGCACCCAGGACAGTAAAGGTCTCACGTTCTGCAGCTATATTAATCCCCAGTGTAGATATGATCGTGGCCTTTCACATTCTTTTTTATTATTTCTCTATCTAGCTCTGAGTGAGAGAACAAAGGGGAGCAAAGACACAAAGACGACAGTAGTTCAGTTCCAAACCTGCACTTAACTTCATATCGCTCACGTTGTAATGAGGGACTAACCCTTCAAGACAGAGCGACGCTGTGTGTTAAGGTAGCTCTGTGTGCATGTGTGCGAGAATGTGTAATTGTGTGTGTGTGTGTGTGTGTGTGAGGTTGAGTGCAAGAGACAGTTTGTGTCATGGGGAGGTAGCGCTGTATCTGCTAACCGCTACTTCGACAAGACAGCTCGCTTGGCTCACACACACACAAATACACACAGACACACACACAAACGAGATGCACACGGACACTTCATTTACCTTTGGCCCGATATAGACACAGTGACAGTTAACCAAGCCACTTAATACAAAGAGACAGTTTCTTCTACAAAGACTTGTATTAGCGGGGCAGTGTTTTGTGTGTGTGTTGTGTGTTGTGTGTGTGTGAGTCAGAGTAAATCTGGCTGAATTGAAAACAGAGCAGAGAGAAAACACCAACAAAAGCATTCCAGAAAGTGGGTGAGAGAGATAGTGACACAGTGGAAACCCAAGGACAGAGAGAGAGAGAGAGAGACACAGCCAGACCTTGACGTCAGGACGGGGGGGGGGGGGGGGTTCTGTCCTGGTGTGACACTGATCATTTGACCCAAAAGTATTTCTTAACTTTTTTTCCGGTAACAATCTCACTTTTATCATAATAAACTCAACATTCTTCTGTTCAGGTTGAAACAAACCATCTGGAGATGCTTCTCTGGGGTTTATGAGCTTATCAACCTTTTTAAAAATTAATCAATGATGGAAAGAGACATTATTTGCAGCATGAAACACTTTTTAAAGATGAGTTCATGTATTTCTATCCTCGCTCTCTTTCCTATCCCCCACTAACACCCAGTAACATCTGGCTTTTATCTACAATGGGAACAGATAAAACCGACTCTCACTCCCGAGTCAAATTACTCTGCGGTGGACACAGGTTTGTCTCGGCTGCGTTTGGCAGTTATTGAAATATGACACCAGGAGGAACGTGCTAATTTCTTCTTGTTTTTTATTTTGGCTGTCTCCTGCACGAGGATGCACATTGAACCTCCGGGCATTGCCACGTAAATATCAAAGAACAATTGTGTTCTTATGGTTTGTTTTACATCTTGGGAACATTGTGCAACAGCAAGTTCTTCTTTGCAAGATGCAGCATTGAAAAGACTCTTGTGATGGCAATGGGAAAGGTGTTGACAGTTGAATGATTGGTAGATTGAAATGTCAGTTCCTAGACATTTAAAAAAAACTGTGATCGGAGTAAATTTGCAAACTTTGAAATTTATGACCATCTGTTGTTCTGCATAAAAC